>NC_141196.1:21297757-21825257 GCF_054491065.1 Syngnathus leptorhynchus
CCTGCGTGCTGTTGCAAGAAGATTTGATGTGTCTCCCAGTACAATCTCCAGAGCATGGAGGAGATTCCAGGAGACAAGCAGCTACTTGTCTCAGTGAGCTGCACAGGGCCGTAGATGGTCCTCATCCCATCAGCAGGACCGATATCCGCTGCTTTGTGCAAGGAGGGACAAGTTTAGCACTGCCCGAGCCCTACAGAATAACCTTCAGCAGGCTACTGGTGTGAATGTTTTTGCCCAAACAGTCAGAAACAGACTTCACGAGGGTGGCCTCAGGGCTCGACGTCCTGTAGTGTGCCCTATGCTCACTACTCAGCACCGTGGAGCTCGATTGGCATTTGCCATAGAACACCAGAATTGGCAAGTCCACCACTGGCGCCCTGTGCTTTTCACAAATGAGAGCAGGTTTACCCTGAGCACCTGTGATAGACATGAAAGGGTCTGGAGAAGCCAAGGAGAGCGCTATGCTGCCTGCAACATCATTCAGCATGACCGGTTCGGTGGTGGGTCAGTGATGGTCTGGGGAAGCATTTCCATGGAGGGACGAACAGACCTCTACAGGCTAGAGAACGGCAGTCTGACTGCCATTAGGTATCGGGATGAAATCCTTGCACCCATGGTCAGACCCTACGCTGGTGCAGTAGGTCCTGGGTTCCTCCTGATACACAACATTCCCGGCCTCATGTGGCAAGAGTATGCAGACAGTATCTGGAGGATGAAGGAATTGACACAATTGAATGGCCCTCACGATCACCTGATCTAAACCCGATAGAACACCTTTGGGATATAATGTTGCGGTCCATCAGACACCACCAGGTTGTTCGTTAGACTAGACAGGAGCTCACTGATGCCCTGAGACAGATCTGGGAGGACATCCCACAAGACACCATCCGTCGTCTCATTAGGAGCATGCCGCGACGTTGTCAAGCATGCATACAAGCATGTGGGGCTACACAAGATATTGAAAAGAGTTTTGAGTTGCAGAAATTGAATTTAGGCAAACTGGACGAGCCTGCCACATCATTTTTTTCACTTAGATTTTTGGGGTGTCTATATACTGAGCCCTCTGTAGGCTGAAAACTTTTATTTCCATCAAAAGATGTGGCATCCTTTTGTTCCTGAGACAATAAACTGTCCATAATAGTATAGATATCCAACTTTTTTTTTCACCATTGAAAGCTGATGTTTTCAAAGTGTTCCTTTAATTTTTTTGAGCAGTGTATATATATATATACATATATATATGGTTATATATATATATATATATATATATATATATATATATATATATATATATATATATATATATATAACCAAGTGTTCAAATACTTGGTTTCTGAAAAATCTGAGAAAAACATTACTACCACTAAACGACTTTTTAAAGGTATCACAAAATAATTACACAAATGCAATTTATAGACATGACACATTAACAGTACTATCTCGTAAGTGACTACTAAGGAAAATCTCTGCCTCAGTAACAGTAACAACTTTACCGGAAGCCAATTCCAGTGACCTTACCTGTCACAGGTTCTTTGTGGAGTGCAGAAAGACGTTGCCATGTCATTCTTCTGAGGTGTGCATCGCTGAAGCACATTTGTGGTTACCATAGGCCGAATGGTTCTCTGAATAATGCTCTAATTTCTCTGGATGCCTTTTTCATTTGTTGATGATGGATTGATGGTTATCTGAGATGTTACAAGATATTTTCTTGTAACCTTATCCTGTAAACTACTCTGCAACTTCATCCCTTACTTGTCTGATGTGTTCCTTTGTCGTCATGGTGCTGTGCACTTATGTTTTCCAACAAATCTCTCAAGGCTGAGCAGCTGTACAAAACTTGTTAGATTACAAACAGAGGACCTATTTAATAGTTGGGTAATTTTGAAAGAAATTGGATGCACTAAATTGTATTTATATATTTTTTTATTTAGTATTTATAAATATTTCAGTATCAAAGAAATTGATTTTTTTAAATAAACATTTAAAACAACACCATGGTCAAATTTTATAAAGCAGCAGATGTCCTTGTTTGTGTCCTTGCGCCTTTAGTGCACACCATCGTCGTTGAATCATGTGCCAATATTTGAAAGATATTTGGGCATTCATTTTCAAAGGATGGCTGGTCTTAAGCAGCAATCTTTCACTAGACTGTAACTGACATGTAAAGTGCGGTTTGATTGGACTACAAGGACACAACAAGCAAGCACTGAGGCAAACTGTATGGTTTTTGTGACACCACGGTGACAATACAATAAATTTAATGTGGTAATTTACAGCATTTAATGTATAGATATTTTTATTGCAGAAGAACCTTATTTGCCCCTTTTTGTTATATGAGAACAATAAGACATAGTTACAAAAATGTAAGTTGTCAAGATGAGCTCAAGGATATCAGAACAAATTGTATTATGTGAGTGATTGATTGCTTGTCTGCTTATCATGTGGACTAAGATTGGCTGGCGAGAAGTTCAGGGTTCACTCCTTGCCTCTCTCTCACAGACAGTATGGATAAGCGTCAAATGGATAGATGGATAAACAAAGGCAAAAAAAATCAAATAAAATTTAAATATTTCAATAACAAAAGCAAGCTGTGTTAAACGGGGAATCACAGTCCTGTTGATGAAGGTACATCGTCATACTGTATCATGTAGTGTGAAGTGAGTGTAGTGTGAAGACAGAGTTGAGCACAAATAATCCAAGGCAGAGAGAGAGGGAAAGAGGGAGAGAGATGATTCACTCAGATTGTTTGATCGTGACGATCGATTTGTGTTTATTCAGATTCCAGTCCTTTCGCAATGAATGAGAAACAGGGTGGCTTCATCAGACTGAAAATGTGTGCCAACGCTGTGATGGCCAGAAGGTTTATTTAAGCTGACAGAGATGAATCTCCCAGCAGAGGGTCGGCTCTGTTCAGCTGTCCTGCTGAGGGGAGCCCACACTGGGTCTGACATTAAATTATTTCAGGAGGTAATTAGTCTTCTGTTTTTCACCCGGATACCTAACCCTCTTCATCTAATGCTCTCATGCCACATCAGTGTCGCTAGAGTGACTACAATAAAGGGTGAGGGAGCAAAAAATATCAACAGATTGGACACTCAGTAAATACCACATCTTTATTTGGTCCAAAAAGCAATGTAAAAACTCACAATTGTATCTTTACTGTTCCATCAGTGGAGTTAATACTTCAAATGCATTAGACTGATCTTGGTTCAACATTTCAGCATCTGTTTGGAAGATAAGGACATAGTTATAAAAAATAATTAAATACAAGCTTGTATTGCTATCAGTCATAAGGAAATGAGTGACTTAATCTTTTGTGCCTGTGTTTTTCATGCTTTGCCGTGCCTTGTAAATTCAATGGCAAAGGAGTCTGTCTTTTATACTGTGGGCCAGATGCATTATAAACCATTTACAACAGTAAGTCTACTATGAATTATATCAAGGACATTAGATTAACAAAATATGATTTTGTTTTTCTCGAATGAACTAAGACATGCAGACTCATTCAAGCAACTGCATGGTATGCGGTATTTACAGCTCGAGATGATCAAGATGTGAATTTATAATTATTTTTTTGCAGTTATTATATGTATGTTTTTTTAAGAATGTTTCCACAATGTCCATAACACCCTAAAGTTTAGGCATGAAGCTTGTTTGGGTAAAATGAGGTGAGGGTAAAAAGATGCAACGCTTGATGAGCAAGGTAAGAAAATAATTTGCCATGAAAGTGACTCCTCATTTGCTGGAAGCACAGATAACCATATTACACACTAAACAGAAGGAAAGCAAAAGGACAAACTTAAGGGCTGTTTTCTTTGATAGTTGCGTATCTAATTTGCATGACTTTGCATAATATAGTCCATAAAAGCAACAATATTCATAATGTCACCGCCAAATCATATTGCTCTGATAGGGCATCAACATTAATTGGATCTCAGAAGCTGGGTGAAAAATTCCCACTTGTGAAGAGCGATTAATAATCATGAAAAAAAACCTCTCAAGAACTCGCTTTATGTCAATTATTCTGCTTTATTAAGAATATTGTTTGCTTCCATCAAGTCAGCTCACGTTGTTTTGAATTTAATGCCACCGAAGCACTTGCAAACAGGGGACAAAGAGGGTCACAGGAACTTTTGGTCTGTGACTCATAAACATGGGCGTTGCATGTAAAATGTGCCAAATCTTCACTGCCTAATATACCAAACGCTGCTCTTGCAATTGAATTTAACCTTGGCAGGATCCACAAGGCCTGCCAATCAACTTTGAGCATGGACCCTACAAAATTGGTGATTTGGTGCCTGCAATAATAATAGTTGTGCCATATTTTTCTGATTTCAACAAGCCCAATACAAAGGGATGTCTTCAAATTGGTGCTCTTTCAAAGCAAATTGTGGCAACAGCCCACAAAGTCCCAAGGAGACAGCACTTCCTGCTTCCGCAACCTTTCAGCATGCTGCCAGATAGTCTACGTATTTGTGGTCAAAGTTTTCACACCACTCTTTATACAGAACAACTTTATTTATTTAAACTTGTCCCGTTCTGAACCTGTTGAGGTTGATATTTTTCTGTGAATTTCGCGGCTGCTGGTCACAAGAATTCTGTCAAATTTACCTTTATTCACAAGGTTGGGACAGTACAGGGTTGAAAAATTCACGGGAGCAGAGGGCAGCGGGATCATCCAATATTCTCGGAGAATCCATGAGGAAGAGGGGGCAACTACTTTTTTGTTGTTGTTGTTGTTTTAGTTTAAAATGCAGCTGACCTCCAAAATGAGAACGGTACAGGAGTCAATCTGAAGAGAAGCAGGACAAAATGAGAGTCGGGATGCATGTATTCTGATTTCTATGTCACGAGCAGAAAAAATGGGGCACATTCTCCATATTACGGAGGTAAAAAAATGCACGTCTTGTAATGAATGTAATTAATGAATGTGTGTTTAACAAGAAAGAGTTGGGTCACATATAACGCTGAGATTTCTGACAGAATCGTTTTAGATACAGAAGTACATTTCTCAAGACTCAGAATGGTGTCCTTAAATATGACAAGCGGGGTTAATGACCAACATCTTAGTTTTATTGGGGTTAAGTAAGAAATTGAAAGACATTGATTGTAAACATCATTAGCATTGTTTTACTCCAGCACACCTCTGGCACCTACTGTCGTGGATATGCAGTTACACTTTATACTAGTACAGCAAAGGCCATTTTCTCGTTAGTTTCCTGTCAGTTCATCTGTGTTGCCGCTCACTGGCTGTTCCCCAACTGCTGTCCTGGCTCCTGTCGTCAGTCCTCCTCGTGCTGCTTCTCCGCTGTTGCTACCCTGCCGGTGTTCCAGCCTCCCATTCCCCTTTTCCCTCTCCAATGGCTAGTATCTTGATAAACGTATGTCAGGTCACTAATAAACTGATAGATGTGTTTGTATATTATTTTAATTTTAGTCTGAGCTCAGGTATTGAGTATGTTACTGGGCAACACTCCATGAAACCTGCAATTAAAGGTTGCATTTGTTCTTGCCCATATTCATATGCACAAGATAAGAGTGGTGAACACTGTTTGAGCTCCATGTAGTTTTACGGATTGAAGATGATTGGGATCAAAACAAACTGCGTGTGATATGCTTGCTCTCCCTGTCCTTCGATTTTCTCATGAGTCAATCTTCTTCCCACAGTCAAAACTTGCTTTTTAGGTTAACTGCAAACCCTGCAAACTCACACCACTCTTAGAGTCTCAGAGTCATTGCTGTGCAATAACATCCTGCTCTCCACACCTTTTGGGATTGTCTACACTGTTTGTACTATGTGTGTTCTCTGCATCCATTGCAGCCTGGTCATCCTGGAAGAGGGACCCTCCCTTCTGTGGTCTTTTCTCAAGGTTTCTCACTTCCCCTAGTCGGAGTTTTGAGTTTTTCCTTGCCCTCATGAGAGTTACAGATCGGGGGATGGCTGACAATATTGTCATTTGTCATTTTCACATGTCCTGAGTGTTGTTAGTCACCTAAATGTTGAACAGAGACTGTGATGTAGCGAGGTCAAATTCCTTGTTTGGCACGCTCAAAAATGGCGAATAAATTCTTCTTGAATCTTGAATCTTGAATCTAAAATGACCATCGGTGTGAATGTGAGCGTAAATGCTTGTTTGTACATATATGCCCTGCAACTGGCAAAAAGTCCATTATGTACCCTCAGCTCAACATGTACCCTGCCCCATGGCCAAATATTAAACTATTAAGCTATTATTGCATTTCATCTTCCAAGCCTAATCAGGACACATGGTATATATACTTGTAAAATATGGTGATCAGTCAACTGCTTTTAATGTTGAGTATAACCCTAAAATTATTTGTGCCCCAAACACAAGTATAACTCAAGTACTTTGTAAAAATGCTGTGTATGATTTCCAATCCAGTGTCGGAATGATGCGTCAATCCTCCTTCACTTGGTGTTATCATTTGCAAGCACCTGGTGGCGATGACCCACAGCAAGAGACAAACAGACACCTTGTGACTAACATGCTGACTCGATGTGGTCCTATCGTCTCAAAGGGGAGGTTGCTTCCTGTCGCTTCAGGGTTGACCATGTGACATGTGATGCCAGACAGTCAAATGTCAGCCGAGCTGTACCTTGGATGTGAGAAAATCTGCAGGATGAGTGGGAGAATGGCAAGCTGTGACACATTCTCTGCCTGCAAGTGCACATTGCACTTGTGCTATCACAGATCTGGGTAATTTTACAGGACAATTTTACTCTGGTCGAGTCATTTACTGATGTTATCGTTTTTTTCACAGGTCTGTGAGCCTCACTATCTTTCCTCATGAGGCAGTGAACATAGATGACATCCACCGGATGAGATGTGTAGACATCACATACTGTCAGTCAGACGTGTTATTTTTGCACTAACATGACTTTAATCAACATCATACTAATATCAAATCCTGAGCATCACTAATGAGTTACGTACAATGGTACTGATACACAGCAGAAAATTGAAGTTGAGTTCATCCTTGAGGGATTATAATCAGTAAAATAAATGTTTGTTGGTTGTACATTTGTGACTAAGCAATCAAACAACACATTCACCTGTTTTGCCTGTTCAAATACTTTGACACTCCAATGGATTGCTACGTTGAATTCTTATTTAATCTAAAAATCCATTTTCAGAGCAAATAGCACAGGAAGCACAAGATTAACATGAATAACTTCATTATATTCCCACTCTATCGTTCACGTTCCCTCCACTCTAATCACCACACAAAGGAATAAAATATGTTTTTTTTCCCTGTGGTATCACATGAGGGACTCCTCTTACACAAGAGAAAAAAAATGAAGGGAATAAATAAAGGGAAAATCGAATTCCCTCAGCCATTGCAGAGGTGCCAACCAATCAATCCACCGAACAAATTCTCTCCAGAGATAAACAAACACGTTATTTCAGATGGGCGCTACAGGACGGAAGGACCACTCTCGTAAAGTTCACAGTGCTCCGGACCGTAAAAGCAGCCGTCTTCTCAATCAGCCGAGCCTCGGGCAGCGGAAGCGACGTGATGAAAGCACACACAAAAACTCTCAGTCATGTCCACAAGCAAGATTCTGATGTATAGCCTTATAAAAAAAGCTATTAAGTTGGATTTTGAAGCAAATGTGTTTCCCAATACGCTGTATACACACTCAAAGTGTTCAAAGGTTTGCGTCACACAGCTGTGATGTTGGGATATTAAAATTGGGGCTTAATATTGCTCCAAGGGGGTGTGCAAAACTGAATTTCATATTTTGCCAGTAACCTTTCTACCTTTCAGATTTAAGAGCTTTCCAGCCCTCATTGGTTAAAGCCAAACACCAGGGTGAAAAGCGAGACATTTGTGTTTCTGTGTTGTGCTTCAGAAATGATAACAAGACCACAGTGACAGCCAAGAAAGGGTCAACATTTATACTGTTGAATTGAAAGGTCAAACTCTGGTACATGTTCCCTTACCTTTTTCATACTTTCAGGCAGAAACATAAGATGAAAGTGGGGGTAAGTCAGTCATGTGTGGCAATACTTGGAAAGGGAATGCTAAAGGAGGATGTGTGTACTCTCCTTCTGTGGACAGACGGCAAACTCAAGATAAAATCTATAAAAGTAACCATAATCATGATTTAGTGCCTATTTCTAATGTCTATTTACATACATTTTCAAGTGACCAATTTCACTCTGTTTACAAAAATATACTGAACACCCTAAACAACCAGTACACCCCCCCCCAAAAAACAGAAATTAATGCATGAATGAAGGAATAAATAGATCCTGACAATTAAAAAAAAATCATTGATGAAAAATCAAACACACGGTGTCACTGTAAGGCTTATTTAAACAAAGTGTTTTTTGTCAACAATTACAATTAATATTATCGTACTAGTCATCATCAATCCTTATACTAACATGAATACATTATTTCAAAATATGTGCATAGTTTAAAGTATTTTGTAAAACTATGAACTTGATTTAATTCATTAACTCGTTTTCTTCAGTTCAGTTCAGCCATGAGCATCTCATAAGTCTTTGGCCAATGTCCAGAGGGCTGACATATATTGACATATACTAAATTCGTGCCAATGAGTAGCCATATAAAATTCCACCATGAATATCTAAACTCTGGTATTTTTTTATTTATCTATCTATGTCTACTTAGCTATTTTATTTAAATGAGAGAGATATAACTGGCTGACATGCGTCCAAGCCAGGCTTTCAAATTCTATGCGACATGCTGTGTCTGACAAAGAGTTATCGCGTTTTTTTTCTTTTCACATTGTTTTTTGCCCCCATTCTCCTTCCCAATATAGTGTGAAATCATTCGTATTCACATTAAGATTATTATTTTTAATTGGTGTTTATTTCTGTATAACAAGTGAGAATATTCAAGGTATGTGCATTGTAATGCATGCTTTTTTTTCTTCTCTAAAAAGATATGCCTGAGTCAAACTCACTGGCTGATATCCAGTCTCAGACAAATTTACTGGATTGTCTCCAAACACTCACAAAACTTTTAAATAGCTCCCACAACACAGAGAGTCATTATTTTGACAAAGAGTATTTTAGAAGAGTGGCATGCTGAACCGTAGACTATGTTGCTTTGGAGAAACAACAGATAATTGGTCCTGGCACTTGTATGAAACACTTGTATTGGGATGTCAGCTGTTTTCAGAAAGAAATAAATTCTTGGGAAAGTAAAAAGGTCCCATTTTTCTTCCTGTGTAATTATGATATTTGTAAAGCATATAGTGGCCAAATAGGTGTTGAAATGTTTCTATGTGGTGGTCGGGAGTTTAGATTTAGCACCCCTTTCTCAGTATGCATATTCTTACTCTCTAGTTCAAGGGCCATAAGACGAAAGCTACATCCCACATGAGCATCTCACTCAAAATCAATAAAAAACAACAACACTGTGAATGACTGCGTTATCATCCTTCACTATTTATAGCATGCGATAGTCTATGAACCATGAAATTAATAAATAGCATGCACAGTAATTGCCTTGAAACCAAGCGTGTGACAAAGTGAGGTATAAAATCAGTTGCATCAGATGGGGCTTCTAATAAGTTGTCACAATATTGCCAGTGACCTTCAAGTAATTAAGAGTAGATGAGAAGAAGTGTGATTGAGAGTTGAGTGAAGGAGTAAAAGAAGAAGAGTAGCAAAATTAGAAAATGTTGCTTCATCCGAAAGATGTAATACATCATCTTAAAGTCAAAGGTTGATCCATTTAGCAAAACATTTGCTCAAACAGGGACACAGTCAGGACCCCAAACTATGTTCTTCCCTCTGACTCGTCCGAGTTCGCTGTGTTCCTGTCTGCACGACATCACGACCCCAGTGTTCCATCTTCCCCTTTCCCCTCAATAAAAGTTTGTCCTGCACTTGGTTGCCCTGCTATTTAATTTTAGTTGATGGACCAAGTACAAATGTCAAACACTATGAATAGAAGTACAAATGTCGCTTAATTGGTACTTATGGGTTAACGTAGATATGAGTAACTTTGTAACTTGAGAGTTTTGTGGTTACATATTGACAGTTGTGCAGGAGAACAAAATTCACATCCAGGGCTATCCAGGGAAAAGGACAAGAAGAGATACAAAAAATGGCAAAAACAAGTAAGGGCAAAGAAAAAAAAGATGAGGTTAGATATCACCCAGTGCTCTTTAATAAAAAAGGTGGTGCGGGTTCAGGAGCTACACCAACTAGACACAAGACTAAGGGCAATGGGGTCGTCTGGCATGAAGGCAAGGCACACAAAACCCCACATGCGGTAGATTGATGTGTTTCCAAGCAATCTACAAGCCCAAACAAGGTATGATCTTTGGACAAGTTTAAAGGAATTGATGTACCACAGTTCATTTGGTATTGTCACAACATTGCTGGCAGACAATATGACCACGTCATGTCAACTGCTGCACAGTCCGAGCTTACTCATACTTGGCAGACCAAGGTGACCATATTCTTGTTGAAGCAGTGCAGAATTTTGTTTAAATAGGTTGCCTTCAGACTTTTGAAATATCTACAGCGCTCATGCTGCCGTGTAAAATGATTATATCATACACTGTTTAATATAGTATGTATTTCATTCAAAAAATTTATATGCAAACACATACCATACCTTCAAAAATCACAGCACAATTGAACCCCCTGCCATGGATATGCAATAGAATTCCACACGCTTGTAACCGCTTTTGCATCACTGCCTACACAGAATTGTTTTTCTGAGAGATGCTCATCTAAACGCAAAATAAAAAGTGCAGATGAGGCGCCACTTTTGAGTCTTCTGTTCAGATCGACACCATCTAAACGTAGCCTCAGTTTTCACTGTGGGGGTGTGGGCGGAGCTAAACAGCAACATTTGTTGTTTGCCTGTCGAGCACACAATTCTCATAACGAGGTTTCACGCTGTCTAAGACAAAAGACCCGGAGTAGATCATGAATCATATTCTATTCCTGTGATCTTATAATCACACCTACTGTTGTGGTGACAGGAAATTAAAAAATTATGGGTGTTATGCTTAACCTCATCCTGATTAAAATTATTGGATCTGTTCCAAATTCAAGAAGATTAGAAACATGGATTGTGTTCAGTTTTCTTCTTCTACTCCCCCTCCCTCAAAAAAAAAGTATCAGTCATGTATATTTCTAAAATGTTCCCTAAGATGGCTGAGATAGACCATTGTGTGGATAAGCGGTTCGGGAAATGAATGAATGCATATTATTACAGATGTTAATGTTTATCTCATTTTAGTACTATGACTTTAAATGTTACTTCATTGTACATTTTTCTACAACTGCCTGCAAGAAATCACAAATTATTGATGTGTAACATATAAATTAGCTGCATTCAAAATGATGGCTGGATTGTGAGTACTCACCTTAACGTCTATGCCCCAAATTTCTGTGTGTGTGTGTTTTGTTTCTGTTCTTTTTTATCTGTTTGATCCATACGCAGAGTTCTTGAGGGTCTTGAAAGGTGCTTAAAAATAAAATTTTGATCAGAAGGACTTACAAATGTCAATTAGTTTATTTAGACACACATTGAGCATGTGCAGAGGGACAAAGGCCAATACTGTGGCATAGTCAGCAGCCAAATGCATTAACATTATTATTATTTAACTATTATCGTCATTGTTGATTTTATTGTTGTTATTTATATTTAAAAATAACTGAAATAACCATGAATTCAACAACTTTAATTTGCTTTAAAATGGCAAACTTATTAAAGATATATTTCAAGTAAAGGGAAGCATGAGTGTTTCATATTTAAAATACCTCATCTTCAAAGAACGTCCAATTCTCTGAAACACGTACCTATGTGAATAATGTTTAAAATCCAACCTAAATTTCAGCATCTCAAAGCAGCATTTGTGATGACACCCCAAATACATCTTACATCCCCAAGGGCATTGCTTGGGTGCACAGGTCCTAATGAATATACATGCACCTCCGATGTTGTTAAAAGTGAAGGAGCTCAAACTCTTGTCTATTGCTTTTCACCAGTTCTTTGTGTGTCCTCCTCTTCCAATTGCCATTTGCATGATTTTTTTTGGGTTATTATTCTATGAAGGATCAAACAGCATTTTGAATTATGGTACCTTGTTTTAAAACTTTGAGGACAGTTGTGTGAGGTTCTAAATAGGACAAGTGGCTTTGGCAAACAGTATGGTTTTGACAGAATTTAAACAGAACCTTTGTCGTTTAAAGGTGAAAAATGCCCCATTGCTTTGACTACATAATGTTCACAAGAAAAGGATTAAACAACTCTATAATAGCAGCCTAAAAGTACAATGAGGATGAGATCACATTCAGCATCAGCTCTGTTCAATGAGGGTTTTATTCTTCAAGCTTGAAACAATGTAGCTTGATCATGCGCCAGCACCTGTGTTTATTTTCACTGAGTGCACCTTGTGATGTTCTGTGCCGGAGTATGCTTCCAATATTTTTTTTTCATGCTTTATCCCTGTGTCACAGCGGACACAAAATGAATTTGTGATTCAATAATGCCTCTAGTGGTCAGAGTATGTAAAATAAGGGCTCCTGACACCTGCAACAGTCTATAACAGATGCTGCTGTAGAGGAGAAAAAACGTTCATCACATATTGCTGCACCCTTGTGGATGCCGACGCTGAACCGCACTCATACAGTAGAGTTCAACTCTTATCTGGGTAATGTGGCTAATGAATTGTCCTCCTCCCCTGAGGGTATTCACATTAACTTGAGTATAGGTTTTCACTTAGAGTGGATCAGTGATCTCTGCAGTGGCTTCCCCCTCCAGACTTCTTTCATTATCTAAAATGAGAACATATTGAAAGGGGCACCGAGGTGGAGTAGGTTGGCAGTTGGTTTCTGAGACTTGGGCGAGTGGGTCAGATTCACATCAATTGACATATCCTGGCACGGGATCACAGGTCAGTTGACTCATATTATCCATGACCTTCAGTGCGTGGAAGATAGGGAGGTATATTAAGAGCAGTTTTGGAGAGGTATAGATTGATAGAGAAAAGAATAGATTTGACTTACAATCTAGAAATGAAGCATTCTGTCGTTTCTATGTCCTCCAACCCTCACACAATTCCCTCTGTTTAGTAATGTCCATAGACAAATACTCTATTGTTTTCTGTTATGTTGCCTGTCAGACAGTATTAGTTCCGGGTTTAATCCCCTGTTTATATATAGGGTGTGTATTTTTTTTTAGCCTCGTATTGTAAGTGGTGGTATTGCCAAGAGGAAGGGGCGCCACTACATGCCAGAGCCACTGGTCAAAAGATTGCAGTTATTCTTTTCATAACAAATGTCTATTTCAAACCAGTTGTTTTGTATACGATCAATAAACACTTACACTTTATGACTTATTTATTCCTTAGACAATAAAACAGATTGTTGCAGAACTCAAAATGTTAACTCTGCTGTTATGAGATCATTGTTAACACTAAATACAACACAATAAACCAAATCAAGTCATTGGGCATTTTCTTACGTCTTTTTAATTAACAATCCTGAAGGTCAGATCACCTTTAGTAAAACTAAATGATTTTAAATCTTTACAAGAATGAGGGCGTCATTTGTGACTCGGACCTTCTTTTTTTAATTCCTCATATTAAAACTGTAACTAAGATCTTTTTTTTTTTAATTGTCGGAACAATATAGCCAGAGTCTGCCTGTTTCTATCTCAGTCCAACACAGAGTTGCTGATGCATGGTTTGATTTCCCTTAATTACGTTTACTGTCATGCCCTGCTTTCTGGTCTTCCTAAAAAGAGTATTTCAAGACAAAAATAACTTCAAAACTCAGCCAAATGAGTGCAGATTTTAAAATCACTGGATTGGCTCCTTGCGTATTTTAGGGTTCATTTTAAGGTGCTTTAAAATGCCTTAACATTCATGGAGCATATTTATCTGACCTGCTTTTATCATTAACTCTTGTGAATCCTAAGGTCCTCTGGCACCGGCCTTTTAATTATTTCAAGGGTGAGAACTAAAACATAAGGTGGTGTTGCATTCAGTTACCATAGTCCACAGCAATAGAACAGGCCTATTTTTTATCTATTCTTTGTTTTCATGTCTGTTTTTTAGCTCCTCTTATTGATTTTTTTAGGTCTTTTATTCTGTTGTTTGTGACTGGCAATGCTCCCACTGTCAATTGAGTGAAGCAATTACAAAAATTGCACAACAACAATTACAGATTTTTTTTAACTAGGTGCACACAAAGGTGCACCTATAAGGCACCCGTTCAATTTTTTTTTATCAATTAAAGGCTTTTAAATGCACCTAAACTATTTCAGATGTTTAGTTTTTAATTTAATTTTTAATCATTTATTCAATAAAATAATTTGTTAACCAATTTAATGAAACCAATCAATATTACTCAACATTTTTTATTAGAATACCTTATTTTTATACGCATCAACTTTTTTCACCTCATCTACAAATGACCTAACCCCAGCAGTCAATTTAAAAAATGTAATGTAGCCCTTGAGCAAATAACTTTGTCGATCCCTGGTCTAATTACATGTCATTTTAACTTCCAAATGTGACGTGGATGGGACCTACGCTGCTTTTGCAGAAAATATCTTTCTGTTGGCAGAGTAAAACTCAAAGGAACTATTTTAACCTTTTCTCTGTGTTGCCTACTGTGACCAGTGACGTATTCGGACACCACTGATAGCAGCTTTTTTGTGTGTGTGGTTCTACATGCACTTAGCCCAAGGTGAACATATTACCAACTCCTTCATAGCAGAATTTAGAGGTTTGTATATTTTATTTCAGATGGTCAGTTTAGATTAAGCATGTATTTACCATTCTTTCTCGGATCAACCCCACGTTTTCGTTTTTATAAATAAATAAACTTCTTTCAAAGATTCCCCTGAACTCCAATCTTGCCTTGCCTGCTTTTCACTGCAACAAACAATCACGTCAGTGACCAACCTTTAAAAGTTTTTTTTTAATCAAATTAAGTTGTTCTATCCAACAAGCTCTAATATTTAATTTAGGTCTGCTATTCAATTTTTTTCTTCCAAAAGTGATGATATCATGGAAAATAAAATGTATGTTTGGTGTCCTAGGTTTGTACCCTTGGTGGCTGAATCTCATCTGTCCCCCAGCCTCTGATACCCTCTCCATCACTATACCAGTCTGCTCCCCATCCAGCACTCCATCACAGCTCCATGGAGCCCTAGAGATGTCTCCCCGGTAAGGAGTGATGTAGTGGCCAACGCTAACAGACCCTCTCGGCCACTATTATTAACTGGGTCCAACCTTCATTTCTCAAGGTCTCCTGAAAGACACGTACAAGAGCATAAAGAACAGAAGCTTCATTCAATTCCTCAGTTGAGACGACAATGCATGTTTCTTTGGTTCAGAGTTAACCTTAGCAACAACTCTCTTTTGATTAAACTTCAATTTTATTGTTGAATTAATGAATTGGCAGCAGCACATTGCAATGATGGCATGATTTTTTCCCCTTCAAATCCATAACTGCGCTGTTCAACGATAAAGGCAGTTTTATTAACACAGTATGCAAAATTCAAACAAGCGATGTGACAAGTAATGAAAAGCATTACATTTCAGGCTGCATGTATAATTCATCGCCATCAGACTTAATCCGGTATTCAGCGCTACAGACACAGACTGCAAATGAGCAGAAATAGACCATGCGCCATCTTTTGAATCAATAAAATACTATATACACTAGATTCACTTGCATTTCTCCGATATCCCTATAATAATGCATAATGTAGTTTTGTATTTATCCTGTGGTGCACGCTCATTTTATCTCGATTGTGTTGACTGTACTCTCATGCTTGATAGGTGAGGTGTCCCCCTCATTACTTTCACTCTGTCAGAAGACCTGCCATTCTTGTGTGAAAAAGCCTCAGCCTTCCTGTAGTGTGTATCGAATTTCTTTAACCCCTCAATATAGCTACTGCTGCTAGCGAGGAAACCAAGTAAATATAGGCCTAACTGGTGCCTCTCTAGCCCACTGAGGCATTGATTTACACAGGGCCGACTGCAGCTCAGAGCAACAAATCTAAGGGCAAGTCATCTTATTCATAGAACAAAAAATAAAGCTGTTTCCTACACACATCTCGGAGGATTTGATTCAGTATAGATGAGTGCTGTCAGATCAGTGTGTAGCAGCAGACACCTGGTAGACTATGTGTGTTTGTGTCTGACTCATCCTGCCTTAATAGTGTTTCCAGAAGATGGCTCCTTGTCTGCACAGTTACAGTGCATATTCACATTTTACGAAGACTGATTCCTCATAAAGGGGGTATGCAAAATTGGTTTGTAGTAATACTGCACACAGCAGGAAACCCACCACCTTTTCTGTGAGCGAGCACTGCACGAAACCAGAGCGGGTTGTTTATAGAGAAAGGGACAGATGGCGGACTGGAATGGCACTCAGTAGAGTACAGGCCTCCATCAAGGCTGAACAATCCTAATTTAAATCAGCGGCAAATTGTACACTTTCATTGATACCTACTTTCTACACGTGCCTGTAATTTGTCATGAAGTTCATGCATTATTCATTGTCAAAATTTTAAAAATGTGAGATGTTTTTATTTTCAAAAGTACAAAAAATGAAGCCCTTCATAGGACAAGGTAATATATTCAGAATCTAAATCTTTTATTCTGTTGTATTATATTGAGAATCTTAAGATTTTTTTTTATCCGTTTTCTTTACTGAGCCTTTGTGTTCAGTCCTTTCTGCGTTTTTTAGTTTCATTTTTTTCCTTGTCATTAATGGTTTTCACCATTCTTGTGCATGTAACTGTGCACACACATGACATTTTCCACAAAATGAATGGAGCAATTACATTGAAATCTCAATGATTTGTTCCTCCATCCCTTTTAGGCTATGTTATTTAATCCAGATGACAAATAAGACTTTTGAGGAGAAATGGGACAAAGAAATACACCATAACATTTAAAACCCATATATAAAACGTAATCATTTTCAAGACTTTTAGGGTGTTTGCAAATTCATTAATTCAATAATGTTAAGACTTTTTAAAGACCCCGTGGAAACCAACTTGCAGCATTTTGAGATCTGATGGCCGAATCAATGTTGTCGGTTGGCTTCCTATTAGCTGATTTGTAAGTCCGGAGGTAATCAGGCCTGGGTGTGGTCAGTGATAATGAACTTAGCTTTCCCCCAAAAAATTATTAGTCGTAGTTAATTCATGATTTAACCAGGTGGAAAAGTACTTTTTTCACAGAGGACCGGCTAATAATAAATATACCCCGCAGCTCCTTAATAAACAAATTTACCTTTCAAAACCAGCATTTTGTGTTTACTTGGGTTATCTTTGTCTGATATTTACCTTTGTTTGATGATTCCAAAACATTATAGTGGGGAAAACATGCAAACAAAAAAAATAAGAATTTAAGATCGGGCAAATATTTTTTCGTGGCACTATATCAAACAAACAAACAAACAAACGAACAAACACACACACACACACACACACATTCTGCATGATGAAGGCCCATGCTGGAACCATCTTGCTGTGAGGCTTGTTGAGTGTATGTAATGTTTGGCACACCATCAGTCCCTGTGATCAGAGAACGGGCATGCAGCATTTCACCCACTCACTTTGTTCCCCCTCTGACAGCCTCAAGGCCCGAGTGCCTGACTGACTGACTGGAGGCTTAATAGTGAGAACAAGAGACAGCAAAAGAAAAGAGGACTCCAACCGCGTCCCCTCGCTTTCAGTGAAAAAGGAAATAAGCAATGTAAAACAATTTAAAGTACTGAGGGCTAAAATTGGCTTTCACCAGGATCTGAGATGCAAAAGCCGACAGTTCAGAAGCTGAGATGTCTTTCGGGCTCTCTGTATCTGTCACATATGTGCAAACATGCAACAAAAAAAGAGATAACACACACACACACACACACACACATGCGCATACACAAACAATAAATCATGCCCGTCCTTTCTACTGCCCTGCAGGTCACAATCTCTTTACCCGTATAGAATTTCTAATTGATGTGACAAAGTGCCTCAGAGTGTCCTGTTTCCCGTGCGTGGTTTTCTAAAATGTTCTGACCTCTTTCTTCCTCCTCTGAGTCAGACCGCTTCCTTTTACTGCCAAGTGTGGTTTTAATGGTGTAAAACAGTCTCTTGATATCCGCTAGTCAGATGTTGCTGTATAATGATCAGAGTATTGACCGTAGCCATAAAATGGACAGGAATAGGAGGACGATTCAAACATCAAAAAACGCTGCCATGAAGTGTCTTTGTAGAAATTAAAAGCAATGCATCAGCTTTCATCTTGCAAAATGATAGCAGAGTCATCATTTTGTGAAGACTTGACATTAGAGTGCGAAGAGGAGATGGGTTTTGTCTGCGGTAGCTTTTAAGAGCTGTCACCGCAGTAAACATGACAGCCTAGCTAAAAATAATGCCTATAAATTGAATGTCAGCATATGTTACGCATATACTTACGAATCTCCATTGTAAAAAAATAAATAATTTATGCACACTTTGCATACGCGAACACGAGTCATCCGTGTTTAGCGCTTCACTGTCAACAGGCAACAAATTTCACATGACACAAGCTGGCTCATTCTTTGTTTTCTTGAATTAGATGGATGTTATGTACTGTGTTTTGTTTTCATTAATTAAGCGTGGCGGTGTTAATGTCAGTCACTATTAATTTGGAAGTAAAAATTGGGAAGGTTTGTTTGCTAGTCTTTTATTAGATCAGCCTGTTGTCACTGAAGATCATGATTAACTTGTTGAATTGAATGTTGTATAATTTGGCACCTGTGCACAAGTCTTAAACTTGACCACACTAGAAAGATGTATCTGAGAAAAGCTGTTTTTATCTTTTAGTGTGTGTGCATGAGCAAAAGCAGAATATGGAAGAGAGCTATGCTGACCTAAATTGGCCTTTGCTGCTGCTTGTTGTACTCAAGTGTTCATGGGACCAACAACATCAGGTAAAAACACATTCACATTGAGATCGGCACACGCACTTACGCGAGCACACACACACACACACACACACACACACACACACACACACACACACACAGCCTTGAAGCTCACAATTTCTGTATGTTCCCCTGTGATATCTCAAGTGTGTTTGTTCTTCTCCACATGCGTGATTAGGTTGGAACACAGTGTAGTTTCCCTGCTGATGGAAGTCACAGCATAGCAGAGGGTTGATACTGATCAGTCAGCACAATAAACAGACAGCACTTAAGGGCCTCGGTGAAAGGCTGTCTTGCCTGTTGTTAAGAACTACAGCTATAGTTGCTGTGGTTTATAGTGTCAAGGAAAGAGTGTAAGGGACTCTAAAAGTATGCCTATCAACAATAAGGACAAGGAACTAACAAGATCAGAACATCCTTTTGAACCGACGTGAAGTATTACTTCCTCTACTAGTTTATTCTGTTCATATCTGGTGCAAACAGCAATTAAGACCATAGTTCCTTATAATTGACTTTGCTTCTGCATGGACTACTGTAAGTCAATTTCTGCTTCCACAATGAAGACCGTGTGTGCATCTCCTCCGCTTAAAATAATGGGAAGGAGGCTAGCCGCTTTAATTGGCTGGGGAACAAGCTGGCTGTGTTCACTTCCTCAACTGCAAAGACGGCCCTTTCCACAGTGATCCACTACGAAAACACCCAAAAAAAGAAAACTTCACCTATGAATATAGGATTCTAGATTTTATGTTGTGGTTTATGTTACTGTTTTAATAATCTATGTGGTGTTGAAAACGGATGGATGACTTCACCTATGAAAATAGGGTTCTAGATTTTATGTCGTGGTCTATGTTATTATTTTATTAATATAATGTGCAACACCCTCCACGACCCTGAAAAGGATAAGCGGTGTTGAAAATGGATGGATGGGTGGGTGGATGGATGGATGGATGGATGGATGGATGGATGGATGGATGGATGGATAAATTTTTGATGCCACTTGTTCTTGTTGGGGTCTCAGGTGAAATGGAGCCAGTCCCAAGTGGCAAGAAGCAGTGAATAGCCTGGACTGGTTTCTTGGTAGTTCCAAAATAATATACAGCTCTTCATATTCACTCCACATTAATTTATACCTACAACAGTTACATTGAAAAGGTATGCTTTTAAAGGGATAGTCAACTCAAAAATGTTCTTTATGGTATGTTGCATGTTCACCCCCTAGTCTAAACATGATATTCTGCTAAATTCAGCATTCAGCTAAATTCACAAATTTTTAGCCATCACAGGGGGCAGCCATTTTGACTTATAACGACATCACAGTTGACGGGTTTCAAGTAACAACCAATCACGGCTTGATTAGTTCGAAACAGGGTGAGAAGTTTGGACTTAGAGCTGACCCGCTGAGCCAGATGAGGTGTCTTGAGCATTCGATTAAGATGCCGCTTTGATACTTCCCTAGTGAGGTGTTCCTATTTTACCTGAGACGTTCTTTTATTGACCTGATTTGATCCTGGCTAAAACCAGCATAGCATTCTCTTGTGGAGAAGTACAGTCTTGGGGAGAGAGGCACTGATGAGCAATATCTGCCACCTAGTGGTTAAGATTGTTATTACAACTTCAAACTCCTTACCAGTTTTTTTTCAATAGGCCACCAATTCTCTATTCCTGACTTAAGCACTAAATATGCCCAGTTTGTATCGCGATTAACATATGGACAGTGTAGAAATTCATGGAGCTGGCTATTATAATGCTGCAATTACAGGGATTCATCTCAATAAGAACATGGTTGATTTATAGTGCAGACCATCGAAGCCTGTACATAAATCACCAGGAGGTCACCTATCGCTTTCACTTATTCATGCAAGCTATTATTTATATCGCCCGGTCATGTGTAATCAATATCCTTAATTCTAATTACATCTCAAGTACTTACCACTCTCTGTGTTGGAACAACACACATTTGTGTCGAAAATGTTAATCAGCAAGGTCAGTGTGAAGCATAGAAGAGGATAAAAATAACTGAATAAGGGACAGTGAGATGGAGTGTGATTAAGACCGAGAGCAGAGATGCAAATAAGTATATGCTTTCTACAACAGTGATGGTATGTTAACCTGAAACACCGACAAGAACTCAACATCTTTTAGTGTCGAAAAACAAACAAATAGCTCATTGTTTTGCACAGAGCTGCAACATATTCATCAGCAGCAGCAGTGGCTGATTTTGCCTTGTGTGACATGAAACTGCGTATGGCGACATTCCTGGCAAGGTGGGAATGCACCCACCTAGGAATAGTGAAATCAATACTAATATGATTATTATTCCTTTTCGGCGTTAGGTAACTCATTTTAGTTTTTCCCACTTATGCAGTAATTTAACGTTTTTTTGTGTTTGAAACACCAATATTGGTACAGTATTTTAAACACAATTGATTGCAATTAATGTATTGCGTTATCTCTGCGTAATCACTCTGGCTCCACACAAACATTGAACGCAACCCAGAAGTTGTTGAGAAGCTTACATGGGCGAGCTTCAATCAAGGAACATCTGACGTATCCTCTGTGTATGTCCTGTAGCTCCTCACTGGTGACATATGAAAACAAGCGTGTTAATGACTGTCAACAATGCAGGGATTCTAATTATATAGTGCTAATCTATGTGTTGCCATTATTGCGCTTTTATTTGCGGTGGCATGCTGGTGGTGGTGGTGGGGGGGGTGGGGGGTCAAGAAGAGGGATGCTTCCCGCCTGAACAAGCTAGTGAGGATCTGATCTGGCGTCTGTGGAAGATGTCCATCAAAGACAACCCCGAACACCCACTGTACAGCATCGTCACTGGACGGATGAGGAGATTCAGTGAAAGGCTGCTGACACCGTCTTGCTCCAAGGAGAGGCTGAGGGGTTCATTCCTTCCCTATGCCGTAAGACTTTAACTCATCGCAGGGTTTGGGGGCGCGCTCACGGTCATGACACTGTTAATTGTTTATTTATTCGATCCATTAATTATTAATCTATGTATTTATTTATTTATTTATTTATTTATTTATTTGATTTATTTATTCAACATTTGATCTATTTCTTATTTATTAATATTAAGATACATTATATTGTCTATCTGTTTATCTATCTCTGTGTTTCTGTATCTAACTGCTGGATCCTAAATTTCCCCCTGGGGATCAAGTACCTACCTACCTACTTGCATATTTTTCTTATTTGAATATACATACATATTTTGCTGAGTATCTGGGCACCACGGTGGTCGACTGGTTAGCATGTCCACCTCACACTTCTTGTGTGGAGTTTGTGTGTTGTCCCTGTGCCTGCATGGGTATGCTTCGCTTTTCTACTATGTTCTAAAAACATGCATAATAGAAACACTCTTAATTGTCTTTAGGTGTAATGGTTGTTTGTTTATGTGTGTGCCCTGTGATTGGCTGGCAACTAGTTCAGGGTTGAAGTCACTACTGCCTGAAGTCAGCTGAGGTAGGCAGTTTAGATAATGGTTGGATTAATCCTGAGTGTGTGTTACATTTGGGGCAGTACTAGATTATACTTGCTCATGATAACTTTATGAAACCATACCCATTTCTAAGGTTTGCAATGCAGCAAACTGCTATTTGTCATTTACATTTGGCTCAGTGGTCTAGTGGTAGAGTGTCCGCCCTCAGACTGGAAGGTTTTGGGTTCAAACCCCGGCCGGGTCATACCAAAGACTATGAAAATGGGACCCATTGCCTCCCTGCTTGGCACTAGTATTAAGGGTTGGAATTGGGGGGTTAGATCACCAAATGTTTCCCGAGTGCGGCACCGCTGCTGCTTTCTGCTCCCCCTTTCCCCCAGAGGTGGATTAAAATCACATGGGGATGGGTTAAATGCAGAGGACAAATTTCACCACACCCAGATGTGTGTATGACGATGATCATTTGGACTTGACTTAAACTATATAAAGAACATTAAAAATGTATTGATGGGTCTTTACACAATTTTTGACTTTCAACATAATGCATGACCAGTGTTGGTAACATTATTTAACAGTTATAGTTACTCATTATTTGCTAAAATAAATACTTGGATTGAAAATTTAATTACTTTATAGTAAAAGTCAAGAGTCACCAGGTAAAATAAGTATTTTCACTACTCTAAAAAATTGCATTACGTTAAATAATTTTTAATGAGTAGAATGGCCAGCTTATTCACAAACATCAGTATTTAATTTAAACTGACAATAGGAGGTTTATTCTGCAATTAATTAGAATCTTTTTTTTTTACATAACATCAATACTTTATTGACAATAAATTGATCAAACTCTTTAAATAAGACAGGATTTACAGTTTTAGACAACTGGTATTATAGACATTATGTGCTTCATTTCTTTCTTTCAAATGTTAACAGTTAAATAACAAAGTAAATTGTGAGTGTGAATGGTTGTCCATCTGCCCCTTGCGATAGGCCAGCAACCAGTTCAGGATACACCCTGCCTACCGCCCACATACTGCTGGGCTAGGCTCCAATGTGCCCGCTACTCTCGTGGGCATAGAGCATTTGAGAAAATAGATGGATGGATGTTGTTTAGAGCCCACACATATTAATTACCTCTTTATTGAGAAATTGATATTGAATGTTTTCTGGTAGTTTATTGTTCTTCAACTTACACTTTAGTTGTGCTGTTGGATTTGATGAAATATAAATGGATTTTATTTTATTTTTCAACAATTGAGACATTGTGCTCCAGATATCCCACCACATCTTTTTTTATCTTGGAAATTTAGCCGACACAGTGTATGAAAGAAGCAGAATTAAGTGGGTGACGGAAAATATGAAAGCTCCTGCGTATAAGTGAAAAATACTATGTATGTCTGTAAAATATTGTAAACCTATACTACATAATCACCACAAAATGGCCTCACAGCATGAGTGTAGTATAATTATGACACACACTCATATGAAGTTAGGAATGATTTGTTCCTAGCAGATGCACATACATGACAGGAATCACCATAATCTGCTGTTTGCCTAAAGAGCGTTACTCACACTGATAGATAGGTTCTGTGTGGGAGCATCTGTGTGCCTGTGTGTTGTTTACTGTAGGGATGAGCATTGCCATAATCCAGAGTGCTGCTGTGGCAACACGAAAAGCATGGGTGGAAGGATGCTAATCACATGGGAAATACAAAGAGGTGAAAAAAGAATGAACATTTGGGCCAGTACTTAATAACCAAGAGAAGAGGTGAAGGATGTGAACCAAAAACGATCCAAAGTCTCAAAGATTACTCACAAATCTGTCTAGCAGACCTTCTGGGGCCTTGTCGCAGGTGAGCAGAACCTACAACAACTTACTTGAAGCAATTGCAGATTCAATGGAACTTAACAGACTACTAAGCAAGCCATATTTGTGTTAGTTTTGTGATTTATGGAGAACAAACTTAGACATTACAGATGACACATTAATTGAGTGACTGCATCTTTTTCTTTTTGTCTCTACAAGAGACAGGGCTATGCTGAGACCTCTGGACAGGCAGATGCTGTTTAAAAGAGGGCACATGGAACTTTTTTGGGAGAGGAGACAATATAAATATAATAATTGCTCAAAATATGAATTTATTGCCATTAAATATAACTGTCTGTAGCTCCTTACTGGACAGTTGGTAAGCAATATGAGAGCTTCTTTTATGAAAATGGGAAGGTAAAGATGGAGATCGGGGCTAAAGACAAGAATCTTTAATCTACAGTCGTGGGATTGAGCTCATTACTCACTCTTATTTTTTGTTGACATGGTTTCTTGCTGATTGATAGCAGCTACTATATAAGGGCAGTTATTAAGAGGTATGATGGGTGGCGTTAGTGTCATGTTCGATCAACACTTGGCCCATGGTTTCCACCATTTCAGATTTTTTTTTGTCACGATTGTGAAATCTGAGGTCCAGAGCGTCGTAATATAACTGGTTGTACCTTAAAGCAACCAATGTGTTGGCATTCCATATCTTGAATACATACCATTACACATCCTTGTCCTTGTGGTGAAGGCCTCTACTGACAAGGCCCAAATTAGAGTACCTGGGATGCTAGGAATTAATGTGTTTTGAAAATGCTACCGCCAGCTCTTTGTGCAGCGTGGGTCCTGGAAGGTCACCATACAGGGTGACAAAACTCTTCCCTTTTACTGGCTGTGGTCAATGGTCTGAGCAGCCTATAGGTTTGGCAGTACATGTGGCAGCACTGATAGTGCCCTAACTTTGGCTGAGCTGGGTGCCAGCGTGCTCTTTATTCCATTGCCTCAATGGATGATCAGTTCCAAGTCAAGCATGTTTGTCTTTTATTAAAGGCTGTCATTAGAGCAGAGTGCCAGTGATGTGGCGAGTATTGTCATGTGATGGTGATTTGTTTCTACTGGTTACAAATATATGTTACCCTTCTGGAAGCAGTGCGCCCCACAATTTATTTCCAGCTAAATATGTATAGATTTCTGCATCCAAGAAGAGAAAGATTAAGACCAAATTCAGTTTTGAGTTTTTAAAAAAATCATCTCTGGTTGTATTCGGCACATTCCTATTGTTTTCAAAGAGTCAGCTTTCTAGCTCCTGAATCTTAAACCTACATCTCATGTTGGTTAAGTTTATGAGTCACAACTTTGCTCTTAATATTCCCTTTAAAAAAATATATTATTATTATACCTTGGCGACTTTTTGCATAGGTTTACATGCTTTCGTTGTAAATCTACTAAGGCTGTGCACGAATCGAATTGACCCGAATTGAGATGAAATTTAGGAATTAAAAAGGAATGCAAAGTCAGAATTTTCATATTCGGTTGGAAATGAATCATAGCAAACTACAGGCAGAATTAGTGATTTCTTATTATATCTGTTTGTGCTTTGTTTATGTAAGGCACCTTGTTTGGTACATTAAGCCTCGGAGAGAAGTTGAGTTTGGTAATGTCATTTATTACTTTCATTTTGATTGTTGTTTACAATGTTGTACGCTTACTTTTTTGCTACAGAAACAAATAGGAGATAAGGAGCCATGCTCTGCCAATTCCTAAATAAATTTCATCATTTGCCATGTGTTTTTCGGTTCGACATCCAGTGGGCCAGCGTCACAATGTACTGTGGATGGTTGAAATGAAATGTAAAAAGGACAACACTGAAAAAAACAGCAAGATGTGGAAAATGAAAACAAAAAATAGAAAGACAATGATGAGCTTAATCAGCATTCTGTCATTGCGTAAAGATTGTATAGTATTTTTTTAACAAAAAAGATACAGCTCAAGAGGCTTAAACAATGCACAAATCAGGTAACTGCTTGACACATATAACTCTTTCATGATAGATTTTGCTTTGGTAAGGGCTTCACATCAATAATTAAGCAAAGTTTACGAATCCACAGATCGTCTATTGGTGTAATTGGAGCCATGGCATGTGAAGTGATTCAAGATAATGTATCCAGGGGGATTTATAATTCATTATGTCTCTGTAGCTTTGATGAGTGATTCCTAGCATTGAGGAAGTGCCAGAAAAGGGAAGGATAGAAAAGAACAGGAAGCTTGAGGTCAAAGGTGAATGAACTGATTCGTAATACAACATGCACAAATTAACTCACCTGCTGGCTTTGTCTGGCAATCTCTCACTGCGCCTTTTATAGGCCTGGGGCATTTCGTTAATCAGGGAGATCAGAGGGACTTACAAATGTCAACTATGTAGTTTATTTAGACACACATTGAGTGTTTGCTGAGGGGAGCTGCACGGACAAAGGCTAATACTGCGATGTCGTTCACAGCCAAGTCTGTTATTATTATGATTATTATTATTATTATTATTAGTAGTAGTAGTAGTAGTAGTAGTAGTAGTAGTAGCAGTAGTAGTAGTAGTAGTAGTAGTAGTAGTAGTAGTAGGACTAGTAGTAGTAGTGGTGGTGGTAGTAATAGTATTAGTATTATTTGTATTATTATTATTGTTACGAATGGGCGGCTCGGTGGAGCAGCACGTCTTCCTCACAGTTTGTAGGGTGTGGGTTTGATTGCACCTCCAGCCCTCCCTGTGTGGAGTGTGCATGTTCTCCCTGTGCCTGCGTGGGTTTTCTACAGGCACTCCGGTTTCCTCCCACATCCTCCAAAAAACCAAAAACAAAAAAAAACATGCATGGTAGTCTGATTGAGCACTACAAATTGTCTGCGAGTGTGGATGGTTGTTTGTTTCCGTGTGCCCTGCGTTTGGCTGGCAACCAGATCAGGGTGTCCCCCCGCCTACTGCCTGATGACTGCTGGGATAGGCTCCAGCACCTCCGTGGGGACAAGTGCCACAGAAAATGGATGGATGGATGGATATTATTACTGAAAAACAAAACGAAAGCTTCTCAAGAGAACAATAAAAAAAATTCTATAATCAGGGTACATGTACAGCAAATAGGGAACTTCAAACTAATTTTTGCAAACCCTCTGGCTTTCATTTGAGCATTCAGACTTTATGGGTTGTGTATCAATATAGCACATCTTGAAAATTTTCCAAATGTAATAGATTTCTAGGACATCATATTTTGCGCAACCCTCCTCAGATCTCTGTACAGATGTTTGATCAGGTTGACGCTGGCTGGATCATTCCAAAACCTTAATCCTCTGGTTAAGTCATACTTTTGTTGATTTGGATGCATGCTTTGAGTCATTGTCATGCTGAAATAGATTTTTTATCAGATTCAGGTCTGGACGCTGGCTGAATCATTCCAAAACATTAATCTTTTGATGAAGTCATACTTTTGTTGATTTGAATGCATGCTTTAGGTGACTGTCATACTGAAAGATGAAGTTTCTCTTCATTTTAGGTTTTCAAAAAGAAGCCTCAAGTTTTTGTGCTAACACTGAATAGTATTTACCATAATTCCCTCCTCCATGATGAAGGCCCTGGTTCAGCTTTAAGAAAAACAGCACCAAAGTATGCCATCACTATGCTTCACTATAGCTACAGTGGATGTAAACGTTTATACGTATGCTGCTGTTTTTCCCAGGTTTTGTTGAAAATATAGAGCACTATGATTTATTTTCAAGGTTTTTTCCCACCATAAATGTAACCTGGAACCTCTACAACTGACTTCTGTCAAAGGGTAATCTTCTTAAGTTTGATCAATAAATCTAAAAACATACTCCACTGAATTTCATTTAGGAGAAAACAAGTGTTTTACTGCTATAAGTATTTAAATTGTTGGCAGTTATCAAAGCAATATTTTCGACATTTTAATGGTGTCCCAAATAATTATTCATGATTTATGACAGCTTTTCTGAAGATTGTACCGTAATTACCTTTTTTTTAAACAAATATACAAAGGATCTTTATCCTATTCCTTAACATGCCCTTTTTATGATAATGTGCATGGACAAGTGGTTAAGATGGTTGCTTGCTACTGTGGGGGCCCCAGTTCAAGACCATCCACCCCCAACAGCTCACGGACACACAGCTGTGATGTCCTTGAGCAAGACACCTAAATTGTGAAATGCTCCCAGGCGATCAAGTGAGGGGTACTTGATCACCCTGGGAGCATTTCAGCATTCCTCAGTGTGTTTTCTGCGTCCACTCCTGTGATGATAATGAAAGATGATAATGGTTCATTGTTCTTCAATTTTAACTGTATCTTAATGTCTCGATAGCTCTTTATTTTCCCTCTGAATTTGTTCCTTTGAAAATGGTCCTTCTAAGTAGAAATGGGTGTGTCCGACAAATAACGATGATAATGGTTTAGTCTTCAATTTTAAATGTATCTTAATGTCACGATAGCTCTTTTTTTTCTCATCTAAATTTGTTCCTTTAAAAATGATCCTTCTAAGTAGTGATGGGTGAACGAAGTTTCAAATTTGCTTCATGAATCAGGTATATTTTTTGACTCCTCTAGATGGCGCTGCTGGTTTGAATAAAGCAAATTAAGATATGTAAAGTCCAATGTGCTTTCATCCCAGTGGTGAGCAGTGTCATCTCGATGGCTCAATAAACACAAGAACTGGTTCATGAAGCATCACTATTTCTAAGACGCTCAAGATGTCTTTACCCAAAAGGCTATTACATCAATAACGGGTAGGTGCAAAAGGGAAACCTCTATGTGCATTTACATGTGCATGTGTGTATATAGAATCATTTTTGTTTTGTTTTACATTTCAAACTTATTGGAGGTTTACGACACTCAAGTAAGTGGAAGGCGTGTTAAAACCAGTAAAACCACAACAAGCGGGATATTAATTACTGATATTACTGACCACCTTCCAGTGTTCACAGTGTATGATAATAATTTCAAATCTGAAAGTGGGGTGTATAAGCAACAAAGAAGAATTAGGACAGATGAAACAATTGGTACTCTAAAACATGAATTAATGGAACAGAACTGGGATGCAATATATAAAGAAAAAGATGTAAATAATGCTTACCATAAATTGATGACTACATTCACTTTATTATATAATAAGCATTGTCCAATCAAGGAATATAATAAAAAAACTAAATATAAGAACAGTCCATGGTTGACAAAAGGATTAGTAAATGCCTGTAAAAAGAAAAATTTACTCTTTTGGAATTTCATAAAACAGAGAACAAAGTGCGCTGAAAATAAATATAAGAGATATAAGAATAAATTAACTAATATTATAAGATTAAGTAAGAAAGAATATTATAAAAATAAATTAGAGGATAATAAAAATAATATCAAGGGGATATGGACTCTCCTAAATCACATTATTAGAGAAGGTACCGAACAACACAAATTACCTAAATATTTTGTTATAAATGATACTGAAAATTATAATATGGAAGAAGTGGCAAACAGTTTTAATCAGTTCTTTGTAAATGTTGGGCCTCAAATAGCAAAAAACATACCGATTCCAGCGCCAGATGCAGGCAACAGAGATAAATTAATAGAAAGGAATCCTTACTCAATGTTTTTGAAGGCAGTTGATGAAAATGAAATTATTAACACTGTAAAACAATGCAAAAATAAAACATCTACTGACTGCAATGGGATTGATATGATGTTAGTTAAGCAAGTCATTGAGGGGATTTCAAAGCCACTTGTGTACATCTGTAACTTGTCATTTTTAACTGGTACATTCCCAAAGAAGATGAAAATTGCTAAGGTCATTCCTCTTTATAAAATTGGTAGCAAACACAACTTTACAGACTACAGACCTATCTCAATATTGCCACAACTCTCAAAAATATTGGAAAAGCTTTTTAACAGTAGAATGGATGGATTTTTGGAAAAATATAAATTATTTGCTGAGAACCAATATGGTTTTAGAGTAAACAGATCAACAGCACAGGCATTAATGGAATCAATCGAGGAAATCACCGATGCAATAGACAACAAACGACATGCAGTAGGAGTTTTCATTGACCTCAAAAAAGCTTTTGACACAATTAATCATGAAATACTATTTAATAAATTAGAAAAATATGGGATAAGGGGATTAGTATTAGACTGGATAAAAGATTATCTGCGAGAACGGCAACAATATGTAAAGTTGGGTAATCACTGCTCTGGATATTTGGACATAGCCTGTGGTGTTCCACAAGGATCAGTTTTAGGCCCTAAATTATTTATTTTGTATATAAATGACATGTGCAAAGTCTCTAAAGAACTAAAACTCGTAAATTTTGCAGATGACACAAATATCTTTTGTTCAGGTGACAACATTCAACAAGTGGAATCAGTGTTGAATGAGGAAATGAAAAAAATCAAAATGTGGTTCGATTGGAACAAATTATCATTAAATGTAAGTAAGACCAAGTTTATGGTATTTGGCAAAAAGAACAAAAAGATACGAATAGAAATAGATGGGACTGAAATTGAAAGAGTGCAGGAAAACACATTTCTTGGGGTTATAATAGATGACAGGCTGAGTTGGAAGCCACACATCGAATACGTAAAGTCTAAAATTTCAAGAAGCATTGCAGTTATATACAAAGCAAAAGAATTACTGGATTATCATTCACTTCGTACACTTTACTGTTCTCTTGTCTTGCCCTATTTGCATTACTGTGTTGAGGTTTGGGGGAATACTTATAAAACTTCACTACAGCCACTTATCATTCTGCAGAAAAGAGCAATAAGGACTATTCATAAAGTCAACTACTTAGAACACACAAATCCACTTTTCATACAATCCAAACTATTAAAATTCACCGACATAGTATCTTATCAAACAGCAATCATCATGTATAGGGCGAAAGCAAAACAACTACCAGAAAATATCCAAAACTTATTTTGGAATCGGGAGGGAGGTTATAAGTTAAGGGGGCATCACAATTTCAAAATCTTAAACATAAGAACAACCTTAAAACGTTTTTGTATCACTATAACCGGGGTCAAACTATGGAACAATCTAAGTGAGGAACTCAAGCAAAGTCCAAATATCCACCAGTTTAAAAGAATGTACAAAAATATGTTGTTTAGCGAGTACAAAGGCTAAAAGTGCCAAAGGGCTACATGCAAGTAAAAATGAAACAGAAAATAAGTGTGAAAGTGTGTCTACTTGCGTTCTGTGGTAGAATTACAGTATATGTTGAATCACTGGTTTAATGGATAAAGTGAAAAAGGGGTAGGCAAGTGTGTCTACTTGCGTTCTGTGGTAGAATTACAGTATATGTTGAATCACTGGTTTAATGGATAAAGTGAAAAAGGGGTAGGAATCTAAAAAGCTATGCTTCCTCCTACTCCTTTTCGAGCATTCTTTATTGGTCTATTTATTTATGTATTATTATTATTATTTATTTTATTTAAAATAATTATTCTTTCTGTTTGTTGGTTTATTTTTTTGTTTGTTGTATGGACTTATATATGGCACTTCAAGTGCTATCTGTTTTGCTTAATTTTCTTTTTGTTTTGGATGTTCGAAATAAAGATATGAATCAATGAATCAATGAAAAATAATGTTTTGCAAATTTCCTCAGCTTCCGTGAAAAAACAAAACTTTTAAACAGATAATTTACCAACTTTGCAATTAATTTCATGATTTAATATGGTTATCATGTGCATTAGTCTGCCTATAGCGTATCACTCCATGAAAGATGCCAACCGAGTTCTGCCCTAATTACGCTGCATTGCTCAGAAGATCCTGGCATGAGCTCACAGAAGTACATAAAGAAAAGGAATGAGTCAGAAAGCTTGCAGAGACTAAATACACAAAAGACTGAGAATTTTTGGATCTCCTGATGTGAAACTACACAGAATCAAGAGGAGAATCAAGATGCCCTAGTTGTTATTTAATGAGGGATTGATCTTATCCATTCAGGGTAGGAGGGATGGTGCACCTTTTGTCATGCCCAGTGACGAAACGGCCTTAGAAGTCAAATAAAATTTGTTAAATAAAGAGAAGGAGGGCAACTTGCAAATAACGAGGGAGGTTAAGATGATACAATAATGGAGCAGATGAAAAATAACAGAAAGAAAAGCAACAAAGTGGTGGGAATTCTTTATTTATTTACCTGAGCACAAAAAATCCATATGAGCACAAAATGCTGGATGATTTGTAAGTTTAGGAATGTTTAAGTTGAGGAATAAAGGAGTTCATAGATGTTATATGTACGTATACAAAACATAGAAAGACTAGTAATCTATTCAGTCCTCTTTGTGTTTATTATATCTTTAATCCAGTTCAGGTAAATGTTCAATTGTGGACAATTTTGACTGAAGGCCAATTTGAAGCGGCATTATTGTAACTAAAGAACTACCACCTGATACAAAGGAAAAAAGGAAAATGAGCTGTATTACCATATGCAAAGAACTAACTATGTGATAACCCAATTTTACCATTTTCAGTGTGTGTGTGTGTGTGTGTGTGTGTGTGTGTGTGTGTGTGTGTGTGTGTGTGTGTGTGTGTGTGTGTGTGTGTGTGTGTGTGTGTGTGTGTGTGTGTGTGTGTGTGTGTGTGTGATGGCATACTGAATATCCACGTTGCACACACTCACCAACACAAACCAACAACAAAATAGCAAACACCAACAACAAAAGCTGTGTAGCGGAACAAAAGACACCCAAAAAAAAGCCATCAAGACACCCGCCTCAACAGGCCCCCACTGTGATTAATGAAAACAAATATTGAGAGAGAGTGTAGGAGAGGAGAAGAGAAACAGCACAAACAATGGAGCAGACAGCAGAATGCATTCAGGGCTCGTTGATGGCCCTCTAGTGTGGAGTGAAAATAATGGGTGGGGAGAGAAAGTGGGATTGGAGAGAGGGCAAGAAGAAGGAAGGAAGAGGAAACGAGAGCACTAATGCAAAATCCATTCTTCCTTAAAACATGAACATGCAGTCACACACACTCACACCAGCCAGGTTTCAAAGCTTTAGTGAGAAAAGGGTGCCGCTACATCGGATGTTTCCATCAAACTGTCACAATCACTCATACCTGAATTGATTTCTTCAAAAGATAAGACTTATTGTCATGGAGATCTGTCTTTCTAAAGACATTACAGTTTTTCGGCTGTAAACTTACATTTTAATATTCTTTCTTTCCTTTGAAATTGATATACAAATGTGGCAAATCCTGTTGTATGATTTTTCCAAGTATTTGTGGAGTTTGATTTCTTTTCATGAACCTATGTCATAATAGTTAAGATAGCATTGTACTGTATGTTAATAAATGGTTGAAACCAATGAGTGTGAAGTACGTAGGGAGGAGATGTGACATGCTATGTCAATAAATGGGAAAAAAAGGATGTGAACTTCAAAAGCACATGCAGAATAACAATAAATAATGCATAAAATAAGAATGTTTCTGTTGAATACGGATGGTACAACCAAGTGGTCTGTAGTGCATGGTTTGGAAAAAATAGTCTCTATCCTCAAAAGTTTTACTCAATATAAGTTCAATGATTTATCAAAAGTTCCACCTCTGGGTGGGATTTATTGCTGTTGTTTAATAGTATCATATCTACCTTGCGGTTTCATTTTTTTAGCTTGTAATATCTGTTGCTGCTAACATTCAAAGAATATACAAAGTCAACACTAACATACGTACTCGAAGAAGAATCAACTCTAATTTCTTGATCTATCCTTCTCCTTATATGTAAGTATCGCATATATCTATCATCCATCCATCCATCTTCTACCCCTTGTCCGCGGTCGAGTCGCGGGGGCAGCAGCTTCAGCAGGAAAGCCCAGACATCCCTCTACCCAGCCACTTCGTCCAGCTCATCCCAGGGAATCCCAGAGTGTTCCCAGGCCAGCTGAGACAGTCTTTCATAGATATTGTATGTTTCCTCTTATACATGCACGCCACAGATTTGTGGGGGCATCACATCTGCTTTTTTTTTTATTGCTGTAGTTATCTTGGCCAACCTGTTGCATGTGCATACTGCAGATCATACAGTTACCGCAGATCGTACCTTGACAAGCACATTAAATGCGTTCAACTGGCAATGCTGCCTGATGATATCACTTCTTGATGAGACAATGACAGAGAACCAAGACTCTTCGACCTTTCTTGCTTCCCTTATGGCCATATGCACAGCTGTCATAGAATAAAGAAATTGAAATTAAACCCAAAAGCTCATGTTATATGACAGACAAAAACAAAATATGTTTTAGCTGTAATTCCAGGTATCTTTTGTTAGTTTTGTAAACCCTAAGATAGAATTTCAATTGATTATTGTTTTTTAAAACGCCTGTTTTCATTTTCTTTTATGAACAAAAATTTTACTTTTTATTGAAGTTATTTTGTCTGTTTTTTAACTATAATAACCTTGCTATGCAAATTGCACCTGTGCATTTTTTATCTCATTCTTCAGCATTAGGAATGGAATCTGTCGCTGTTATTCTTGTCCAGTTATCTGAGTCCACATTTTGAAGGTTTACTTCTTGAGCCTCTTTTCTCGATGCAGTCTGTGCACGAGGTAAGACAAATACAAGGATTGAAGTGAATCAGTGGAACTTCCTTTGTGACAGTCCTCAAACAAACAGAGCCAGCCAGATAGGGATCATGGAGCAAATTTAGTCATGAGGTAATGGGAGGATGTAGGAGCAGGGACAGAGCCAACAGAGTGATCCTGGTTTTGGACAGAAGGCTCCATTTGATGGTCTGTGTGAGTTCCACTCTGTATCATTACAGTCTAATCTCTAGGCAGGCAAGTTATGGACCTTCACAACTGCCATCTCAGATGGAATATATACAATTAAAATATATCTTGTGTTCAACTTTGGTGTGTTTAGCTTCCTTGTTGATTGTTCCACTTGTCACACTTCCTCTCTGTTTACATGTTCTCTGTCACTTCCTTTTACCCCACCCGCTCTCATTACCTTTTGCCCCTCCTGACAGGCATGGGGTAATGGAACTGTGAAATAGGACCATCCCATTTCCTACCCATCATCCTCTCAGCATTTGATGTGATCTTTCACCTATGAGGTCAAAGGATAATGGGTGTAAAGCAGCCAGAGGTATGGTCAGAATAATCTAACTATAATAATCACTGCATGTTGCAATATTACAGGAAAAAGAAGATGCTGTAAACATTGCTCTCAAATTCTCCTCAACACACACACTCATTTTATGAGTTGAAACGCAGAGCAACAGCTATCTTGCTGATGATTGTTTGATTCACAAGAATTACCAAATATTTCATGTGCACGTCACACATGTTACATACACAATGTTAATGTTTTTCAGAGATAACACAATTGTAAGAGTCACAATTTTCCAAAACATCTTGAGACGGTTATATCAGCATCTATACTATGTGATCATCAACTGACAAATAAGCAGAGGTTAGCCCAAAAATTTGCCAAGGATTGCTCTGTGGTAAGAGTACCGTATTTTCCGCACCATAAGGCGCTTTGTGTTAAAAGGTGGAGACTCAAATGCAGGGGCTATTCTGTCCTTAATCCACACACAGGGCATGCATGCCATGACTTACAGTAAATAAAAAAACAGGAGCAAGACAGTGAGTTTGGTTGTACTTGATTCTACTATTGAACCATTTGCTGTGCTGTACTGTACTCACATTATTGTTAATCGATAGTCATACGTAAATCCATCAAATTCCTTACGTATCTTCTTTATCTGAATGAAACAGTTGAGCAAGTTTGCCATCAAACACGCCATTACAGGTGATCGCTGTACTTGTGGCGGCAGCCATACAACATTTACAGATTTTGGAATTCGGTCCACACAAAAGGTGCACCATATTAAAAGGCGCACCTTTGTTTTTTCTGAAAATTTAAGGCTTTTAAATGCACCTTATGATGTGGAAAATAGTGAAGTTACTTTAGTATGACTCAAGTAAAAGTAAAAAGTAGTCCTATAAATAATTTTTTGAGTAAGACTCAATAATTGCTCAGTGATAAAAAGAAAAAGAAAAACCATCAAGTATTACGTGTTGTGTGTAGCTCCAGATATCCTGAGGTGGGCAGATGGACAAAGCGGTCCGTCTTCCGATTTTGCGGACTAAAGACAAGGGACAAGAAAGTTCATAAAAGGACAGACTGAGGACTGACGGGGTGGGTTTTAGTCCGTCTTTGTAATCGTCCCTACCTGGCTCAAGTGCCAACTAAACACTCTACCATTTTCTACAGTACCTAAGACTTTTTGGAATTTTAAGAAAGTCTCCTTTCACCAGTGGATTAGAGGCGCACATAACGCCACACACGTTTACTGCAAGCCAAATTGGTCAATCCAAAATCAGCTGTAGCGTAAATTAACAAATATAAAGACTGAGGTTGCTTCAGTTCTCCTGCATGCATGCCCTTTTTAGATCAGCTTCAATTCCAAGAACCGACTCACAATTGTAGGCACACATTCACGCTCTGCGCCACTCCTCACTCCTCATCCTCAACTCCACGAGCAATCCATCTAGCCACACCAATGCCGATTGTTCCTACTTTGCTGACACATCCACCTAACAAAATGGAGCCATGAAAAATGCTGCCCACCAAAGGCACAAAAAAAACCCACCAATGCTCCGTGACCTCAACAGTCAAGTAGTGCGAACATTGCTGCCAAAAAAAAGCAGTTCTGCCACACAAGTACTGCCAAAAAGGCCAAACCGTCAAGCACAGATTTCGCTGATTTGAAAAATGTCAAGGCCAAAACACTGAAAAAGTTCACAAATGGTCCATGCATAGGAGAAAAAACAACCCATAACGAACAAATTACAAAAACAACAAAAAACAACAGAGCTCTTGGAGACAACTGTTACTTCGGCACTATGTTGGGAAAAAACAAAAAACAAGATATGATCCTCGTCCCATCCTAGGTTCGAGTCAACAAAACTCAAAATAACGGAAAACAACTAGTATTCTCTCTTTTTTAAATCACCCAAGTAAATTGTTACCAAAGGTTCCTGAAACAAATATAACCCACCTCTCTCAATAAGATTAAAAAACAAACAGTAAAGACACCTGCCAGTATAATGCAATATACCGTAATTTTTGGACTATAAATCGCTCCGGAGTATAAGTCGCATCAGCCATTAAATGCACAATAAAGTGAAAAAAACCATATATAAGTTGCACCGGAGTATAAGTCGCACTTTTGGGAGAAATGTATCTGTCAAAATCCAACACCATAAACAGACATGAACCAGGAACAACAGGCTAAACGATACGGTATGCTAACGTTACATATACACAAACGAGGAGCTGAGAACGGGCCTTACGTAACATTCAGAGTTATTCAAGTAAGTATTACATAAATAATATGTTTAGCAAACCATCTGTTTCACTCCAATTCATTAAATCCATTGATCCTGTTTTATCTAAACAATGCCGCGTATGCACCGCATATGCTGACGTCGGGCCCGTTGTAAGTTGCATTTCTAAATTTTCCACAGACCCATATAACGATATATAAAGTAAATTTCAAATAACTATCATTTTACAACAATATCATCAAACCATCTGTATCACTCCAAATCATTAAATCCATCGATCAAATTCCTCGTTCTTTATGTCAACAACGCTGCGCGTGTGCTGCAGAGATCTAGTATATATCTACGTATATTGTAGCGTTAACAAAGTACCAGGAAAGACGTAGGTTTGGTGTTTACCGTTTGGCTCTTTATTTAGCAAAACAAGAGTTCAACGAGCCAACAACTACTGAACTTCCAGCCACGGAGGTGGAAGAGAGCTCTATAAATAGGACCGGGCGTGCGTAAAAGCCATGTCCGAGCCTCATCCACCGTCCCCGGACAGCCACCCGGCCGAGCGCCGGCCCGCGACTTCCATCCACGGAGGTGAAAGAAAGCTCCGTAGATTATGACCGGGCGTCCGTAAAAGCCATATCCGAGCCCCATCCACCGTCCCCGGACAGCCACCCGACCGAGCGCCGGCCCCCGACTTCCATCCACGGAGGTGAAAGAGAGCTCCCGTCGAGAAGGACCGGGCGTGCGTAAAAGCCATAATAGTTTTTCAAATCTTCTGTGTCACTCCAAATCATTAAATCCTTCAAACTCTTCGTCCTCCGTGTCACTTACAAACAAAGCCGCTAATGATGCCGGTAGTACGTGGGGCCCTTCGTCATCTTCGTCATCCCGTGATCGAATCCTTTGGCCTTTATGTAAACAACCGCCGCGCGGCACGGGTGACATCACTTGCAGTTCAAATGACAGTAATCCTTTGCTACATTGCGGTTTGCTTTTCGCGGTTTCACTACATCACGGATTTTTTAATTTTGAAAATTTGAGAAAAAAATCACATATGGCGCTGAGTATAAGTCGTCCCCCCCACCACCCACCCAAACTATGACAAAAAACGCGATTTATAATCCGAAAACGACGGTAATGTTGTTCTACTTCCATAACAATAAATATGGACTGTTGCCTCTCCAACATTGTCAGTCACCGCAGCATATTATTATCTTTGTGAAGGTAGTGTTCCTTTTCCGCATTGTTATTAGACTGTGAAATATGTGTCAATTGTAAGTGAGGATATTTTTGTAGTCTTTTCTTGTTCTCTTCTGTGGGAAATACACTGACTCCAACAGGTTTTGCTGAATCCATTCTGTCAATACATATTGGAGAACACAAGTTTTATTTTTTTCCAAAAGAGATTATTAAAATGACAAAGACAGAGAGACCTCTGACGGGAGCTAAAAATTACAGGTGAAGTGATACGTTCTAAAATTATCCAACTCTTTTATATTGCACCTCTGAAGAATTCATGCTCATGTTTAATTCCCAAGTTCGGATGACGGATGTCTACTCCAAGCACCTTAAGATTAACAGAATTTTACCAGGTGCTCTCTGTCTTTTTATAACACACTCCTGCTATTTAAACGCTCGGCTGTCTGACTGTCGCCTTACAGCACGAGGTCATTTAGAGGAACTCAGAACTCAAGGATTTGCATAGCATCATTTGACAAATGCCACCTGACAGAAAAATTTAAATATTTTGTGCGTTTTTAAATTCAATCCATTTTAAAATAACCTAATATAATTGCTTATGCTTTTTGCAAGTTGCTTTGGTGCATTAGGACAAGGCACATTTTGAGTGATGTAAAGGCATATTTAGATTTCACACTCCAATAACAACAAGTAATCAAGGCCAGCGGTGGAGCTGTGCCGAGGCATCAGACCAAGACTGAGTGATGCTGCGTTGGCCCTCACTCTTAACACCTGTCTCTGAATGGATACATCAATCCTTGTTTCACCACCTGCCTGACCTTCAACACTGGCATACCTAAACGTGTACACATGCAAGAAGTACACTAACACAGCATGCATACATTTACAAGTCTGCTGACAAGTGTCAAGTGGGTAAAGAGTAGAATTCTATATTAAGAGACAGACATAGGAAAAGCATGGGGAGTGGCTGGGTATAATAAATAATGCAGCATGTCATAATCTAACTCTTTAGTGTAAAGATCAAACAACATGATGAATGGTCTTTGATTAAAAAAATATATAATAAGGATTTTTCATCAGAAATCATAAGAAATTCAGAAATGTATCATCATGTGGAGACTGCATCTGTCTTTCTCAGTGTCTGTTTAGTGAGCTGATTAAAACAGGTTTGGCTGAGCCTGAACTTGAGCTTACTTTTAGAAATGCTTTTCATAATATGAATGTTTTTTGAAAATGTAGGTAGTTGAAATTATGATTGGATGGTGATAATTTTGGTTATATGCTCCATGTAAAGAGATCAATGCGCTAGATCCAATTAACACAAATTCAGTCAATTGGATATTGTATTCTAATGTTCTCTTTATCTGTCAAGATCCTTGAAAAGAAAGATTACTGCTCACTCCAAGTTAAGCAAAAAAAAAAAAAAAAGTGAAAGCAAGGAGATCATTGAAAGAAAGGCCAGTGAGATCAGGGAGAATTCAAAAAAAGCCTTTGTCTTTGTCTTTTAGTGGTTTGGCATCAACATGAATTTCAGTTTTATATATATATATATATATATATATATATATATATATATATATATATATATATATATATATATATATATATATATATATATATATATATATATATATATGACATTTATTGTTTGTTTTCCTTATTATGTACCGCTCAATAACTGACATTTGCCTTATCGTCTCCATATGGCAGAATGCACTAACCCTGGTAGGTTTCCTCCTGGTACTCCGGTTTCCTCCCACATTTCAAAACCACGCATGGTAGACCTATTGAGCACTTCAAATTGCCCGTAAGTGTGATTGTGAGTGTGAACGGTTGTTTGTCTCTGAGTGCCCTGCGATTGGCTGGCAACCAGATCATGGCCTATTGCCCGGAGTCAGCTGGGCTAGGCTCCAACATGCTCGTTACCCTTGTGAGAAGAAGTGGTTCAGAAGATGGATAGATGAAATCATTTCACTTCTCTTACTTAATAAGTATCAATAATCACATCAAATATGCTTTTTAAAACATTTTAGTCTGTGGTTTGAGTTACTGACGACATTAAACTTAAATCATGGTTTCCTCAAAGCTTCTGAGTTTAATCAAGTTTTATGATGTCACTTTGGCTGGGTCCAAACTAGAAATATCTTACTCTTATTTATGAAAACTTACATAGAAATTATATGCACGTCATTTTCAGCATATATGTGTACAAAACTATTCAGACCTACAAAAGTATGGATATGTACCCCTGCACACAATCTTACTTGCGTATGTAAATCACACTCCACCTGGATTTGTGGCCTGAAGGTACACCCCATACTGTACCGATTAAATGCCTACATTCATCTATAAAAGGTTAATGCAAAGCATCTCATGAATGAAAATGCATATCAATCGAGCTTTTCATCAATGGCACTATTCCCAATGTGGAGAAAAAAAACACAAATATTGAGTGACGGATGTGACAGATTCCTTGAGGGGAGGATGTGTGACGTGCGATCAAAAATTGTTTGAATAAAATATTGCAACTTACGACATGCATGTGATGTTCAATGCTGTAACTGTCGCAGAATATTTAAATGAACAAAATCCCAGCGGGCATCAGAGGTCAATTCAACATCTGTATGAGATCAAACATTGATGTTTGATCTCATACATCAGACATTGATGTTTGATGTCATATTAATGCTAAATCGATAACAGATGCCCACTGGAATGGCTGGCTATAAAGGTGCAAGGAAAATTTGAAGCACATGTGTCAGGAGAGAGAAATAAATGTCAAGTCCAGTAATATTAATGATTTTTCAAATGGAGCGCTTATGTGTGCAATCAATTGCACTGATCAATGTTTTGAGTGAAACATGTTGAAATGACTATTAAGGCCAAGCAGTATTGAACATATGCCAGACAGCAGAAGTAAATTTAACAGCATGACATGACTTCCAGAATGAGTGCACTTTACAGGAATAACATTAATTCCATCATGCCCAAATAATTTTGCGACACTCCTATCCGAAGATAATGTTTGAGCACGGTTGTTACAAGTGTGTTTTCATTTTTCATGATTGATGATAATGATAATAATTTTCTAGTTAATGCACTCTGTTAATGTCATGGCTTGAGTGCATTGATTAAATAGAGAGCTGATTGAACATAAAGCAATGCTTTTCACTTGGCTTTTTTGTTTGGGGGCATAAGTAACCTTTTACAAATGAAACTTCGGGTTTGGACAAAGTCATGTGGTCCATGCATCACAAGTTTGGTTGTCAGTTTTATTACTAACAGTGATTAACGTTGGCAAAAGTTGGCCAACAAGAAGAACATGTCCAAAGGCAATGCTTTGCTTGTGACATGTTCTTCCAAATCTGATTTTAAGTTGTCTGAATGCACTTACTGGATTTGTGTATACTACTGAATTGTTACCAACTTAGATGCACCAAAGACTTTCTAAATTATATTTTAAATAGTGTCCACGGTAATTCAGTTGCGCAAATAGCTAGAGATATACTGTATGCAAACTTGGCAGTTCCAATACGGCATATATGTCACTGTAACATTGGCTTTGGCTGTGGCTTTGGTCTGTGAAGCTTTTACTTTTCAGCTGAGCTGACCCGAAGCACTGCAGAGTTTGTTTGTAATCCGCTCAACTCTTCAAGTTGTCTCAGTCCGCTTGCTTGGTGTGAGCCAGAGTTTGGATGCTGATGTTCGTACTTGATTAACCACGCTATCCGACAAATCATACCACTGTCCTTTTTTTAAACCAAACATCAACATATAAAACCGACGACTAGGTTAGTTTGAAGGTCGGATCAAAGTCAAAGTCAAAGTCCGCTTTATTGTCAATTTCTTCACATGCCAGGCACACAAAGAGGTCGAAATTACGTTTCCCACCGTCCCACGGTGACTAGACAGTACACAACACTCACATCAAATAGCACAAAGAGTAAAAACGAACAGACAAGAGCAACGAATAAGTAATAAGCAAATAACCCAAATAATAAACAATAAATAAATAAATAGACAAATAAGAGCAGCAAAATCACAATATTTGGTTATTTTGTTGTTTTCTTCAGTATTGTTTTGGGTTAGGATAGTGATTCTTTCATTCATGCATTATAAAATGCCCGTATTAAAAATAAAATAGAGATCTTAAGAGCATATATTTACGTATTTTGTCCAAATTAATTTTTGCATTTTTGTCATACATCTGGTCATACTGTATGGTCCTATGTGGGCCCTCACTAGCACAGATGAAAAATGGTGGCCCCTCCAGCATTTAAATTGCCCATCCCTGAGGCAGATACTACAATTGAGGATCATGGGAAATCCCAACCCAGGCACAGTGATGGTATGACTATATAACATTATTTTCATTTTTCAAATGCAGAACTGTTTACACTAACATACCTTTGAGAAATCAGCAGCACAGTACTATCGTTATTACAAATAGGTATGTAATGATCAACACATTAATACTCATTTATTTTTGAGAAGTGTGTGACATGTATTTTCAGTCAACCCCCGCCCTCTAACAACCCCACCCTAGCAATACCGCTTTAAAGTCGCTGTGTATTATATTGGTCAGAGAGACCAAAAAAAGTTCATTATGATGACAAACAGAAATTCTCATCTCCATCTTGTTCAGTCTGACTTCCATTAGTATGACAATTTCATTAAACAAACAATGTACAAAATCATTTCCTCGACTTGGCTGGTTCCAAGAAATTAACAGCAACATGGAAGTCATGCATAATGAATGTGAACATTTGCCATCTACAAGTCTCCCACAGCCAAACATTAATTCCATCCTACTCAGGCTGTGGAATGGAGAGGAGGACAAATGGAGCAAAGGGAAAGAACGACAAAGTAAATTGAAAGTAAAAACATTGCAGTGGTCCGACTGGTTTATATAAAGATATTAAATAGTATTTTTTATTATTAAAACAAATAAAGCCATCCTTAAGAATTACAATCATGATTTGATTTACATTTGCATCTAGGGAGGGAAGAAAAACACAATTATGTACAGTATAATTCAAACCTTTCTCAAGAAATATATTAACAGTCAACCAGTTAGAGTTCTTCTTAGCAAAACTGCTGACTTTCCTGAGGCAACAGCAGTTAACAATTATTTTGCTGACAGTTATGTGGGCAGACAGGAGAAAACCTTTCCGTTTCCACTGTATAAATTATACAACACGAGTATTATATTTGCAGGAGCATCAGCATGTGTAAGTTGATTTAAGTTTGCAATCTAGTCAAGTTGATTCCGTTAAACAATTGATCAAAGAATGAGAATTTAGAGTGACATGGCATGAACATTTAGCATCATCAAATTCTTTAAGCATTGAATGGATGGATGGATGAATATAATATATGCATAAAATATATAATATATAATTATATATTTCAAAACAACAAAATGCTAATGGTAACATTTTAAGGGAGTGGAGAAAAATACCCATCCTTCACGACGGGTGATTTATTACCCAGTCCGACAGGGTCATACATTCATTTTGCTCTTTATAAAACGGGCCCGTTATTTCTGCATGCATAAATAAAACATAGAGACAGACACACACACACACATGGACATAAGCGAATTCATAGGCATACACACACTTTCACACTTTGCTTGTGTTGGGGAAAATGTCACTGTGTCCGGAGGATGTTTATCTGGCTAGGACAGATTTGACGGCTTGACGGCCCACTGTGGCTTCATTCCATTTTCCATGATGCAAAGGGTTAGTGTGCCTGTATGTGTATGTTTTTGATAATAATGTGTGTTGTCTTTGACTGATGCGGAACTATGGGAGATGCCAGCGCGCTGCACGGGCCTCAATCAGACACATAGGTTGTGACACTGGCGAGCGAGCGGTGTGACAGGCATTTGACGGGGCAGAGCTGGTCCTAAATGATGTCTTAGGCTCCATTACCCTGCCAAAACACTTGACAAGCCATCTCCCATTTCCCCTTCATGCTTGCAGAGGCCTTTTCCTATTTACAAATGATGCACTCATTGTCCTTTACCTTTCGCTCAGCATGCATTAATCGCACATTGGGGCAAGCTAACATGAACACAGACAAGTGAAAGAAAGACGCTGAGCGGTTTGTTCGGAGAACGCCAGCAGCTGTAGTGATTATTATGAAGGAAGCATCACTTCTTGGTATTTACACTGTCACTCTAGTCTTCCATGTTTTGACACCAGTCGCCTCCAAAAAGTGAGAGCATTTGTCAAGAACTACTTTGAAGGGTGGTGTGTTGGAGGTGACCCAAGATAAGTAATGCCTTGGCTAAGATGAGCACAGGGGGGAGCTCCGTGGTGACGGGAGCACTCATTAGAGTACAGACCTCCGCCAAGGCATAAAATAGAACATTGACCATAATACAGCTGAGACCGACCATACTGTTTACCCCCTAATTTGTAATCTTTGGACATTGAAATGAAATAATAAAATTATATTGCTTACATACTGCTTGGACAATGAGATGAAATAACATGATATTATGTTCAACTCCAAATTTTCACCAATTACACAAATACATCTCTTAAAAGTTAACCTAAACACATATAACACAACACATTTTTAAACTACTAAATTGTCACAGGTGTCTTCCACCAAAATAATGTTTAATTTTAAACGATACAATGTGCCATGGTTGCAGGAGCATCTCAGCATCTTAGGCTTTGTCCCCACGGGGTTCGCGGGCGTGCTGGAGCCTATCCCAGCAGTCATCGGGCAGTAGGCGGGGGACACCCTGAACTGGTTGCCAGCCAATCTCAGGGCACACAGTGACGAACAACCATCCGCACTCACATTCACACCTAGGGGGAATTTGGAGCGTTCAATCGGCCTACCAAGCATGTTTTTGGGATGTGGGAGGAAACCGGAGTGCCCGGAGGAAACCCACGCGGATGGGGGGAGAACATGCAAACTCCACACAGGGAGGGTTGGAGGTGGAATCGAACCAGCACCCTCCTAAGTGTGAGGCAGGCGTGCTAACCTGTGCCCCACCAAGCCACCTCTGTTTGTTTCAGTAGTATTAAATTATTCAGATGAAAATTTATCCTCTTCAGTCATTTTATGTGAAGCAAAGATAGAGATTTTGAAACACTCCATTCAGGTCATTGAACCTTGACCATAAAAGAAGCAGCCATCCTCAAATGACTCATTAAATACACGCATCTTTTGAGCTAACAGAAAAATGACAACAGAAAAATCTTTCCCCCCACATGTACATATGCTTTGATATGATGAGGAAAAAAAACAAAAACAAAACACAATCGTAACGACCTCCCGCTACTTGCTTCATATCTCATGAAAGCTTTCATGTCTGCCAATTTTCAGAAGCAAAACTTTGTATTAGCCTCTGCTAATGGGCATTTTAAAGTGTGTGTCGCTCAATAGTGTGTTCGTATAGGCCGTGAGTTAGTAATCGTTAAGCCACTTTAGCACTCGCGATTGTGGTTGCATTTGCACCATTTCCTCTCCTGTCTCTGCACTCCTGTAGTTGGTGGTGTGTTTCATTTTTAGTCTGCTGTGCATGTAAACAAGGAATTTAATTTCCTCCCTAAATAAATACTTATACTCATTTAAAAAATATCTGATGGGTGAATACAATTTTTGTGATTCATGGACTTGATAACAGAATTAGCCAGTTTTTCCAAGGGCGGCAAGCAACGTACATTATATATAAAAAATCTGCACACCCTGTGAAATGTTCAGGTTTATGTGAAAATCAGATCACTTTTAAAACCATTGATGTGACCTATTCAATACAAGTACACTTTAGCTGAATGGTTGTGTGAAAAACTCAAGCCTATTAATGTAAAGTATGTATGTTTTTATCCGAACACTATATATGTTAAAACAGTGCATGAGTTTGTGCATACTTGTATGTTTGCATGATTCTACCTCCTCCTTTTTTAGGTTACGGATTGAAGCTAATGAGGTCGGTTATTGCATCTATGCTCCCATACTTATTTGTACATTCAAACTCATGTCAAAAGGCAGTCTGCACACACCTGCTACCATCTAAATTGCCTCTGATTAACCCCAATTAAATTTCACTTTATAGTATAGTTTTGCTGACATTTCTTTCTTTCTACCAGAACCCTGAGGCTTTTTGTGCAAATGGATTGGTATTTGCAAATTTCCTCCACCTTGGGACTATAGGGCCGCAATTTCACAGTGAAGAAAAAGACAATACATGGTTATTTGGGCATTGCAATTTCCAATACAGGTGTGCACCATTCGTTTAACTAAATGCAGCGTTGGGCAAATTACTTCCAAAATGTTATCAGTTACAGTTACTAGTTACCTTAGCCAAAAAAGTAATTGAATTAGTTAGTAACGCCGTTATTTCTAATGCTGTTAGTCCCAACACTGCCTAAATAAGAAAGTTGTATCATTCTCATGCAAATGATATTCAATCTCCAAATTAATACTTAGTGACCTCAGATAGTATGGTATATTGTCACAATCCAAAGATGATTCCGATTTAACATCTGGGCTTGATATTGTATATTCTGGATCTTATTTTCTTTTCAATGAAACACAAAATTGAAAAAATATCTTTCCCAGGTGGCCAATCTCATTGCCTTTAAGTACTTTGTGATCATAAGGATTTGGTTTTTTTACCTAAGTAAAAACAAATGTTTCCTGCCAGTGAGCTTTTTGCACATAAAATGGAATATAAGTAGATATGTCTTGAAGCATTTGAATATTTATTGGGCCTAATACTACTTTATTTTTAAATCAAATGGGAATGTTTTCTCAGTTTCTAAGTGCCCCCCCTCAACCCCCCACAATGCAAAAGAAGCAAAATAACTCATTCATGGAGATAGCTGAGTACGCAAAATTTATCAACGTCGTTGCCTGTTTTCAGTCATTCCCAACTTTATTTCTGGCCAGGAATTAACATAGAACGAAGTGAAGCAACATTACTCGTGCGAATTTAACTTCCTCCACTCACCACAGCCTCTGATCCATACCCTCGAACACTCAAATGTTTATAGTGTTTATTTTTGTGATTGCTTACTTCAGTTAGTTTTATCTTCGCGCGTCTTTTCAGCGACACTACATTTTATTCCTCAAAGTCCGCAAGAACAGACTTTCATACGCATACATGCAAAAAACAACGGGCAGGGCACTTGAGAACAAAAGCAATCGGCACCCCAAAAATCTGTCTATTCATTTTTTTTCCAATGAAAATGTACTGGTCATAGGTCACAGCAATGGGAGAAAAAAAAAAAATCTATTGTGATCTAATTTGTTTGCATGAAAAAATCCTGACATTTAAAAAGGGATATATTCTTTGTATATTGTTTTATATCGGCTGTACAACAAATGAAAATGTGGACTATAGAGTAGATTGAAGAACAGCAGTGAAAGAGCAAAGAGGTGGCAGTAATAACAACAGTAATTTTCTCAACCAAGTTGATGTTGACTCTTAATTGTGGCAGTGCCTGCGGTGTCGGTGCTTTGAATGAGCTCTGATTGAATGAAAATGAAATTACTTTGTTTTGCTGTCCACCTAACGCAGTGTGATTCTCTGTAAACACGGGCTGTTGTCAGTTCATGCTTCACAATGTGTAGTGTACTCAATATCATTTCAAGCAATCACAAATTGAAATCAAAAGCAAGAGAGAGAAATGTCTTCACCACAAGCCTTGTTTAAATTGGCACCTGCTGGGCATGTGAAACATGGCTGTGCTGTGATTTTGTGTGCAGGTGTACTAGGCTTAGGGAGGATGCCTTTACATGTATGCAGAGCTGGGGAAAAGTGGCGTAGGATTGGGCCCAAATTTAAAAAGAAAAATTGCATGAGCGAGCGTACTACATAGAGGCACATGCTGAATTTGGAAATCACAATGTGCTTGTTTGTGCGTTTGTTTTAATGCCAAGAGGCTTCCAGCCGTGCAACCACCTCAGGGGAGACATCCTGATAACACAAACTCATGCAGAGCTCACCGTCCCAGCAGACAGGAAAAACAAAAGACAAGGTTTTATCTGCATTTATCTCTTCAAACACTTTATAACCTGCCTAATTGTTTACGAAGGGGCTTAGTAGAATACCTCACCCATCTATTATGAATTTGGTGTGTGCTTTTGACACTCACGTTTGCCATCATCCCGCAGTCATTGTTCTTGTGAATTAAATTAAGTTTTAATAACAATGTGTACCGCGTGCAGCCTAAAAAGATATGGTTTAAGATTAGGAAACAATGAGCTGAATTTCACTTTTTTCTTAAGCCATCCTTCTCATATGAAATCCATCATTGGATCGTAAACAGCTTTACATTTGTTAAGGATGGGCACCCATGTCTGGCTTGGAAATAAGCGGGTTTCTAAACTATTTTCTAATTTAAAGATTACGTGTTCCCTTTGCACCTTTATTCTTGCTCGCTATTTTACCAACGGCACCCACCTTTGTCTTCCCCCCAGACTCTGTGTGTTTTCAATCTGTCCTTTGCAACACTCCGGCTTTGATCTTCTCACCTAAACCCACTCATGCCCACCCCTGCAGCCACCCTTGCTCCCCCACCCCCACCCTTTCTAACCCTACTCATATCTAATAACGCCCATATCCATCTCCATTCCTCTTATCCCATTTCTCCCTCCCTCCATCTCCTCCCCATCTTCTCTCTCGGTGGCCAACTGCCGTAGCGCCTCGGCCATGCATACGAAATACCGATTGCTCTCAAGGTACTTATTAGTGCAGTACTTTTAATTACTGTTTCTACATCGATCGGCTGTTGAAGTATGGTTGGTCTCTTTCGTCCGGTTGCCCTGGTGATGGATCACTTCGAGGGTATCCACAGTGGTCATCAGCGGCACTTGCATACAGATTTCTCAGGCCCCAGGCAGAGCGAGTTCATCCATGATCTTGACAGTGCAGCAGTTTACCCGTTAAAATGATTTTCTTAAAACCTTACAATTATTTTTTTAATGAAATTAAATGTAATTGTTTAAATCTCATAATGAGCGGCAGAGAGAGTGCAATAAAAACAACAAGAGTGAATAAGTGAGCGGCGGAAGCAAGAGAAGCCCGCAAGGGGTAGAAAGAGGCTCATCTTTACAAAGGCCAGGTTATGCAAGGTAGTTTATAACACCAGGATGAGAGAGTAGTTAGAAACACACTAGGCACTACTAGGCATTGCATCACCTCAGTTGGGTACAAAATGGGCTATTATCCGGCGCATTTTAAAAATCTGCAAACCTGCATCAGCAATTAAAACATATCTGGTATGCTATTGTCAGAACTTAAAAATAAAAGGGTTTTTAAAATTATCTTTCCAAAAAGTTTTATTCAATGATTCCACAAAGAATATGTAACAAATATGAACAAAATAAATTATAAAAACGTATTAAACATGAAAAAAAAAAAAAAAAATGTTTGCACTCACTAAAACGCCAATTTATGCAGCTCTCTTTCCCTGTGCACCTGTTCGTTGAGCTGTGAGTACACTCTGGTGTCCCTGAACATTTTTAAAAGCACCGAGCTTGCAAGTGTCCAGACGTGCGTTGTTTTCTTGTTGCTGCCTTAGTTAAACAATTTAAGTTTGCAAATCCAGTGTAGCGCCACACAACGAATCGATCCTTTGCGAACAAAAGGCATTCCCGGCACCACAATTTGTAGCGTCCAACAGAACCCATAAGACAGGGGTACCTCTCATAGTTGCTTGCCTGGAAATGGCAGAGAAATCCCCTTCCCTGCCTGGGTCAGGTTAGCTAATTCGGGGTTTGGCCATCCTCCTCCAACGAGATCTAGCTTTTCTTGAAAGGTTCGTCTTGAAAATGGACTTGCCTGTATATCAATATCAGCAACCAACTCAACGTGTTGCTCTCCTTCGACCATTGTGGGTTAAAAAAAGTTTTTAACCGTTAACAGTCCCATGTAAGATTCTGCTGATTTGCATAACACTGCCGTGGGTCAAACTTGTACGTATCCATATTCAATCACAGGACGCCGTGTGACGCCCGCATTGTTGATCCTGAAGGCCCAGGCAGATTTTCTACAGCCTGGCAGCATAAGATAGCTTAATTCTGATTGGATAGAAACTCTAACCTAAAAACAACAGCACTGGAAGGAGCATGATATGACATGATATTTAGGAGAAGTAACTTAAAATTTATATTAACTATCATAATTGTGATCATGATTTCTGGTTGTGTTTGGCCAGCAGAAAAGGCCTTGCTGGCCCTGACGGCCCACCACTGAACAAAAATGGTGTGAATTCTTTCATTACAAGCCACACTTTTATTGGTGTATTTAATTTGAATCCAACTAACAGAGAAGTGAAAAGACTATATTCTATACGATCAAGTGAGCCTGCACTGCTTGGTGGACTAGAATGAGTGAGTGTGTATTTTATGTATTTTAAATATCTGAAACAGAATATGGTATCCAACTATATGATCATTTTAGCTAGTTTGATAGTTGCAACTGAACTTGTGAAATTGAAAGGGTGAACTATTGATCATTCAAACTGCACTCTCATTTTTCAGCAACTAAAAATGTGTGAAATTCCCTCATTCACTGATGACTCAGTGCATCAGAAATACAGGTAAGAAAAAATAAAATGTCAAATATCAAAATGCTCATAAAAGATTGCATAAAAGAACATTTTTTTAAAGGAATTCAATGACTTCCAGTATGAGTCTTAACAGAGATGGGACCATCTATTATGACTTTACAAACATAAAAGTATCAAAAGGCTTAGATGAAATGATTTCAAGAAACTTTGTCTCTTTTTTGGCAAGCTTTGCACTCAGCTGGCATTCTCCAGAGCCCTTCCAATAGCTTACAAAGACAGAGCAATGACCTTCCACCCTAGCTAACTCAAGAGAATTTACTTGCTGTAGTTTGTGTGAAATCTTATTGCCTGTCCTGTTGTCTAACCTAGCTCATGGTGCCGTGATAGCTTGGCATTACCTTGATTAAATCATGAAAAGAAAAAAGGAGAGCTGAGTGGAGAGGGAGCTTGACGACAAATTGTGTAGACAGAGGTAACAAAAATGTGTGTCACAGAGGGCAAAAGCACTTATTGGTATTAAAGGGTAAACTTTCAAAGGCATCCATCTGAACTGTAAAGAAAGAAAACTTTCAATTCAAAGTTACTTCGGTCTTTGACTTCATGTCCAGGAGACAAATGACTACAGTGTTGTTCTCTTTTTCATAAGAAAATGAAAGCCGGAAAAATATGTGCCTTTTGGCTTGAGCCCGGGGTCATTGAGGAGCAAATAAATTACACACACGTTTGCATATTGGGAAGCTGTAGCCTCCAGGCCAGCATCTGCTCATTTTTAGCAAGATTGAGAGGCTTCTTTTATAGTCAAACCCCCAGACTCATGGCCAATGAATCAGCCCAATAGGTCACATCGCCAGTTCTTATGTAATGATACTTACTGCCCGGGTGCCAGCCACAGTTTCAAGTCACAGACAAAAATATCACACAACGAAATGTGACATGAGGTAATGACACAAAGGGACAGATTTACTGAGATGCCAAATGGTGAGCAGCTGAGCTGTAATTTCAAAGTGCTTGGCATGTTGCTTGTTACGTGATATTTTTAAGACCGTGAAACCTAACAGTGGGGTGATAAATTGCATTTTCACTGACTCTAACAGATTGTCCACACTGTTTGTAACAGGTGAAATTGTGATTGAGAGCGCCCAATTTTAGAGGGTTTTGCGTTTAAGGCAGGGCCAGGCAAGTCCGGTCCGAGGGAGTCGCTGAAGAGGGGAAACTTCCAAAATAGGTAGGACCACGGCTCTTTAGGACTAGACTTGCCTTATCCTGGTTTAAGTAATGGTGAAGGTGATGATGATTTCCAAAAAACATCTGGGAAAGCACCACAAGCTCAAAATGAAGATTTACGTGATAGAAAATAATTCTCATCGCTCTGACAATTTTGGATTAGCCAACAGCCACATAAAAAACACGACGCTTTGATTTAACTTACCCAGATTGCATGGCAATAGGATGTGCAGTGCTGTATGTGCCCATCCTTTCTCAGATGGTGTTTCAATCTTGGGATAGCACATTGGAAGACAGGTTTGAGGGAGCCCAGCACCAATTTTAATCGTGCACTGAAATTACTCAGACACCCGCAAATGTAGAGTTGAAGCTCATTCATCTCAGTGGGAGGCCATTTTGCCACTTGCTGTCAACTGAAAATGAAATCACAGTTGCCAGTAATTGGAAACAGAATAATCAACGACACTAAGTTTATAAATCTCTGTCAGTGTTTACATTTTCAAATGGTCATTTCTTCCTTGAAAATCACAATGTCCAATCACTGGTGAGCTAATTTTAGAATAGCCCCAAGGGCTATTGATGTGGTCCATGGGAGCTTCAAGGTGGCCGCGGGCACTACGTTGCTGACCCCTGAATGATCTCATCAGAGAGACTATGTTCAATCTAACACAGGCATTCATTTATTCTGCAAAACAGCACAATGAAAAGTACGACCAGATTAGAAATACTCAGAGGAATGATCTGTTACATCCTGTTCTGTCTTGTCTTGACTTGTTGTGACGACCATTTTCTGACATGCATCACATCCAATTCATTCCTCTTCTTTGACAGCATGCATTATAAATGAGTACACAGAGACACACAAGCGCACCCTCAATCTTTCACTCTCCATCATTCTAAAATCTCTCTATTGGATTAACCATCTCAGATTTGTATACAAGCAGTGGGGATTTGTAAAACAGCACACAGAGTATACCGTAATTCAAATCACAGTTCATTAATTGAGCAGTCAAAAATAGCTCCGATGCCCAACGTGGAAAAACAGTAGCACATTGACAATAATAATTTTTTTGTTCTTTCTTTTATCCATTGCACTAAATGTGTATGCTATTTGGTTCTTTAATTTATGTACACAGCATAGTGCGTTTGTTGGTCCCCAAATGCTGTAGCTATATTTCTATTTCCAGTAAAAAAAACGTCATGTTCACTCTTTAAGTTACAATGTTGAATCTCCATTGACACTCAACAATTTTTTGTTGTCTGTCAGTATACCAAGTGTACGCATATACTACTTTCCTATTTGATGTTAAATTTTCTTCAGTTCTTCATTTTGATAATAAAACAGAATTCCTCTCTGGATGTAAAAGACTATCTCTTCATGATCCCATTTGTTATTTCATTTTTCGCTCTTAAACTAATCTTCAAACAACTGAATAATATTTCAGCGATCCAACATCTTTGATGTTTCTGCTTACCTAATGAAAGGTACAAAATCATTTTATAAAAGGCCATAATTCTGATTGAATTGGCCTGTCTGACACGTAACTTTTGACTTGATCAAATGCCTATGAAGGAAATACATATTCTTTTATCAGAGATAACGATGACAATATCACATATTTGACAGATATTTACGAAAAAGTACAGTCGTTGGAAGGTTGACCGCCATTCAGTCTCATGGCAATTTTGGTCCATTCAGTCTGTCTGTCTGTCCATCCTTTCATCCACTCTCTGTATCGCTTATCCTCAATACTAAATTAATGAGACAAATGAGCCAATTCTATTTTGTCTGATAGTCTGCAGAACTGCCAATTTTCAATGTACAGAAATAAGTTTCTGTTCGTAACTGAAACATGAATAAGCAATAAGCAAGTAGAATTCACGTGTCAGAAAGGTTGCAGGACTGATGTCACAAAAGAAACATTTCACATTGAAACTAAAAACTAGTTTTCCCTTTCAATGTAATCTCCCCAAATCAGGTGAAATCCTTTTGTCTGTGTGTGCGTGTGCGTGTGTGTGCGTGCAAGCGTTCACACATTCACATTACATTTTGAATGTGCCTTCAGTCCGTCTGGTGTGTGAACATATGCATCCCCAAAGTGCACAGAATACATGCACAGAAGAGACTTCACTCGCAGCATATGTGTGTAAATAAATATAGTTCAGCTCATCAGCAAGCTCTGTAGAAACCCAAAACGATCCTTATCATCTGAATCAAGTGTGTTGGTTGCAGCAGGGGAAACAGGCAGGATATGGCTCTCGTAGGACCAGGATTCCCTACCCCTGATGTTGTAATTGAAGTTTGTAACCGTTTTTCAAATAATCACTTGGTTGAGTTCACATTAACTGTTGAAGAATTTAAACAGGCTGCTTTGACAGTTATCTCAGTGTTGAAAGTGAAAAGGAATTGTAAATTAGTTCAGTGAGTAAAGCGCTTATTGCCTTTATAAAACCAGGCATATTGATATATGACCATCTGTTATATACAGTAATTGTGTGTGCACGCATAAGAGGAACTCTATACCTCTGTCCCTCAGCTCAGGTGCATTTTTTCTTTTCCACACACACAACAATATACATACACATTCTATATTCAGATTTTTCACAAGGCCAATATATCATTGCTCTCACAGACCAAATGACGCAATCGCTCAAAATTATTTGCATATAAACTAATGAAATATTACTGGGTGAAACTCTGTTGAATGTTAATTACAAAGGTAATGCACTATTTGCTGATTAATGGTTCGTCTCTTTAAGGAAGGAGACACTGGGAAAAAAATGTGGAGAGGGGAAAAAAAGGAGATTCTTGTAAATGGTGGTAAGCAGGTGGTTTTTGTACTACCCCAAAAATTTATTCAAGCAGTGGGGATGGAGAGAGAAGTGGATCAACGAGTAAGAAACCAACAGCTGAGTGGCCATGGTCACGCGCCACAAAGTTTGGTTTTATGGAAGCGGGTGAAATGAAAATGTATTATTCATCTCAAGGTCATTAATTATGAATCCACCAAAGGCTGGTTGGAAGGCCAAGGTGTGAAGTGTGCAAGTCAAATAATTTTTGCCAAGGACACATTACGTATCTCATCTTGCTGCTGGACCCCAGAGTTTGGAGAGAAGAGAACATTTGAACAAAGAACACCTCAACCAAGGGACTCATTACTAAGAGTCAATTCAGTGACACTGAGACACTCTTGAATAATAACATTTTTATTTCTTTTGACTCTCTTTTCTTCCTCTTGCCTGACAACTGACAAACCGACAACTGTTTTGCCGACAAAGAGAAAGGCTCTTAATACCACATTTTTTCAAGAAGAAAATGCCAACAATATTATTCATCAATGTGTTTTCTTGAAAACATTTTAGGGCATTCTGTTTCTGCGTTTTCAAATCTCATGGTTAAGCATAAAATGTTTGTCTATATATTTTTACTTGGATAATAATTACAACAATGGTGCTATGATTTCAAATTTAAAAAATATGAACACAAGGGTATATTCAGTGTTGGGCAAGTTACTTCCAACAAGTACAGTAATGCATATTACTAGTTATTTGCATTTGATAGTAGCATGTTTTTTTACAATTTTACTGACTGTGTAGTAATGAGCTACTCACTCTTAGTTTATTTTTTGCTTTGAATGATTTCAACACTTAAATGAAAATGCAAAATTTGCAAACATACAGTACTAGATGGTAAAGTTAACTTGTAAAGGGAATATTTAACAATATATCGTGAGCTATAATGTTAAATGTTTAAAGTCTATGGTGGAAGATCACAGACTTTCATCTATATCTGTATCAAAAACAAGATTTATTTTCAAATTTACCGTATTTTCCAGATTATAAGGCGCTACTTTTTGCACAAGCTTTGAACCCTTTTGCGGTTTATAGTGCAGCGTGTCTATGGATTTTTTGTTATTTTTATGATGTTTATGATTTGTACATATTCTCTTGTGTATGGAAATTAAACATTAAGATACCTGTGATTTATTGTCCAGTGCGGCCTATATATGAACAAACCTGATTTTCACTCATTTTAGCTAGTGTGGCTTATATTCGGTTGCAGTTTATAGTCCAAAAGTTATGGTAAATACGTATTGGAACTGATATTTCGCCCAGCAAAAAATATCCTCACAGACAGTAAAATACAAATAAAGTTATCAACATACTCAAATTTTGAGATGGGTACTTTACCAACTTTTACTGGTCAAGTTTCATAATACAATAATGAAGATTGAAACCTCATAAACTGGCTAATTTACATCCATTTAACTTACAGGTTATTTAAAACATTTTCTAAGACTGCCATGGCACAAAAGATAAGCATGCGGTGATTATATTTGTAACATGATTTGGTTGCAGATCACTGATGGTGTAGGGATACACTTGGCTGACTTCCCGCTCAGTGATAGTGGATGTGGCTGGTTGGTGGGTGTGGCTGGTTGTTCTTTTCTATATGTGTCCTGACAAACTGGGGGACCAATTCATGGTGTAGTCTTCCTTTTGCCCGATGTCGTCTGAGAGAGGCTCCAGCACCCGTTACGACATTGAAGGGGATAAGCGGTGTTGAGAATAGGTGATGGATGATTTGGTCTGGGTCAATTTTAATTCTTCTTCTTTCTTCCACTTCTTTATTTTTGATTATTTCTCATGAATTGGATTTTACAAAAAAGAATCACTTTATTTCTCGAGTCTCTATTGCCACCTCCTGCATAAAGAAACAAACTTATTTTTCTTTTTAACATTCATATTCTGTCTGAACACAAGGAGTACACAGGGCAGACAAACCAGTAAATGTTTAAGAGACCGGAATTTTTTACCTTAAAAATGAGACACCCAGCCGGTTAACAAGCCAGCTTGGTTAACCGGCTGGGCGTCTCTGGTGATATGCCACAGAGTGAAGACAACGAGCTTTAAATGAAAAAACATTATATGCCTATTGTTAAGTTTTCCACACTTAACTATAGGCATATGAATGCCTATAGTTCAGTGTAGAAAACTTAAAATGCATCTTTATTTATATCGCGCTTTCAAAAAAAACTGAAGTTTAAATGAAATTGAACATCAGTGTACTGAAACAATCAATTATTTAGGAAAGTTATTGAATGTAAGTTAAATAATTCAAAATTGCGCAAAAAATAAATTCGCCAATCCTGCAGAGTCAGTCTTTTGTGACAGTTCTTTCTTGTTTCTTCCTTTCCGAATAATAAAATAGGGAGCAGAAAAAAGAAACGCCACAAGAGTAAATTAACCTAAATTATATTCATTAGTCAAATATCCGCAGGTCACTAAGTGCAAAAAGAACTCCATGCCCTGATGCCCTCATTCAACACTTAATCCTTAGTTTATGAAGGATATTTTGAAATTTTACACAAACATGCATATTTAAACAGCTGTTTGTGTTCTATCTCAGACAAATCAGCAATGCATAATGTATATCATAACTCTAAGAGATTGATAGACTAATTGAGTGATTTATGATGACAGTAATGGTAAATTCAATTAAAAAAAAAGCTAAGGTGGCAGTTCATGTCACTCATTTTGGTCACTGGAACATGCTGACCATACTTGTGTGTGTGTGTGTGTGTGGGGGGGGGTGCGTGCCTGTGTGCATGTGTGCATGCATTAGTGTGTGTGCATACGTGTGTGTGTGCGCGTGTCCGTGCGTGTACTCATGCATGTGTGTATGTATTAGTGTGTGTGTGTGTGTGTGTGTGTGTGTGTGTGTGTGTGCGTGTGTGTGTGTGCGTGCGTGTGCATGCATTAGTGTGTGAGTGTGTGTTGTTTCTTTCAGGGAGAACTCGGACACCCTGCGGAGAAAACTTGTTTCAGCCTCATTTTATCCGGGATTTGGTTCTTTTGGTTACAACCCACAGCTCGTGGCCACGGGTGAGGGGCAGAAAGTCGATCAATAGGGAAATCTCGAGTTTCGCCTCTCAGCTCAGCTCTTTCTTTACCGCAACAGGTGTATACATCACTGCACACTCACATTCCATTTTACCATCACTTTTGAACAAGATACCAAGATAAGTGACTTGAGATAGAGGGCATTCCACCCTTTTGCAACTGAGGACCAGCTCTCAGACTTGGAGATGCAACATTTTTATCCCAACAGCTCCACACTTGGGTGAAAACCTGTCCTGTGAGAGTTGGAGATTGTGTCAAGAAGGAAGTTATGATCACAATCGGAGACAAAGGGCACTTTGGCGATGTTCAAACCTCAGTTGAAACATATAGGACTTACTACAATGTCAACCATGTCCAACTCTCAGCAGAAACAAATTTGGCTTACTGCAATGTAAACCATCAGTCTCACAGGGACCGAATAGACCAAATCAGAGGATTCGGTTCCCCATACCGCCAAAGAACTCCCCACAGAATTCCCTGAGGGACATGGTTGAATGCCTTTTTCCAAGGCCACAAAATTTACTATGTAGACTGGTTGGGCGAACTGTCATGCGAGGATTCTTGAGTGTTGAGCTGGTCCATTGTTCCACGGCCAAGATGAAAACCACACTGCTCCCCCTGAAGTTGACGTTTGACCTCCATATGGAGCCTCTTCTTCAGCATGAGAATTAACTTTACAAGCTACTGCATACTTTGGTATACATTTAATACAAAGTAAACATAAATTGATCCCAGGAAAATAAACAGTTTTTTCAAGTTCCAAAACTACGACACAAAAATGTAATAAAATTCCTTCCTTCATTGAAATTTTAAGCAGTTTCTTTTTACTAAGAAAGACAATGTCTTTAAAATTATTGCTTTACACTTTAAGTGTTCAACTATAGTTTGTTACGGCAAAAGAGAGACAGTTAACAAAAATGATTGTAATATCCTAAAATTATTATTATTTATTACGAGATTGCAGACATTGTAAATATTTTAGCTAAAATCAAGGAAGGTGATGCACGTGATTCACTTTCGCAGGCCACATACAAATGATGTGGCAGGCTCGATGTGGACCACGGGTATTTGGTGATGTGATATGGTGAGCAGAGAGTAAGGATAGGGTTTGGTTTTTACTAAACTAACAATAACCGTGTGAGCCACAATGTTAGAGACCCACTGAGCAGGCAACAAACATCTATTGCAACTCTTTGAATGTTTTTGTTGAGTTTGTGTATGTTTGGCTGAGACACATCCATTGCTGAAGCTATTGTGCTATCCATTATTTTTCCCTCTTTACTCCGGTGGTGCCATAGTTAAAGTTTGCTTCTAAATAAGAATTTTGTTTGCAATACAAAACAGAAAAAAAACATCATCCAGTGATTACTCGTAGCTACCTAAAAGAAGTTAGGGCACTGTTAAGGCAAGATACCACTGTATTTCAAATTATGTGAAATAATGTGTGAAACAGCAGCAGATAGTAAGTAAACATACATAAAGAAAAGCCCAAACAGTATGAGAAAAAAAAAATCTAGATATTCATGAAAGAGATGTCTGTTACTGTATGTCCCTTTACACCGTGCAGATCTTTACAAGCTTGGCAGCAAATCAAATGTGTTTCCGACATGACTGGCTTTCTCTGTCTGGCTTTTAACTGTCACGCACGCACACACACACACACACACACACACACACACACACACACACACACACACACACACACACACACACACACACACACACACACACACATGTGCATGCATTGATTTACTGGCAAACGTATCTAACGGACACATGAAATAAAAATTGTGGCAGCACACACACGCACACTAAATCAAAATGTTATACACTGATGACAAAAAAAGCTGTTCGACATGAGAACAAACTGACAGCAGATCGCTAAAAGCAGCAGTTTGTGGTGCACATGCCTTTTTATTTAAATCACTAAAATAAAGGTGAGTATGTCAATTATTATTATTATTAGTAGTAGTAGAAGTAGTAGTAGTGGTAGTAGTAGTAGTAGTAGTAGTAGTAGTAGTAGTACCAATACAGTGGAGCCTCGGTTTTTGAACGTCCCGGTTCTCGAACAATTCGGTATTCAAACAAAAAATTCGAGATTTTTTTGCTTCGGATGTCGGACAAAATTCGGTTGTCGAACCTCGCAAGATGAGCCGAGAGGACTCGCATGCTCCGTTCGTTATAACATTCTCGTTACTCTGAGGATTGCATACACTCTAATCATGCCTCCAAAGGAAGCAAGTGGGAGCAGTAAAGCCATCCTAAAACACAAAGACGCTCCTAAAGCATGGCAAAAATGAGCGCCCGACGCGCTGCGGGCGGTTGCGCGATCGGACCAAATTAAGCTCCCTGCGCACTGAGGTCCACTTCAATTTTGGAAAGTACATCTGGACTTTAAAAATACTTTCTAAATTTCAGCGATGGCTCTGTCACAATAATGCGACCAGCGCAGTGCAGTTGCGCGGTCGGTGACGCGCTACGGTTGCACGTTCGGCGGCACGCTGCAGTTGCGCAATCGTACAAAATTAAATTTCCTGCGCACTAAAGTCCACTTAAATTTTGGAAAGTACATCAGGACTTTAAAAATATTTTCTAAATTTCAGCGACGGCTCTGTCACAATAATGCGACCAGCGCAGTGCAGTTGAGCGGTCGGTGACGCGCTATGATTGCACGTTAGGCGGTGCACTGCAGTTGTGCGATCAGACAGAAATGCGCCAATGAAAAATGCTTTAAAAAAGGCTTTTTTTTTTCTTGGAACGGATTTTTTTTCCCATTATTTGTAATGGGAAAACATGATTCGTATTTCGAACAATTCACTTCTCAAACAGCCTTCTGGAACGGAATGTGTTCGAAAACCGAGGCTCCACTGTACTATTATTTATATTATTATTAGTAGTAGTAGTAGTAATAGTAGTATCAGTAGTAGTAATAGTAGTAGTAGTATGTACTATTATTTATATTAGTAGCAGTAGTAGTACTATTATTATTATTATTATTCATCGTCATCTGCATCACAGCCTCAAAAGACCATAGATTTCTTGTGACAGGAGGTTAGGTGTTCTTTGCACAGCGTCTGCTGTGGCTGGTGAGTCCAATCCGTGAGAGATAGACACGGCCGCAGATGTTACAGGTGTGCGCTGGATCCGGTGAAGGTGGGGGCATGGTGGCTTGCTGCTTCCTCAACTTCCTTTTCGTTTCTCGATGTTGAGCCAGGGTGATTTCGTGGGTCTGCAGCCCGTTTCGGAAACCCTGTTGTTGACATAAAAGAAGAGTAATTTGATCAATGGATTTTATGATTTAGAGTGACACAGATGGTTTGATAATATTGTAATATTATAGTTATTTGATATATACTTTATATATCGTTATATGGGTCTGTGGAATAATTAGAAATGCAACTCACGACGAGTCCGACGTCAGCGGCGCGGCGCATATGCGGCGCATACGCGACATTGTTTGCATAAAAGACGATCAATGGGTTTAATGAATTGGAGTAACACAGATGGTTTGATAAACGTGTTATTTATGAAATAGTTATTTGAATAACTCTGAATGTTGTGTCAGGCCCGCTCTCAGCTACTCGTTTGTGTATCTCATGTTATCATACCGTATCGTTGTTGCTGGTTCATATCTGTTCTTGGTGTTGGATTTTGACAAATAAATTTGCCCGAAAAGTGCGACTTGTACTCCGGAGCGACTTTTAGTCCGAAAAATACGGTAGTACCAATACTATCATTTATATTATGATTATTATTATTATCAGAAGTAGTAATAGTACTAGTATTATGTACTATTATTTATATTAGTAGTAGTACTACTAATATTATTATTATCATTAATATTAGTAACAATCATTAATATTAGGAGTAGTAGTAGCGCTTTATACGAGTGTGTATATAGTGTGTATGCAAATGTTATGAGAACACTGCACATTATTTTCCAAATCCAAACAAGTTATTGATTGTGGCAATTCATTTCAGAAGGTGAATCCAAATGAAACAGTTTAATGTGCTGATAATGAAACAATATGGTATTTGTTTTTTGAGACTACTTTTATTATTTAAATAAAATAAAGTGTGGACCTTGCCCGCCCTCTGTATGCTTATATGTATGATTCTTCAAAGGTCTTCTGTCTTTCACTTTATATGTTACGCTCAGCTGGGGTGGTGAGCCAAAAATGCAGAGAACCCAGGAGACAAGACACAAAAACTGAGGTTTTAGGGCAAAAAACAATATATTTACTTCTCTCACAAAAAAAGGGTGATCCAAAGTGGATAGGAGGGAGGAGACACTGGTTTGACGTGTAGTTGAGCGCTGACCACGGAAGGTTAACGTCGAAGCGTCGAGCACTGTCTCTCAGGGGGTTTTGTAGACCGCCTCCAACGAGATGATGTGGAACAGCTTGGTTGATTGGGATGAGCCACACCTGTGCTGTGCTGACTGGGGATGAGTGGCACAACAGTACCCCCCCCCCCTGAGGGGAGGCACCGGACGACCGTCCCCGGGCACCCGGATTGTCCCGGTAGAAGTCATCCAACAACGAAGGGTCAGCAAGGTAGGACCTGGGCACCCAGCTACGGTCTTCAGGGCCGAAGCCCTCCCAGTCCACCAAGAACTGGAGGCCTCTTCCCCGGCGACGGACGGCCAGTAGTTTACGAACCGACCAAACAGGATCACCATCAGCCAGTAGTCGAGGTGGCGGGGGAGCAGAAACTGCCGGTGCCAGGGGACTGGTGGAGACTGGCTTCAGCTGGGACACATGGAAAACTGGGTGCACTTTGAGAGCAGGAGGGAGATTCAGACGCACTGCGGAAGGGCCGATGATGCGGTCCACGGTGTAGGGACCGACAAACCAAGGGTTCAACTTGCGGGTAGACGTCTGAGAGGTTTGGAGGGGCAGGTCCCGGGCCAATAGCCAAACTTTCTGGCCAGGCTGGTAAACCGGGGCATGCCTCCTCCGCCGGTTAGCATCACGCTGAGATCGTACTGAGGCACGGAGTAGCGCAGCCCGAGCAGTCCTCCAGATGTGTCGACACCGGCGGAGGTGGGCCCTGGTGGATGGAACCGCCACCTCCAGTTCCTGCTGAGGAAACAAGGGAGGCTGGTAACCCAGAGAGCATTGAAATGGAGACATTCCGGTGGCAGAGCTCTCCAATGTGTTGAGGGAATACTCAACCCAGGGTAGGTACTTAGCCCAGGAAGAGGGGTTGCTGGAGGCAACGCAGCGAAGGGTCTCTTCCACTGTCTGGTTGGCGCGTTCAGTCTGCCCATTGGACTGAGGATGGTACCCGGAGGAAAGGCTGACCGTGGCTCCAATTCCCTTGCAAAAAGCCTGCCACACCTTGGAGATGAATTGGGGACCACGATCCGACACAATGTCTGAGGGAATACCATGGAGGCGTACGACATGGAGGGTGAGGAGGTCAGCCGTTTCAGCAGCAGACGGAAGCTTGGGGAGGGGAATGAAGTGGACGGCCTTAGAGAACCGGTCGACCACAGTCAGGATGGTGTCATAACCCTGGGACATGGGAAGTCCAGTGACAAAGTCCATGCCAATGTGAGACCACGGCCGACTCGGAATTGGAAGGGGTTGTAGGAGGCCTGCTGGAGGGCGATGGGAAGCCTTACTACGGGCACAGACTGTGCAGGCAGCAACATACTCCTTGACATCCTTCTTAAGGGTGGGCCACCAGAATCTCCGGCCGACGAACTCCGCTGTCCGGCGCTCTCCGGGGTGACATGAAACACGGCTGGAGTGACCCCACTCTAACACTCGAGGACGGGCAGCATCTGGAACAAACTGCCTGTTCGGGGGTCCATTGCCAGGGTCAGGTTAGGTTTGCAGGGCCTCCATTACAACAGAATCTATGGGCCAGGAGACTGCCCCAACCACACGGGCAGGAAGAAGGATGGTGTCGGATATCTCCGGGACAGCAGGGCCCTCAGAGAACTGACGGGAAAGGGCGTCAGCTCTGACGTTCTTTGACCCTGGGCGGTATGTGAGAGTGAAATCAAACCGGCTTAAGAACAGAGCCCAGCGGGCCTGCCTGGAGTTGATCCTTTTTGCTGTTCTTAAGTAGGTCAGGTTCTTGTGATCTGACCACACGACAAAAGGCAGTTTTGCTCCCTCCAACCAGTGTCTCCACTCCCTCAGGGCATCATGGACCGCCAGCAGCTCCTTGTTTCCCACATCATAGTTCCTCTCCGCTGGGTCGTAACTTCTAGAGAAATAAGCGCACGGATGCACCTTCTGATCCTCCTCCGACCGCTGGGAGAGGACTGCCCCAATGCCCGTATCAGAAGCATCCACTTCCACAATGAATTGTCTCTCAGGGTCAGGGTGGACAAGCACTGGAGCTGAAGAGAACAGACCCTTGAGTCTGGTGAAGGCCGTCTCGGCTTCGGGCGTCCAGGAAAAGGGGCGTGTGATGGAGGTCAGGGCATTGAGAGGGGCAGCGATTTGACTATATCCCTTGATGAAGCGGCGTATGAAGCCTGCGAAACCCAGGAAGCGTCTGAGCTGAGTCCGGTTGGTAGGACGCGGCCACTCCTCCACAGCCTTGACTTTGGAGGGATCGACACTCATCCGTCCAGCCTCCACTATGTTTCCCAGGTACGTTACAGAGTCAGAGTGGAAGACACACTTCTCGGCTTTAACGAACAGGCGATTCTCCAACAGCCGTTGGAGAACCAAACGCACATGCTGGTGGTGTTCCTTCAATGACCTGGAGAAGATGAGGATGTCGTCCAGGTACACCACCACAAAGATGTTCAACATGTCTCTTAACACATCATTTACCAGGCATTGGAAAACCGCTGGTGCGTTGGACAAGCCAAAAGGCATCACAAGGTACTCAAAATGGCCGAGATGGGTGTTGAAAGCTGTCTTCCATTCGTCGCCCTCTCTGATCCGGACTAAGTGGTAGGCGTTGCGGAGATCTAGCTTGGTGAACACCCGGGCATGAGCAAGAGGCTCAAAAGTGGAACTAATAAGGGGCAAAGGGTACTTGTTTTTTACTGTGATGTCATTAAGACCACGGTAGTCAATGCAAGGTCTCAGGCCGCCATCCTTCCTGTCCACAAAAAAAAAACCTGCCCCTAAGGGAGATGATGATGGTCTTATGAAACCTGAGAGCAGGGACTCCGCAACATAATTGCGCATCGCCTCCTTCTCTGGAAGGGAGAGGTTGTAGAGTCGCCCCTTAGGATAGGGCGCCCCGGGAAGGAGGTCGATCGCACAATCGTATGGCCGGTGAGGGGGAAGTAAAAGGGCTTTATCCTTACTAAATACTGAGGCAAGGTCATGGTAAATACTCGGAACTCCAGAGATATCAAGGGTTACGGGCATGGGTCTGGGACTACTTGGAGGTGAAAGGGCAGAGCGTAGACAGGTCGCATGACAGGCTGTGCTCCATCTCAAAATCCGACCAGAGGCCCAGGAGATGTGAGGTTCATGCCTCTCCAACCAAGGTCTCCCCAATATCAAGGGAGCAGTAGGGGCATGAAGGACAAAAAAACGGATGGGCTCAGTATGATTCCCTGAGAGCGTGAGCATAAGAGGTTCAGTGGAGAAGGAAATGGTTCCTAACGAGTGACCATCGATGGCTCTGGGAGACAGGGATTGATCTAAGGGAACCAAAGGAATTCCGGCCTGGCGTGCGAAGGAAATGTCCATAAGGCTCTCGTCCGCACCAGAATCAATAAATGCACTAACAGACAATGTTTCTTTGCCCCAGGCCAGGGTTGCGGGGAAAAGACGGTTGGAACAAACCTTGGGCTGGGGAATGGTGGTGTTGCTCACCAGTATAGCCCCTACTGGCGAGCTGGGCCTTTTGGGCAGGACCGGATGAAATGTCCTGATTCTCCACAGTAGAAACATTGTTCATTGCTCAGCCTCAGCTGCTTTTCTGCTGGCGAGATCCGTGATCGGCCAACCTCCATGGGCTCCCCAGACCCTGAAGTAGATAGGAACGGGGGAAGCATAGGGTCCTGAGTATGAGGAGTTGGCCTGGAAGGTGAGGTGGGGAACACAGAAGCAAAACGACGGGGGACAGACTGTAGGGGGCTACGTTGGGCTCGGTCTGTACGCCGCTCCTGAAGTCGTGCGTCCATCTTGAGAGCCAGGGATATTAGCTCGTTAAGGGTCTCCGGGCTGTCACGGACAATGAGGTCCTTAATAGAATCCCTCAGCCCCTTGCGAAAGACACTGAGGAGGGCTTGGTCATTCCAACGGCTCTCTGCAGCAAGGATCCGAAATTCCAGCGTATATTGAGCCACTGAACGCGACCCCTGGCGGATAACCAGCAGGCGGCTAGAAGCATCTTGACCATCTGCAGGGTGATCAAACACAGCCCGAAACTCACTCTTGAACTGAGAGTAGTCGGTAAAAAAAACTGGGTTGTTCTCAACTGCCGCAATGGCCCAGCGGAGGGCGTCCTCGACCAGAAGGGACATGACAAAAGCAATTTTAGACCCGTCAGAGGAATATTTAGAGGGCTGATGGGTAAAAAGTAACTCACATTGTGCCAAAAAACCTCTGCTCAGATTGAAGTCACCGTTGAAAGGCCTAGGGCTGACTAGGCCAGGCTCGGGCTGAGACTGCTGTGGGTTGGGAAGGACAGGGCTGGGTTGTTGGTTGGAAGCAGAGGCAGGGCCATGAACGGGAGCGGGATTTCCTTCGGCCGAGGCACGGACTGTAAGTGCATCCAGGGACCGTTGAATGCCAGATAGAGCTCCTGCAATAGACTGCACTTGGTTGGAAAGTGTTGCCACAGAACCAAGTGTGGTTTGAGACGTCCTCTCCAGAGCAGTGATTTGAGACAAGACGGTCGGGAAAGCCTTGATCATCCGAATTACGTGAGTTGGTTTTTGGTCAAGCTAAAGAGATCTCCTCACTGCAGCAAGAATTAAATAAGGCTTCGACGTTCTGTTACGCTCAGCTGGGGTGGTGAGCCAAAAATGCAGAGAACCCAGGAGACAAGACACAAAAACTGAGGTTTTAGGGCAAAAAACAATATATTTACTTCTCTCACAAAAAAAGGGTGATCCAAAGTGGATAGGAGGGAGGAGACACTGGTTTGACGTGTAGTTGAGCGCTGACCACGGAAGGTTAACGTCGAAGCGTCGAGCACTGTCTCTCAGGGGGTTTTGTAGACCGCCTCCAACGAGATGATGTGGAACAGCTTGGTTGATTGGGATGAGCCACACCTGTGCTGTGCTGACTGGGGATGAGTGGCACAACAGTACCCCCCCCCCCTGAGGGGAGGCACCGGACGACCGTCCCCGGGCACCCGGATTGTCCCGGTAGAAGTCATCCAACAACGAAGGGTCAGCAAGGTAGGACCTGGGCACCCAGCTACGGTCTTCAGGGCCGAAGCCCTCCCAGTCCACCAAGAACTGGAGGCCTCTTCCCCGGCGACGGACGGCCAGTAGTTTACGAACCGACCAAACAGGATCACCATCAGCCAGTAGTCGAGGTGGCGGGGGAGCAGAAACTGCCGGTGCCAGGGGACTGGTGGAGACTGGCTTCAGCTGGGACACATGGAAAACTGGGTGCACTTTGAGAGCAGGAGGGAGATTCAGACGCACTGCGGAAGGGCCGATGATGCGGTCCACGGTGTAGGGACCGACAAACCAAGGGTTCAACTTGCGGGTAGACGTCTGAGAGGTTTGGAGGGGCAGGTCCCGGGCCAATAGCCAAACTTTCTGGCCAGGCTGGTAAACCGGGGCATGCCTCCTCCGCCGGTTAGCATCACGCTGAGATCGTACTGAGGCACGGAGTAGCGCAGCCCGAGCAGTCCTCCAGATGTGTCGACACCGGCGGAGGTGGGCCCTGGTGGATGGAACCGCCACCTCCAGTTCCTGCTGAGGAAACAAGGGAGGCTGGTAACCCAGAGAGCATTGAAATGGAGACATTCCGGTGGCAGAGCTCTCCAATGTGTTGAGGGAATACTCAACCCAGGGTAGGTACTTAGCCCAGGAAGAGGGGTTGCTGGAGGCAACGCAGCGAAGGGTCTCTTCCACTGTCTGGTTGGCGCGTTCAGTCTGCCCATTGGACTGAGGATGGTACCCGGAGGAAAGGCTGACCGTGGCTCCAATTCCCTTGCAAAAAGCCTGCCACACCTTGGAGATGAATTGGGGACCACGATCCGACACAATGTCTGAGGGAATACCATGGAGGCGTACGACATGGAGGGTGAGGAGGTCAGCCGTTTCAGCAGCAGACGGAAGCTTGGGGAGGGGAATGAAGTGGACGGCCTTAGAGAACCGGTCGACCACAGTCAGGATGGTGTCATAACCCTGGGACATGGGAAGTCCAGTGACAAAGTCCATGCCAATGTGAGACCACGGCCGACTCGGAATTGGAAGGGGTTGTAGGAGGCCTGCTGGAGGGCGATGGGAAGCCTTACTACGGGCACAGACTGTGCAGGCAGCAACATACTCCTTGACATCCTTCTTAAGGGTGGGCCACCAGAATCTCCGGCCGACGAACTCCGCTGTCCGGCGCTCTCCGGGGTGACATGAAACACGGCTGGAGTGACCCCACTCTAACACTCGAGGACGGGCAGCATCTGGAACAAACTGCCTGTTCGGGGGTCCATTGCCAGGGTCAGGTTAGGTTTGCAGGGCCTCCATTACAACAGAATCTATGGGCCAGGAGACTGCCCCAACCACACGGGCAGGAAGAAGGATGGTGTCGGATATCTCCGGGACAGCAGGGCCCTCAGAGAACTGACGGGAAAGGGCGTCAGCTCTGACGTTCTTTGACCCTGGGCGGTATGTGAGAGTGAAATCAAACCGGCTTAAGAACAGAGCCCAGCGGGCCTGCCTGGAGTTGATCCTTTTTGCTGTTCTTAAGTAGGTCAGGTTCTTGTGATCTGACCACACGACAAAAGGCAGTTTTGCTCCCTCCAACCAGTGTCTCCACTCCCTCAGGGCATCATGGACCGCCAGCAGCTCCTTGTTTCCCACATCATAGTTCCTCTCCGCTGGGTCGTAACTTCTAGAGAAATAAGCGCACGGATGCACCTTCTGATCCTCCTCCGACCGCTGGGAGAGGACTGCCCCAATGCCCGTATCAGAAGCATCCACTTCCACAATGAATTGTCTCTCAGGGTCAGGGTGGACAAGCACTGGAGCTGAAGAGAACAGACCCTTGAGTCTGGTGAAGGCCGTCTCGGCTTCGGGCGTCCAGGAAAAGGGGCGTGTGATGGAGGTCAGGGCATTGAGAGGGGCAGCGATTTGACTATATCCCTTGATGAAGCGGCGTATGAAGCCTGCGAAACCCAGGAAGCGTCTGAGCTGAGTCCGGTTGGTAGGACGCGGCCACTCCTCCACAGCCTTGACTTTGGAGGGATCGACACTCATCCGTCCAGCCTCCACTATGTTTCCCAGGTACGTTACAGAGTCAGAGTGGAAGACACACTTCTCGGCTTTAACGAACAGGCGATTCTCCAACAGCCGTTGGAGAACCAAACGCACATGCTGGTGGTGTTCCTTCAATGACCTGGAGAAGATGAGGATGTCGTCCAGGTACACCACCACAAAGATGTTCAACATGTCTCTTAACACATCATTTACCAGGCATTGGAAAACCGCTGGTGCGTTGGACAAGCCAAAAGGCATCACAAGGTACTCAAAATGGCCGAGATGGGTGTTGAAAGCTGTCTTCCATTCGTCGCCCTCTCTGATCCGGACTAAGTGGTAGGCGTTGCGGAGATCTAGCTTGGTGAACACCCGGGCATGAGCAAGAGGCTCAAAAGTGGAACTAATAAGGGGCAAAGGGTACTTGTTTTTTACTGTGATGTCATTAAGACCACGGTAGTCAATGCAAGGTCTCAGGCCGCCATCCTTCCTGTCCACAAAAAAAAAACCTGCCCCTAAGGGAGATGATGATGGTCTTATGAAACCTGAGAGCAGGGACTCCGCAACATAATTGCGCATCGCCTCCTTCTCTGGAAGGGAGAGGTTGTAGAGTCGCCCCTTAGGATAGGGCGCCCCGGGAAGGAGGTCGATCGCACAATCGTATGGCCGGTGAGGGGGAAGTAAAAGGGCTTTATCCTTACTAAATACTGAGGCAAGGTCATGGTAAATACTCGGAACTCCAGAGATATCAAGGGTTACGGGCATGGGTCTGGGACTACTTGGAGGTGAAAGGGCAGAGCGTAGACAGGTCGCATGACAGGCTGTGCTCCATCTCAAAATCCGACCAGAGGCCCAGGAGATGTGAGGTTCATGCCTCTCCAACCAAGGTCTCCCCAATATCAAGGGAGCAGTAGGGGCATGAAGGACAAAAAAACGGATGGGCTCAGTATGATTCCCTGAGAGCGTGAGCATAAGAGGTTCAGTGGAGAAGGAAATGGTTCCTAACGAGTGACCATCGATGGCTCTGGGAGACAGGGATTGATCTAAGGGAACCAAAGGAATTCCGGCCTGGCGTGCGAAGGAAATGTCCATAAGGCTCTCGTCCGCACCAGAATCAATAAATGCACTAACAGACAATGTTTCTTTGCCCCAGGCCAGGGTTGCGGGGAAAAGACGGTTGGAACAAACCTTGGGCTGGGGAATGGTGGTGTTGCTCACCAGTATAGCCCCTACTGGCGAGCTGGGCCTTTTGGGCAGGACCGGATGAAATGTCCTGATTCTCCACAGTAGAAACATTGTTCATTGCTCAGCCTCAGCTGCTTTTCTGCTGGCGAGATCCGTGATCGGCCAACCTCCATGGGCTCCCCAGACCCTGAAGTAGATAGGAACGGGGGAAGCATAGGGTCCTGAGTATGAGGAGTTGGCCTGGAAGGTGAGGTGGGGAACACAGAAGCAAAACGACGGGGGACAGACTGTAGGGGGCTACGTTGGGCTCGGTCTGTACGCCGCTCCTGAAGTCGTGCGTCCATCTTGAGAGCCAGGGATATTAGCTCGTTAAGGGTCTCCGGGCTGTCACGGACAATGAGGTCCTTAATAGAATCCCTCAGCCCCTTGCGAAAGACACTGAGGAGGGCTTGGTCATTCCAACGGCTCTCTGCAGCAAGGATCCGAAATTCCAGCGTATATTGAGCCACTGAACGCGACCCCTGGCGGATAACCAGCAGGCGGCTAGAAGCATCTTGACCATCTGCAGGGTGATCAAACACAGCCCGAAACTCACTCTTGAACTGAGAGTAGTCGGTAAAAAAAACTGGGTTGTTCTCAACTGCCGCAATGGCCCAGCGGAGGGCGTCCTCGACCAGAAGGGACATGACAAAAGCAATTTTAGACCCGTCAGAGGAATATTTAGAGGGCTGATGGGTAAAAAGTAACTCACATTGTGCCAAAAAACCTCTGCTCAGATTGAAGTCACCGTTGAAAGGCCTAGGGCTGACTAGGCCAGGCTCGGGCTGAGACTGCTGTGGGTTGGGAAGGACAGGGCTGGGTTGTTGGTTGGAAGCAGAGGCAGGGCCATGAACGGGAGCGGGATTTCCTTCGGCCGAGGCACGGACTGTAAGTGCATCCAGGGACCGTTGAATGCCAGATAGAGCTCCTGCAATAGACTGCACTTGGTTGGAAAGTGTTGCCACAGAACCAAGTGTGGTTTGAGACGTCCTCTCCAGAGCAGTGATTTGAGACAAGACGGTCGGGAAAGCCTTGATCATCCGAATTACGTGAGTTGGTTTTTGGTCAAGCTAAAGAGATCTCCTCACTGCAGCAAGAATTAAATAAGGCTTCGACGTTCTGTTACGCTCAGCTGGGGTGGTGAGCCAAAAATGCAGAGAACCCAGGAGACAAGACACAAAAACTGAGGTTTTAGGGCAAAAAACAATATATTTACTTCTCTCACAAAAAAAGGGTGATCCAAAGTGGATAGGAGGGAGGAGACACTGGTTTGACATGTAGTTGAGCGCTGACCACGGAAGGTTAACGTCGAAGCGTCGAGCACTGTCTCTCAGGGGGTTTTGTAGACCGCCTCCGACGAGATGATGTGGAACAGCTTGGTTGATTGGGATGAGCCACACCTGTGCTGTGCTGACGGGATGAGTGGCACAACATTATACACGTAACAAAAGCATTAGTCTTCCCTCAGACCTGTTAAACCAAACGGTTTGGTTTTAAAATGCTGAAGCACCTTTCGTACTATGTTCTGAACAGATGCAGCACAAAAACATGGAAAATATTGGATGGCTTCTGTAGCTTCCTTGAGGGTAAACCGCTATTTTGCTTTTGTGCGTTGGTTTATACAAACCCCAATTCCAATGAATTGGGGATTTTGCGTAAAATATGAAAACAGAATATAATAATTTAAAAATCTTTTTCAACTAATATTTATTTATATCCAAAGCAAAGACAAGATATTTAAAGGGATCATTAGGCTGGAGGGTCTTTTGTTCACTAACAAGCTCAGAATTTTAGCTATTTATTTTTTGGATAACTGGCATATTCAATTTTATCAAATTGATAGGGGAAAATCGATAAATTAACTGGTGACATAAAAACCGACCACAGGAAATGACAAATAGGGCTACGTCCCAATCCCCTCCGTGTGTTAGAGGAGACTATCTGTCAATTTAAAGTAATTGTGAATACATCGCAAATATTGTCAAAGAAACCGAACCCTGCATACAACAATACCTATTTAGTTTTGTTAAATGCCAGAAATTAGGTAGAAGTTGGGCCGTGATTGAAATTCACTATGAACCTACTGCATATGTTTCTATTCGTGGTTACCTCAATGGAAAATAAATGAAAGGGGGATCGCCGTCATCAACCCTACTCTTTTCTTTCTTCCATTCGGACTCACCTCCTCCCTGTAGAATCATTTCATCCCCAGTCCTTCTCAAGCATAAATCTTCTCTCTGCGATAGTTTCAATGGCTTTTAAATGAGCCTAATGTTTTCTGTTTTAATTAACTTCTTGCGTCAGCTTTAATAATTTTAGGAGGATGAAAAATGATTGAGAAATGACAAACATGAATTTAATTTACTGCTCAATCTGCTCAGCTCTTTTTTACAACCTTAAAGGCCAGTGTGAGTTTAAAGCAGGGCTGGTGAGATTTTACATTATACTTGGAAAGGGGGAAAATGAGTAGAATGCCAAAATGGGTGGTACAAACCGTTAAAATCAGTGGGGCTGTCCAGAAAGAGGTAGGACTAGCTTGTGTATAAAATGTAATTTATGCGACAATGTTCGGCTTCTTGTTCAGGCTTATCTCCAATTAGGTTCTTGAGGGATGCCTTTGCTTGCCTCTCTTCCAGGCTGACATCAGCAGATTTACATAGCCATTAAAACAATGCTTGTCACTTCAAGTCACAGTGATAGCTTTTGATGCTTTTTTTCTCGCCATCAGTCTTCTTCCCGATTGACACTCAAGCTCGATGCCAATGTGTATTTACTAAACATTTCACAAATTTTCACTGACCATGCAACAAAAAACACATTTGCATGCAACAAATAATGTAAGGGTGAAAACGTTGACAAATCAATTAAATTTGATTTATGAAAAGTAAATACAACATATTGTTAGGTCCTTGTTAGGGCCTGAGCAGCTCTGACAACTGTGAGGACCATATTGGTTTTGCAGAAATGTTCTTATTGTTATTATGTTTTATTATTCATCAAATAAATCCAAGCCTAAACTTGCGTGAAAACTCAAATCTGAAAGTTTGATAATAGCTCAAGCAGGACTGCAGTTTCTCCACTGAATAAAACATTGGGCCACTGTAACATTTTCCTCCCACCTATAAGAATCGACAAGTGGCTTTCCATCTGGCAATGTTAGTTTTTTACCCACCTTTTACAGTTAGTCGGCTTATAGGTACATATTATTAATGAAACTCGCCGTTCTTTCTGCACCAAACGCTCACATCTTGATTTCTCATTGTTTAGAAACACGGAAAGGGGTATAGACGCCTTTACCGGCCTACACCACAGTGACGTCACGGTGTTAGCTGGAGGCAAAAGAATGGAAGCCAGCAGTAAACACTGCTACTTTTATATCGAAAAACGTCATCTTGTTATGGTATCGGTTGCCAACACATAAAAGCAAATACAAAGTCTAGACATTATATCACATCCCAGCCTCTGCTAGTCACGAAATGTTGAAATTGATCATTTCCAGTTAAAGTGTCATTTCTGTCACGTCCATCTGCTTTCTTTCATAAATCACCATTATTCACAACGCAGTCGGAGAAGCACTTTGTAAGCTGAATTGTTCACAGGTCGCTATTTATTACACCTGAGCCTCACTTTTACACGCTCCGATTCCCCGCGACTTTCTGTCTAACGCGGTTTGGTCATGGACCCCAATTTTTTTGTCATAAATACATTTTCAAATAGTATTTGAAATGGATGATATAAGGATCGTAGGACGCTACATGACTACCGCGCTAGTAATTTGATAAATTTCCGTGACCAATTTAAAGGCGTTTGATAATAAGAAGTCCGGCTGTTTGATCTTTATGACTACTTTATTTCAGTGTTACAGATAGTTAGGATTGTTTTTGGTTGGGAAAGGGGTAAGTTCGCGGAAGCACCACAGCAGTAGAATAAGTGGCTGCTATATTCTCTCTTCCATCCAATTCACATAGCATCAAAATGACTTACCGTATTTTCCGGACTATAATGCGCACCGGACTATATTCAATGAATGGCCCATTTTAAAACTGTTCTTATATAAGGCGCACCCTACTATAAGGTGCACCATTAATGTATCATGTCAGATTTTTAATCCAAATCAAATCATTCTCCATTTTATCTTTATTATTTCAACTTCAGATGCAGCAAATTACTTTATAATCACAAAATAATGATCCATAGTCTTTTTGGTTCATGATTCATAGTCTTCAGTGGGCCACTTATGATTGATTTCATGACACAATGCTTCGGGCCAGTTTAAATTTAGGAATTTGGTCCAAATATAAAGCGCACCGGACTATAAGGTGCACTGTCAGCTTTTGGGAAAATGTTTGCTTTTTAGGTGCGCCTTATAGTCCGGAAAGTACGGTAGTCAATCCGCCTGATATTGTTGTCTGCGTATTGCTTCGCTTTTCATAAAATGTCAACAGACTTCGATGTATATGGAGCAAACGACCCCCTTTGGCTGCCCAACAAGATGCCTTTCTAAAAAAACGACTTTCTATACAATGCGTTTTCGGGGTTAATGCAATTCGCAAATTCCGGACCTTAAAGTCTGCGTAAAATCAAGATTTAGGTGTACATTGAAATATGTGAGGGCTCATTTTCCACATAAGGTCCACATATCCAAAAACAAAGTGCTTTAAGCGGCCCCACTCAGTTGAAACATCGGCCTCATTGCTGAAAGTCAGGTGCTCTGAATCTTTCCAAGTACAACTTTTCAATTTCGACAAGCCAACCTCCGAGGGTTGTCTTGCAGTTATTTATCAGAAATTGACGCAGACGAGCCAGTGAACGCGGTTGGGGACAAGCAGTAAGCCTCCTCGTTGTTTTTTCAGGACCTGGATGACTTGCTGTGATGGATGGAACCATAAATTTAGCTATTCCCAGATAATCCTGAGGGAGAATATTTGGCTATCAGTTTGTAACTTTAAATTGAAGCTCATTTGGGTTCAGCCTCACAACAAAAATCGAATACTCATTAGAAAGTCAACAAAATGGCTTAAAAAAATAAAATGAAGGTTTTGGAAGGGTGGAGTCAAAAAATTTACTATCTGATGGAAATGCTGTGGCATAACCTTTTAAATGAAATTCATGCTCCAAAATCTGCCACAGTTGCCAAATTAAGCAAGGAAGACTGGTTGAAAATATCCCCAGAGAAATAGAAGTTTGTCATACAAAATACTTTATTTTGGTGGTGAATATGAAAATGCTGCATGTCAACACTGGTCAGGTTTGAATCTTATAATGTGCTTTCTACATTTTGAACATAAAAATTTCCTTGCGACAAGAAAAATCACTAAAACTGTTGGTGAATGTATGGCGAAGGTTTTTCACACAGTTGTGACCTTGATGAACTCTGATGTGAATCCAACATCAAAATGCTACCTTCAAAAACACTCCCAATTGTTCATGACTCAGTAGGATAACATTGACATACTCATAACAACACAACTTGCTCTTTAGGTCTCGTGTTTTTGGTGAGTGGATACACTTTTCTTTGAATACTGTTTGTATTTCAGTATACCGAAGGACACCTTTACTTGCCTGCATGCTCTAGGAATCAAACCTGTGTATCATCAATGTGTTGATAGTAGAAGGTTGCGAATATGCCAAGGCCGGCTGACAAGATTGCATTGCACTACCTGAAGTAGTTTTTACGATTTGTGTGTGTGAGCAAGCCTGTGGCTTTTTTTTTGTCCTCGAGGCTGGAGCCATTATGCATCACTGATAAGATGAAAATTCACAGCTGTGGCCGCTTACTATAACTGCTGATGTGTTTAATGACTCATGGCTGAATTTGGATGAGGGTGTACTCAGGTCGGGGAAACTATTGGTGTTGAAATGCAACCAAACACACTGAACATGACTATCTTAGTATAGAATAGAGAGGGAGAGCTGTAAACCATGACATTAACACATAAAAAAAACACGTACAGTAGATATGTAATTTGAAAGGTTGAGCGAGCCACTGGGAAGAGACCCTATGTGCCTTTTTGTGCCTTTTTTAAGATTTATTCAGTTCTGACAGACACACAAACCATTCCATCACTCAGGCAGACTGCCCAACTCTGGTAGAGTAGGGCAGAGCACGATCCTTTCAGCCTGCAGATTGCTATTTAATTTTCATTTTGGGAGGGGGCTAGTAACGATGTAATATTAGTGTAAATCCCATTAAATAAATCACATTTTTAAGAATCAAAAGTCAACTTCTGCTTCACTGATTTCACCTATTGCAGGCATTTTTTTTTTTTATGTAAGACCACATTGAGTGAACATTGTGTTGTTAATATTTAGTCTGCATAACTGAAAGTCAAGTAGCACGGTGACGCACCGGTTTGCACGTCCACTTCACAGTTCAAAGGGTACAGGTTTGATTCCACCTCCGGCCCTCCGTGTGTGGACTTTCCATGTTCTCCCCCTTGCGTGGTTTTTCTCCGGGTTTCGTCCCACATTCCAAAACCATGAATGGTAGGCTGATTGAGCACTCCAAATTGCTAATAGGTGTGAGTGCAAGTGCGGATGGTTGTTTGTCTCTGTATGCCCTGCAATTAGCTAGCAACTGGTTTAAGGCATCCCCTGTCTACTGCCCGATGGCTGCTGGGATAGGCTCCAGAATCAGAATGCCTTTTATTGTCATTATACGTAGTACGAGATAAGAGCTCCACAAACAGTGCAATATAAAACTATAAAGTATATATATGACATGATTGATTGATTTGAAACTCTCTCTCTCTCTCTCTCTCTCTCTCTCTCTCTCTCTCTCTCTCTCTCTCTCTCTCTCTCTCTCTCTCTCTCTCTCTCTCTCTCTCTCTCTCTCTCTCTCTCTCTCTCTCTCTCTCTCTCTCTCTCTCTCTCTCTCCCTCCCTCCCTCTATGTATATATATATATATATATATATATATATATATATATAGGTGAAACATATATATAAAGTTTGCAAAAGTGACAAATGCACAGTTGTAGTGGTTGAAGTATAAATATATTCTACGTAGAAGAATATGTTGTCCATAAGTGATCAAGCTTAGTGCAAAAAGCTGTTTTTAAGTATGTTTTGTTTGTCCTTATCCGGATGTTTCTGTGGTGCCCCCCCCCCCCCCCCCCCCCCCCGAGGGCAACAGGTCAAACAGGACAGAGCCAGGGTGGGAGCTGTCTTCTGAGATTGCCTTGGCTCTGCTGAGACAGCGGGAGGTGTAAATCTCCATCAGGGAGGGGAGAGGGCAGCCGCTGATATTCTATGCTGCCTTGACAACTCTTTGCAGTCTCTTCCTGTCAGCAGCGTTGGAGCTGCCGAACCATACTGTGATGCAGTATGTCAGCAAGCTCTCGATGAATGAGCGGTAGAAGGTCAGCAGCAGGTTGCAGTTGAGGTTGTGCTTCCTGAGAACTCTCAGGAAGTGAGCCTCCTTGGTGATGGAGGTGATGTTCTCTGACCAGGAGGTGTTGTCAGAGATGAGGACGCCGAGATACTTGAAGGTGGGGACCCTTTCAACGCGCTCGCTATTGATGTGTATGTCAGTGCTGTGCCTCCTGAAGTTGATCATTTCTCTAGTTTTTTTGGTGTTCAGGGCAAGGATGTTTTCTGAACACCAGGCTGTCAGCCACAGGACTTCCTCTCTGTAGGCAGCCTCATCATCCTTAGATAAGAGACCGACCACTGTGGTATTGTCAGCGAACTTAACAATAAGGTTGTCCTTGTGGGCCGGTCTGCAGTTGTGGGTGTAGAGGCAGTAGAGGAGGGGGCTCAGGACACAGTCTTGAGGAGAGCTGATTCTCAGCGTGTGAGTGGAGGAGAGATGGGGCCAAGTCTCACAGTCTGGGGTCGGTTAGAAAGAAAGTCCTTAATCCAGGCACATGTGAGAGGCGGGAGGCAGAGAGTGACCAGTTTTGTGGTGAGTCTGTCCAGAAATAGTGTTAAATGTGAAACTTTAATCCACAAAGGGCATCCATCGTATGTAGCTCCGCTGCTGCTCCAGGTGGTTCAGTGCAGAGTGGAGAGCTATGGCGATGGCGTCCTCTGTAGATCTGTTTGCCTGGTACGCAAACTGGTGGAGGTCGAGGTCTGGGGAGATAGTCTTTGATGTGCTGAACAACAAGCACGCCCGCAACCTCCATGGGGACAAGCGGTATAGAAAGTGGATGGATGGATGGATGGATGGATAGAAACATGGAACACGGACTTCAGCAGATCCGCTGCGCTGTGTTTTGTTGAAACGTGCCTTAGCAGACACACCCCCTACCACACCGAGGAGTTAGCTGGGTTTCGGATAATGCGTGCAGATCGCAGCGCGGAGCTCTCTGAAAAATCAAAGGGACGTGGTCTCTGTTTCTACATTAATGAACATTGCTGTACTGATGTCACGGTGTTGAAAGAGTCTTGCAGCCCTGTCCTAGAAACACTTTTCATAAACTGCCGGCCATTCTATTCACCACGGGAGCTCTCCTCGAACGTCATGGCGGCTGTTTACATTCCACCACACGCACGTGTGAGTGAAGGCACGCAGATGCTGGCTGACCAGGTGACAGACATGGAGAAACTTCTACCAAATTCACTAATCATTGTTCTGGGTGATCTTAACAGGGCAAACCTCGCAAACGAACTCCCCAGATACAGACAGCACATAACGTGTCCCACCAGAGGGGCACAGACACTGGACCACTGCTACACCGCAATAAAGGATGCATACCACTCTGTGGCTTGTGCAGCTTCAGGACTCTCGAACCACTGTCTAGTTCATCTGATCTGGGCCTACAGGCCGAAACTAAAAACTTCTAACCCTGTGGTGATGACTGTGAGGAAGTGGAGTTTAGGCAGGACCTCCAAGCCTGCTTTGACTGCACCAACTGGGGAGTTTTTGAAGCTGCAACTTCAGACCTGCATGAACTCACTGACACGTCACATCATACATCAGTTTTTGTGAGGATCGGTGTGTGCAGACTAAGACCTTCTGCACGTACAACAACGACAAACCCTGGTTTACACCGAACCTCAGGAGGCTGCACAAAGTCAAGGAGGAGGCCTACAGGAGCGGCGACCGGGACCTGTTCGAGCAGACCAGAAACACACTGAACCAAGAGGGCTTCTAGAAACTAACTCATCGTCCTGTGGAGAACCCAAGGCTTGCTAACCAGCTAAACAAATTCTACTGCAGGTTTGATCGGTCCTCCCACACAACAGGACCTCCTGCAGCACAATCTACATACTCATCTCCCCCCACAACCGCTCTGTCCACACCTCTGTCACCGTTATCACCTACTCTCTCTCTTGCAGAGGCCGTGCCCGCATTCCAGATCCGCGAGGAGGAAGTGCGGCAGATGATCCGGAGACAAAAGATCAGGAAGGCACCAAGCCCAGGCGGCGTGTCACCTTCCTGCTTGAAAGTCTGTGCTGAGCAGGTGGCACTTTTGCACAGATCTTCAACCGTTCCCTGGAGCTGTGTGAGGTGCCCTCGTGCTTCAAGAGTTCCACCATCATTCCAGTGGCCAAGAAGCCCGTCATCACAGGTTTGAATGACTATAGACTTGTCGCTCTGACATCTGTGGTCATGAAATCTTTCGAGAGGTTAGTGCTGAGCCACCTGAAGTATGTCACGGTCCCCCTGCTTGACCCCCTCCAGTTTGCCGAACGGGCAAACAGGTCGGTGGTTGATGCGGTCAACATGGGACTGCACTACATCCTGCACCACCTGGACACCCCAGGAACGTACGCCAGGATCCTGTTTGTGGACTTCAGCTCGGCGTTCAACACCATCGCTCCTGACATCCTCCTACAGAAGCTCATCCAGCTCGCGGTGCCTGCCTCCACCTGCCAGCTTCCTGACCAACAGGAGACACTGTGTGAGGCTGGGGAGCATCACATCTGACACCTGAACCACCAATACTGGCGCCCCTCAGGGGTGCATCCTCTCCCCACTGCTCTTCTCTCTCTACACCAACGATGTCTCCTCAGGTGACTCTCTTGTGAAGATCCTGAAGTATGCAGACGACACCACTCTCATCGGACTGATCCGGGACGGTGATGAGGCTGAGTACAGACAGGAGGTGGAGCGGCTGTACCACTGGTGCAGCCAAAACCACCTGGAGCTGAACCCGCTCAAGACCGTGGAGATGACAGTGGACTTCAGGCGAGACCCTTCACCACTTTCACCCCTCACTATCCGCAGTAATACTATTCTCTCCACAGACACCCTCAAGTTCCTGGGAACCACAATCTCTTGGGACCTGAAATGGACCGGCCACATAGACTCTATCCATAAGAAGGCCCAGCAGAGGCTGTACTTCCTAAGACACCTCAAGACGTTCAACCTGCCAAGGGAGCTGCTGAAGACCTTCTACACTGCCATCATCCAGTCTGTCCTCTGCACTTCCATCATTGTCTGGTTTGGATCAGCCTCCAAACAAGACAAGCATAGACTGCAACGGAAAATCAGGACTGCAGAAAAGATAATAAGAATCAACCTCCCATCTATCCAAGACTTGTACCTGTCCAGGTCCAGGAAATGTGCAAGTAACATCTCTACAGACCCTTCTCACCCAGGTTGCAGTCTGTTTGAACTACTCCCCGCCGGACGACGTTATAGAGCTTTGTACGCCAAAACCAGCAGACACAGAGACAGCTTCTTCACCCAGGCTATTGCTCTGATGTACTAACAGCACTCTTAGAGTCTCAGAGTCATTGCTGTGCAATAACATCCTGCTCGCCACATCTTTTTTGAATTGTCTACACTGTTTGTACTATGTGTCCTCTCTGCATCCATTGCAGCCTGGTCATCCTGGAAGAGGGACCCTCCCATCTGTGGTCTCTTCTCAAGGTTTCTCATTTCCCCTAGTTGGAGTTTTGAGTTTTTCCTTGCCCTCCTGGGAGTTTAAGATCAGGGGGTGTTTGAGAATATTTGTCATATTAGTCACCTAATTGTTGAACAGAGCATGTGATGTCCCAAAGTCAAATTCCTTGTTTGGCACGCTCAAACATGGCAAATCAAAACTCTTGAATCTTGAAATAAAAGTCAGCATACTCAAGCCTGAGCACTATTTCTATGTTTGTTTTTCTGTCGCTAATAAGCAGTGTGCACACATTTCCTCGGGACACTTATACCGTGTATATATATATATATATATATATATATATATATATATATATATATATATATATATATATATATCGAGCTGTTTTCTATAACACTTGTCCTCATTGAGGACTTTCGACAATAGACTTGTTGTTTTGCACTACTTCATACATTTGATCAGGTAACATGAAAATCACATGATCACAAGTAGTATTTTTGGTAATCAATTGGAGAGGCAAACCCCAAATCACTTTCATCATCCCGTTAAATTAAAATGATCAAATTTACACAGTAAATACACTAATCATGATACAATCCAGTTCGCGAATTTATACATTCATATTCATAAACATTTTAAAATACTGTGGTTTTAATGTGGGTGTAGCTGGGATAAATTTGATGAATCATTCTATTTCCATCCAAGTAAATGGCTATCTTGAATAAAGCTTTTCAAATGCCAAAAAATATATTTGCTGAAAGGCTTGACATGTTTATTAAGTGAGCATGGCATTGATGGACCACTATTGTTTTATGAATAATACCCTTTCCTCATATTCCTCCCATCCGTCCATTTTCTATATCACTTGTGTTATTAGGGTCACACGTGAGAGGCTCCATAAGAGGCAGGATATAAATGTGAGTGGTTGCCAGCCAATCACAAACCTTTCAATAGTCAAAAATTGAACTAAATCTTGAACCACTTGTACCTTTTCAAAATCTCACATTTATGATGTTTTTGGAAGCGTTTATGGTTTTTCTAGAAACAGAAACAGAAACACAAAAAAAAAATGTTAGGGTGGCGAATGTGTGGAGGACCCACCTGCGAATACGAGAGATGAGAGGCAGATTACAGATGAGTGGCCGATTATGAAGAGAGATGGTTATCGTAACGTACAGTTATTGTGATCAGTAGAAAACTGAACATTTTAATTTCTCGGTGCCCTACTTCTCACAGGTGCTAAAAATTATCATCACTTTTCTCCCCTTTCAGCAAAGGACCAAACCACTAGCATACCAGTTAATACTTGAAATCACTATTTTAAAAATGTTTCCATGTTCGCATTATAGCATTGTGAAAGCAGCTGGGCAGATGCAAGGAAAATTTTCAAACAAATCTATATTTAATACAACATGCCTTTCAACCAGTTAATGTTTGTTAGACGCCTCTTTTCCATGTTATATTTTCCAATCCATCTGTAGCCTTAAAAACCGAGTCATTATGTAACACCTTCACATGGGCAGGTGGGTTTGTCATGTCAATGTCTATCTACTCCCTTATGGCAAATACAGTTAAACAGTTAATGTCGACGGACTGGCTATTTCAGTGACAATACCGCACCCCTTCCTCTGCCCAAATTAAACCAGCTCTGGACTATGGCTTACAAACGCCAAGTGCATGTCCTGGTGTGTACTCAAGGGTTTGCCCTTTCTATGTGTGCAAACAAAACAAAATCTTTCCCTGGGCCTGAGGACAGTTACTTAGGACTGTCAAAGGCAGACAGGTGATGAGAAGATGGAAAGGCCAGAAAATGGGGCGAAAGACCAAAAGTGTGCCGGTGTCTCTTGGACCATCTGCCTGTCTGTCTATCTATTTCAGGTTGGTGAGTTGCTGGCGGGTAATTAAATGTATTTTTGGCTGCTAACTTTCTCTGGCTTTTTTATCAGGCATGGGAAACCACAGAAGTAGAAAGAAACCAGGTGGGTCAGTGCCAGCAGGAGTGTGCGTGTTGTGTGTATGTGTGTGTGTGTGTGTGTGTGTGTGTGTGTGTGTGTGTGTGTGTGTGTGTGTGTGTGTGTGTGTGTGTGTGTGTGTGTGTGTGTGCGTATGCATGCGTGCACATGTGAATCGGTCTGCAGGTATGTTGGTGAGTGGAGACAGCTGTAATTTTCAGACAGCTATTTGAGGTTAGAGGTGGAATTGAACATAGCCTATAAGAAAATACTTTGACGGCTTCCTTAAATATACTCGGTAACAGCCCCCCCCCCCCCTTAGCCCCAGTATAGCGCCCCAATAATAAACTGATAATTTTGGTTCCTATTTATTTTTAACTACAGCTGAGATACACACATGTATAATAATGAGTTGTGCATTATCTGAATAATCGGTGTGAATATTTAACCACATCAGTTTTTTGACTGTCTTTTCTTAATTGAGCCTATTTGAAACTACTTCACAACAATGTTGGGTAAGTAAAGGCGGCATGAAATAAGAATTCATGCAATAACTCTGACTCACTGCCATTGACTCCTTAAGTGTGTTTTCAGATGAAAGTGAATGAAAGTATTGTTTGTATTTGAACAGCACTGTTCATACATAAATGTAACAGAAGTGCTTCAAAGCATTCAAGACCCCACAAAGACTTACTGAAATGAACACAAACCGAATGATAACAATAACCCTCATCAATAAATAAAGGCTGGAGGGACTAAAGTAAACACAATATTTTTTGAAATATTGGTCAAATGTTGTATTTGTATTTACCTCATTTGACTTTAGTGGTTACATTGTATTGTCGAAGAAATGATTCAGTGCAAACTAATTCATTTTATTGCATCACATTTCTCAATCAGTAAAACATAAATAGAGATGGTTGTTTGCCCGTAGAAGGAACTGTGATTAATATCTTTCCTGGACAATACTCAATGTGACACTCACCTCCTTGTATATGCGAACGTGTAAAAAGCTTCTTTCTCTCAACTCAACCTTAAATATTGGTTATTAATGTTTAAAGCATTTGTGAAAAGAATATTAGTCTCTGCCAGGGATGAAAACTTTGTACAAGCAATATTCCAAAGACAAGATTGTTTTCTTATGAATTGCTGGCCTTGGCTCATTGTCTTGCACTGCAACATGTTGAAACTATCAAAAGCTTTGCCCAGCATAAGTTTTTCTCGCCCATTAGTGCCCTGTTGTCAGGGCTTTGAATTGTTTCTGGGTGGCATATAACCACAGATGGATTCGCTGTGGGGCTCTGCTGGTGATTCATATTAATGGACCTGACCCCAATTCCTCCTTTCATTGTTCTTCTTCCAATGTCCCCCACCTCCCTCCCCTGTACCTCCCACTGTTCACGATCTCTCATGCTTTCCGAACACCCAGGAGACAGATGGACTACCACTCAAATTCACACCATTAAGCTTTTCAAGGCTGCTAAAGCAGTGTGTATGAAGAGATGGAGTGAGTCAGTTGGGGAATCAGGACTGATTTTGTGTTCTGAGTGTTGTTGTGTGTTTGGTTGCACATGAGGGCATTGGTGTGAGGCTGTCAGGCATCAGAATGTGGGGAGTAAATGGGGGACTTAGTGCTCGCCACGACTGACTGGTCAAATCTATGATGTTACCTTGAGCTCCTCTGGCTCCACTCAAACTCTCCTGCTCTTCCAGTAATGAAGAGTGAGTGCAGCTCCATCACTAAGCGGCCACACCACAACGCCGATGCCTTCATGCTGTGCACAGAATTTGGTGAATACATTCTGGACCTGTTAGGAGCACAACAAATTAACATGCTGTTGTGAAAGCGCTGTTGTAATCGAAAACATACTTTAAGTCCATCCATTATCCAAACCACTTATCCTCGCGTGTGCTTGAGCTTATCCCAGCTGACTTTGGACAGTAGGCGGGGATCACGCTGAACTGGTTGCCAGCCAATCGCAAGGCACACATAGAAAAACAACCATTCACACTCACAACCACAGCTATGGACAATTTGGGGTGGTCAAATGGCCTACCATGCATGTTTTTGGAATGTGGAAGGAAACCGGAGTACACAGAGAAAACCCACTCTGGCACGGGGAGAATGTGACGGACCTCAGTACCAGGCCTCTAACCCAGCAGGCCTACAGTTAGGGGTAGGGTAATGTTTGTCCTTTGTTATGTCATGGTCTCCTTGTAGCTTTGGTGACTTGTATCTAGCCACAGTTGTTGGCAGACATGGAGTAAAGACATCTTCCTCACTTCTGCCACATGAGAACATACAAACGCCGCACAGGAAGGCCAGAGGTGACGTATTAACCAGTGTGGCACCACATATTTTACAGTAGATTTGAAAAAAAATGCATGAAAATGCAGGTACGTGGGCTCCCTCTAATGCAATTGCACATGCACTCGTCTATCACACCATTAACACAATCCAAGCATTTATTCCTATCAAAATTGTCTAATCACAGCAAGCCAATTGTCTAAGCAGAGCTCCAGATCACATCAGTCCCCAACCGCGAAGGTAGCGATGCAGTGACCAAGAACACATTTCCCTGACCCAGACCTTATACAGGACATTTCCTCAAAAGGGTGGGACTTGCAGTTTGTGGGTATATATGTGTTCTGTGTTGTTGGCGGTCATCTTTATATTTGTGTTTGAGGTTGGTCAGCCCGATCCTGCAGCAGCGATGATTCAGGAGTGGTTGTGTCCCCCCTTCATGAGGCTCAAGTTTCACGGATGAGGATAATTGGTGCATGATTTGATGTCCATCAGCTGGACCGCCAAGAAGAAGTTGTCTGAAATGGCGCATGGTTTGATGTCCTTTAGCTGGACTGCCAACAAAGAAGTCGTCTTGTCCTTCCCGTGAGATTGAAGGCTAGGCCTCCTTCTCTTCTGCCATGGGGGTTTCCCGCCACAGCTCCACCCGAGGTCACGTAGCCTCTCCAGAACTTCTCATTAAATGAATATGATTAGTGATTATCACAAACAGTACAACAGTTAACTTATGATAAGCATAAATGTAAATCCCTCAAATGTAAATTCCTACACTGTTAATATAATTAGTATTTCAAACATACTGTAACTCTACCATTACCTTTCCAGACAGTGATAGAACAAGTAAGTAATGACTGATTTTTATAATAATGCCTGGCAAAAGGCCGTACATTACGAGAGAACAAAGACGATTCAAGGGTGAGTTGACCCTCTGTCAACCTCGTGGATGTAAAAGGCAAGAACATGTTTGAATTGTACATGACTATACACCATTGTTTAATTTGTTAAGTGTTTGGGCCTGATGTGTTGTAAAACATGGATGGCTCAGCTTCAGCCTTATGATGATTATGATTTATGTTTGCCTTTCATTTGAGATGTGGATGGCATGTCTGCAGCAGCGCTCAACTCGCACTTCTAGAACACTGATATGCATGATGATAAAACTTCCAACATGCATTCAGAGGCTTCAAAAGTTAGTTCTCCTCTAGGGGTGAGTGAAATTACACCGTTTCCTTTTTTGGTGGAGCTACATGCAGGTTTGGTCTGATGTTTTCCAAGGTGAAGTCTGATGCAAGGCTCTTCATTGTCATATAGGACACACCTGAGGAATCGAACATGGCTCCCAATGGGCACCAAATTGCCCGGGGCTACAAATAAGTTACTGTGCTGGGCATAAAATGTATTGCATGCACACATGGCTCATACGTATTGGTACTACTAATTTCTTGTCACACTTATTAGTGAGCTTTGCGTCCTCACTGGAGACTTCTTGTGTGGATGCTCCAACACAGGTTCTCTCCTGGAACTCTCAATTTAGATAGCATTGCATTTATGTCATGTTTTTCGAGTGCTTTATTGATATTTTTGTCCAGTTTCGAGGCAAGGTGCTTCTTTTCATTCCACTTATAATGAAAATGAGATAAAGATCATTGGATGCCTTAGCCGAACTTCAATAAAACCAAACCTTTTTCCTTGTTCTGTCATAGTGTTCTGTGAATCGAGACAATGCCTTGTGTACTATGTTCTCTTCTTTTTTTAAAAGATGAGAAAACATATTTAATTTTGGTGCAAGCACTTAATGCTCTGTTGGCTGTTTTATCCGACCGTAGTCATGAAGGACAGGAGCCCAGTTTTCCACTCAGTTCTTTTCTCTGACCTTAACCCTTTGTCACAAGTTTTGGACAGTAGTAACAAGACAGAAAATAGGATCCCAGACTCACGTATTTGAAATTAGTTTTCTGCACATGGGGATTGGTGTCACCTTCCATGACAGCTAGAGGATATGAGAGGGTCTCAAGGTCAAGCAACAACTTCATGGAGGCGAGGTAGATCACAAACCTTTTAAAGACACCCCATGTGGCTATTGCTTATGGAGGACACCTCCTGGCTAGAACCAAGCAGAAGGACGACAACCTCCATCTGTTTTCACACTGTGTTAACTCTCAAGGAGCTACTTACTGTAAGTGTTTTGCCTCTACACCGATTACAGCAGATGATTGACTAGATGTTTATTGTCTTGCTGAAGAATGAGCTTACTTTTTACCTTCATCAGTGAACACCTTTAAACTCCAGGGCTTTAAATGTTGACTCATTCACAATCATAAGGGCTGTATATACCAACTGGCGCTGTTAAAAATATTTTGCTAAATGATGATACATTTATGATTACGATGATTAACTTTACTTTCACCATACTCAGATTATTTGTTAAAGCAGTGATTTTATTTATTTTACCATAGTTGTTTTGACAATAACTAAACTTCAATTGTTTGACCAATTATTGATCATTTGTTCCACCTCTCCTTTCTAGAATTTTAACTGGGTATGCAATGAGTATGTACTTCATGCTGGCTGACTTATCTTTTTCCACAATTTGTTTGGACACAGAAGTATCTTTTTTCAGGGAATTGACACTTGACTCTTGAAATGAGGGAATTCACTTATACATAGTTTTTAGCCTACAATACAAGTGCACACAGCCCCAAAAGTACACACACACATCCACACCTAATTTTATTGAACAAGAATGCAATTACTTAACCCAGCTCTGGGTTCCATAACCTCTTTGCTCCCCCCCACCTTCAAAATCTGCTGACAGCCTATATCTAGGCTACACGCGCACACGCGAACAAACACACACACACACACACGCACATACATGCACGCACACACACACACACACACACACTGATCCCCATAAGGGTCTGATTAAACCCAAACCAGAATGCCCATTTTTCAATTCATGGGACAATGAATATCAATGAGAGCCTTGTAGGCTGTGCCTGTGTGTTTTTTTTTTTTTCCAACCAAAAAGTTTAATTTTGTGCCTATATTTGGCACTGTAGATCTATTCATTTATGTGCCCTTCATTTTTTAATCTGTTCTGTCCATATGTCGCCGTGACATCTGGATTTTTATTGTTCACAGTCCATAGATCACTTATTAAGCCAAGTAACGAGGAGGTCATGCATAATTTCATATGCTCTAGAGCTTCCTGGGTACATTTTCTTACTTCACTAATATCTATGATCGTTTCCTTTTGAGAGGCTATAACTCTCCCTCAGTATCAGGGACCGGGTCAAAGATGCTAAATGAGGCATTTATCTATTTCTGCCAGAGGAATATTGCATTGAGGTATTGCAAAGCTCTTATTGAGGCCTTTTGATTTCACTATTCAAGAACTCCAACCATTCATTTTCTGTGCCGCTTTGTCCCCACGAGGGAATAATAAATAAAATATAAATAAATAAATAAATAAATAAATAAATAAATAAATAAAGGGGGCTCGGTGGCGTACTGGTTAGCACGTCCGCCTCAGAGTTAGAAGGGTCCGGATTCGATTCCACCTCCGACCCTCCCTGTGTGGAGTTTGCATGTTCTCTCCGAGCCCGCGTGGGTTTCCTCCGGGCACTCCGGTTTCCTCCCACATCCCAAAAACATGCTTGGTAGGTCGATTGAGCACTCCAAATTGTCCCTAGGTGTGAGTACGAGTGCGGATGGTTGATCGTCTCTGTGTGCCCTGCGATTGGTTGGCAAGCAGTTCAGGGTGTTCCCTGCCTACTGCCTGATGGCTGCTGGGATAGGCTCCAACATGCCTGTGACCACAGTGGGGACAAGCGGTACAAAAAATGGATGAATGGATGAATGGATGAATGGATGGATGGATGGATGGATGGATGGATGGATGGATGGATGGATGGATGGATGGATGGATGGATGGATGGATGGACGGATGGAAATAAATAAATAAACAGCAATCATGATAAACATGTCAAACAATAAACTAAAGCTCTTGTCCATGAACGCACCCCTTTCCCCTATGTTCAGTTCGTCTCACGGCATGGGGGAGAAATGATCCCCTAAGCCTTTTTGGGGCACAAGATGGTGTCCACAGCCTGAAGCTACTCCTCCGCTCGGACATGGTGCTGTGCAGTGGGTGGATGGGGTTGTTGATAGATAGCTGCCTGACTAACACCTGTTGTTTTGCCACAGGCGTCAGATCAGGCACCTCTGTGCCCACAACCCACCTTCCTCACTAGTTCCTCCAGGTGGGAAGCGTCCATCTTCTTGATCCTGCCCCCTCCCCCCACCCACCCAGCACGCCACAGCAAAGAAGAGGGTGCTGAGCACAACAGATTGGTAAAACATCCACAGCATCACATTGCAGACATTGAAGGATGCCAACTGCCTGAGCAAGTACAGCCAGCAATGGCCTTTTTTGCGCAATGTGTCCACATGAGTAGACCAGTCAAGTTCGTCGTCCAGTAAAACGATATTTACAGGTCTGCACCACCTCCACACAGACCCCATTGATGTCACAGACTCTGGCCTGGGCCTCCCTAAATCCATTACCATTTCACTGGTCTTGGTGGTGTTAAGGTGCAGGTGGTTGGAGTCACACCAACTGGTGAAGTGCTGGACCAGGCTCCTGTACTCTTCATCCCAGCAATCATGTTAAACATGTCAAACATAATAAACTCAAGATCTTGTCCGTGAACGTACCCCTGTCCCCCATGTTGAGTTAGTCTCACGGCATGGGGGAGACATGATCCCCTAAGCCTGTGGTTGGAGCCCCTCGCCTCTGGAATTTCCTCCCCTTAGACATCTGAAACATTGAGTCCATCCACCTGTTCACATCCCACCTCAAAACCCACCTGTTTAGGGAGGCATATGTCTAAATTTATCACTCTGCCGCAGATGTTCTTTGCTTTTAGACTATCTTTTCTTTTAATTGTGCTTGCTATTTTATGTGTGTACGGCGACTGTGAGTGCCTTGAAAGGCACTTTATATATAAAATGTATGATCATTATTATTATTATTCTCCCATCCATATCTGATACAACCAACAATCGCAGTCTCTTCCACAAACCTTTGCACATGGCAGGACTCAGAGTTGTATTGGAAGTGAGCAGTGTACAGGGTGAACAGGAAGGGAGAGAGCACCGTGCCCTGCGGTCCTTCCATGCTACTCCTTACAGTGCCTGAGCTACAGCCCCCCATGCTCACATACTGAGGACTGCCCGTCAGGTAGTCCAGGATCCATGCCCTTAGGTGTGGGCTCATCTCCAACATTTTGTCTTTTAGGAGCATAGGCTGAATAGGCTGAATGGTGTTAAAGGCACTAGAGAAATCCAGGAAAGTAATCCTCACAGTACCTGTGCCCTTGTCCAGGTGAGAGAGAGAGAGATGCAGCATGTAAACAGCATCCTCCAATCATACCCTCTCCCGATACGCAAACTGTTGAGGTTCAAGAGCATGTCGCACCTGAGGCCTGCGGTGGTGAAGCAGCAAATGTTTTCATCACATGCGAACTCATCGCGACTGGCCTAAAGTTGTTTAGCTCTGCAGGTTGTGGTTTCTTTGGGACAGGGACAATCCCTCCACATCTGAGGCACCACACCCTTGTCGAAGCTCAGATTGAAGATGCGCTGTAGTGAGTCACCCAGCTCCAGACCCTACGCTTTGAGCACATGAGGAGATACCCTGTCTGAATCCGCTGCCTTGCTGGGGCGGAGTGTCCTCAGATGTGTACTCCTTTAGGCGGCTGTCACCCTTGGTGGAAGGGTATCATCCACGTGTCTGCAGCTGAGTGACGAACCAGAGGGAGATCGGGGAGCAGTAGGGGCTGACGGGAGTGAGGGGGATGGCGACTGGGAGTGGTCAAATCTGTTAAAGAAGTCGTTTAATCAATTCACCCTCTCCACACCTCCACCAAAAGTAGCACTCTGCTTTGGACCACAGCCAGTGATCACGCTCATCCCATCACATACCTCCTTCATGCTGTTCTTCTGCAGCTTCTGTTCCAACCTCTTCCTATAAAGCATTTTTGCCTCCCTGAGCTGGACCCTGAGCTCCCTCTGCACTTACTGCGATTCAGGAGGCCTTTGATCACACTTGTAATCCAAGGCTTGTTGTTAGCATAGCAATGCAGGGTTTTTATTGGAACCACAACATCCATGCAGAAGTTAATGTACTCAGTGGTGCAGTCAACAACCTCCTCAACATTCTCAATGTATTTGGTCCCAGCAATACATTCCAGTCGGTAGTCCCAAAGCAACCTTTCAGAAACTGCTGAGCCTCAGGTGACCACTTCCTGAACAAGCGAGTGGTCAGTTTGGTCTTGTAATGAGGCCAAAGCAGGACCAAGTTGTGATCACCCTTCCCCAGTGCAGGTAATACTGTATGCATCCTCAACGTTCGTATCAAGAGTCTTATTTCTCCTGGTGTAACAGTCCACATACTGCGTGAAGGCAGTAGAGTCCAATGTTACGTGGTTAAAGTCCACGGAGATCAGCAGCACCTGAGGGTGCTGTATTTGCACGCGGAGGAATGTAAACAAGAACAGCAACGGCTTGTCCAAACTCCCTGGGCAGATAATGAGAATGCAGATTCACCATTAAAAGTTCAATGTCTCTGCAGTAGATATGTCTTGATGTACACATGCCCAGGGTGGCACCAGCTAACATTCACATACAGAGAGAAACCCCCGCCTTTGCTCTGCCCGTAGGCTTTGATGTCTCTTTGCAGTTGACCCTTTTTCTGTTTATAATTGTGCTGTGTTTTTTGGACTGAATTAATGCTAAACCTTTCTGCAATACATCATGAACTATTCATAATTTCAGATAAAATATATACAGACACGCACGGACACACACACAACACATACACACAACACACACACATTATGGAAGGTGGGCAGCCAAGTCTGTATGAAAAGATGAAGATAGACTGCTAAAATGTATTTACTGTATACATTTTCATGAAGTACGTGTATGTCAGTGCAAACCCTTACTGCACACTATTTGTAAAAATTAGAACAGATCCCTGTCATAAAATATCCAGTGTCTTATCAGTATTAAGTAAATCATCAGTAAAAGGTAGAGTATCCCAACGACAGGTGGTGAGATCAAAGTTTCAATACATGTTTTCAGTCCTGCTTGCAAAAACAGCTTGAGTAAGCACAATTTCTGATTCTGATAATGGACAACCTGGCCATTACTGAATTATCTGAATCACACCACTCTCAAAGTGAGTGAATTAGTCACTGTCCAAAAATGGCTGTGTTTCCCGCTCACTCTCCACTTAATGAGTGTGATGTATGAGCGTGTTTTTGTGTATGTGTGGTGCCTGCAACGGCTTTTTCACCCCCACACTTGCCTTGAAGACTCATTCCACTTTACATTTGCCATATCAAATTCATAATTGCTTGTTGGCCATATAACCTCCGAGATAATGAAATGCTTTCATGGTAATCAATAAAGGAAATAGAGCAGGTCCATTTAAATGTTGTGGCAATAGGAGAAACCCATCAGGCTGAACTGTTTTGCTCAGTTTGGCGGTGAATTACCACATCCGGGAGTGTCGAGCATGTATAAGAGGAATGGAGTAGATTCCATTTCAGAATCTTCAATTGGGTTCTGCTATGTTTATCCTGAGTGATGACAAAAAGAAGGGGAGGGATAGAGGGATGGATGGATGGCTGTCTGCGGTTTCTGGACCTATCCTGGCCGTTGAGTGCCCCTTGCCCAATCTCTCAAACCCCCTCACAGTAGATTGTGCTTACTTTCATTTAGTCCGACCTATTTGTCTTCCTTCTAAAGCACAATCTACTGCAAAGATGTAATTCCATAAAAGCATTCAATCAATACACCTAACGTGTAGTCTCATCTATCATTTCTGATAACAAAAAGACAAAAAGCAAATATGGGAAATTGTCTCCAACAGTGCATATCTAAGTGCAAATATGTTTGAGTGGGTCTACGCTAGGACACAATGCATTCAACAGACTCAGGGAATGCAGGCCAAAGGAGCTGGTTAAGTCATCAATGTGAGCCAAATAGATGCACAACACTGGGAGATGAAATGGATGGTGCTGCATTAACTGGTTTCTCACTCTTTTTCAAAGCAATAATCAAACCATGACGTGTATAATGTCAACAGAGAGGAAATATTAATTTCTTGGCTCCTGGAACCCTTAACATTTCCAGGAAGATATAAATACAATATCCACACAGACACTTGCAGCTACCCAGAGGGACCTCATTAATCTCCTGTAACAGGACTCTATCCTCCAGCTCAAATATTACCGTAAAATGCTGATGCTTATCTGCATTCAGTCCTGCCCTTGAAATGGGAGCTATTCCATTGCAGGCTAATTCCATAACCATTAACTGGTTTAAACCATTTTCATGTATATATATATATATATATATATATATATATATATATATATATATATATATATATATATATATATATATATATATATATATATATATATATATATATATATATATATATATATTATAATGTATATATAATGTACTTTAAATTGCTTTATATGTTCTGCCTATTCAAACACAAACACAGATGTTCTCTTTATTCTCTCTCTTTCCTGTTTCTCATTAATTCACCCCCAAAGTTGCATCCTCGCCATCCCTGCATTTATTTTCCATATGAAATTAGAATAGATTGACTTTTAGCTTGTAGCAAGGTTGAGGTAATAGCTTATTAGCAGCCAATAAACATCAGTCATTTATATTTACGCCAACACTTCAGTTTTGTTCATACTGAACAAGACATGGATATGGCTAGAAATCAGTGGTGCATTTTACGCAGGGCACCTTCCTGTGAAAGCCGTATAAAGTGTGCCACCTTTGTGTATAAAGCAGACCCAAGCACAGGCTGGCAGGAATTCAAGGGAATCTCACAAACACATTCATTACAGCAAACAAATTGTACAGGTAGCAGGGCTAAAAGAAAAAACAGAAGGCAAAGTACAAAACATTTGATATAGAATGAAATAAACAAAGGATACCGGCCCACCACCACAGATGACAGAACAATGGAAAATGTTCAGATGAGGAGGGCCTGGGAACCGCAGTCTGATAAGGCAAAGAGGCTCATTTGAACACACATTAGTGAGTGGCTGGGGAGAGCTCAGGGTTGACATAAAATGAGCAGGGCTGGTGAAGAAAGGTGAATGGGGTGTTACATTATTGAATGTTGAAAAAACACAATAGACTGACTTGCTCTAAACCTTTACTAACCTTTACCTTACTACTTCACTTGTTAAACTCGCACCAGAACACAACTTCCTTACATATCTCCGAGATGCCATCTTATTGGCTAAGACATCGACATCACTAATTAGGTTTGATTACACAACACAGGGAAATAAACCAAAAATAAATCACAAAATGATCTGTGACCGATAACCTAATGATAAAACACAGATCATGACAAAAGAGGTGTTTTGTATAATCTTACCTGAACCAAAGTATCTATAAATCAACAGCCCTATCTACACTTTGTAAGCTGTCAGTGAATATCCCTCCTTTTTCAATTTTGTCTCACTGCAATTGATTAATACTAGAAAAGACAGAACCTTCAAGTAGAAAACACTTGAAGTCAATCCCTTCAAAGAAGCAATGAAGATCAGAGGTTCTCGTCACACCTTTGCCCATCCAGAACTGACAACAGGACAGCTGCAGCCTCAGTGATGAAGGGACGAAATACTCCTCCCTGCTGTGTTTGCGCATCTTCCCATTTATCAGTTTTCTATTCCTTTCTACACCCACAGCCACTGAACAGGTGGCTACATGTGACCCGCCAGTCAGTGAGTGTAACACGGTTTTGATGCAATTAAGAATTCATTTCCCAAATAGCCACGCAACAAATCACAAGCCTGAAACTCAGTCAATGCAAACATAGACAGCTCTTCACATGGCAAGAAAATACAGAGAAATTACAGCAAGATGACACAAATTAAGTAATGATGCACAACTAAACGCAATTATTAATCAATTGACTGGCGTCAGGGATAAGAGGCTTTCAAATTGACATTCTTTCAAAAGAATATTTGTCGTGACTGTGAAGCTGAAGATCTGAAGCAAAAAATCGCCTCCTATCATCATTTAAATATCCTATTATCATTTAAACGCTCATTTAAACGTAATAGCATTGGTCAAAGGCACCACAGGAGGCATTATTACACAAAGCATGTCAGAGAAAAGTATTCCTATTCCTTGAAGTCTGATTGCACATTGAGTGTTAAAGGCTGTGCCATTGTAAATTTCTTTTTTTATTGTCAATTTTGCATTTGAAATCTTTCATCCTTTTGTGAATTTGATCCCTCAGATGATACGAAATCAATCAGGCTCACAAAGATTCCTGATTATGTGTGATAATAAAAAAAGGTTTTGCAGCTGTTTCTTCTGCTCAATAAATCTCCACAATTACTCCTGATCCTGAACAATGCTGTGATCTTTGCTTACCTATTTTAAGAGTCACTGAATAAACAAGCGCTCCTTGTTATTGTATGCGTGCATGTCAATTTGTGTGTATGAGTGCGCCTCTCTCACGTTCCAGATGCAGCGAGATACAAAAGGGTGCAAGTTCGACATTCGCAAATTGAATTCTGCCAAACGTGACAGTGATGAAGTGTTGTTCCTACCAGCCGTGATTGTCTTTATCTTCACTCTTGTGCAGGATCATAACGGCGGGCCTGCCGTCTCTATGGGCATCATCCTCTCAGCCAACTTTTTCTAGAAATCAAATTACATCATACATGTTTTATCAGCTCGAGATGTTGGTGAAAGCCTTATGTTTGTGTGTCTACATCGTTCTCACAGCATGCTTTCCACTTTTCACCTTTTCCCTGTAAGTACAGGTTTCCTTAACCCTCAGGCTAGCTTTTAATAATAGGATGCAGTTCAGGGAATTGATCCAGGTTCATGGGTAAAAGCTTTTACGATTATGTCAGTTATAAAACAAAGTTTGGCTTTCCTGTATTTCTCTCCAGGCATGTCGAGAATCTCAATGATGCACTGTGACTCTGCGCAGCTTGTAGAATTGAAAAGAAGAAAAACAGGAGGGTAGAGGAGAGCAAATATAGAGGAGCACAAGGAAGAGGTTAAAGATGCTAGTATTCAGGCTCAAATTTCTCAGCAGAGAAACCTTTCTCAAACAAGGGAACAACAGGGAAAGTGTCAGTTAAGATGAAGTAAATTCAATGAAAAGAATGCTGGAAAGTAAGGTGGGCGACCAAGGAGGAAAGAAAATCAAGAAAGAACATCCGACAAACAGTATGTGGAAAAACAATACATGGTCCCCTCCAGGCATGCTGAAATTCCGAGGTGGGCAAATTTTGCTGATCTGTCCTCCATCCTTTGTTCGCAATGTGGGCACTCGCCCGTCTGTGCTTATTCATAGTATAATTGTCCCGCCGTCCGCGTCCATCCCCGTACATCCTTGTCATCGAAAAGGGCTTCCATCACCGCTCTGTGTATCGTCAGTCCAAAAAAGAAAAAAAGTCATCTTCGAATTGATGAGAAACCAGATTTGATCAAAATGGTGGAGTGCATGTATCAGACTAGCTACACAATTCCTTACAAATACTCTCATTGACTTGTTTTTAGTTGCAGCCTTAAAACGCCAAAACATTTTATGTCTAAAATGGCTTACTTTAACCAGGATACACCTCTGCATTGTAGACAAGGGTCGAATGTATATATATATATATATATATATATATATATATATATATATATATATATATAGATATAGATATAGATATAGATATATTATTTTTACGTGTATCTGGTTGAATACATGCGACCATTATATCAGTCAGAAAGAACGACGCATGGGAAAGGTTTTTAAGAAAGTGATTTTTGTTTTTACCACAAACTGTTGGAGGTTGACTTTACTCCTTTCTTTTATGGATATGTGCAGCCAGCAAGGTATTAATCTCTGTTGATTGTACATTTATGATTATTATTACAGATGTAAGCTTATTTTTACATGTCTTATTGTATTGAATTTACAACAGTTCAACATGACATCTGTAAAGACAGCCATTAAATTCATCAGTGACAAAAGAGCTACAGTGTCGTGTGATATATCCCGGGAAGGAGTGATATCTATCTATGGAAGCCAGCCATGTTAGTGTGACAAAACAGTCCGTGGGACAGACTGAGAGTTCAGTCCGCACTTGACTTGATTAGAGGGACAGATGAAAACGCACCGTCAGTCCTCAGTCCGTCCTTGGGTGAGGGCAATTTGCCACCACCTTTTAATGGGGGTCTTTATTGTTTGTCCCTGTTTCTTCTTATATTGCCTTCAACACTTTGTCCCAAGCATCTATGATCACGTTTTCACCCTTAATCAGCATCTTCGTGAGGCTGTAAAACACCAACAAATTTTGTTCAACTCGTCCCTTTGGTTCAGCAAAGCTTGACAATTGTTGGGCAGATAGCACCGACATACGGAATTCATACATTACTGGATACAGGAATGATTTCTCGCTCTCTGTGCCACTAACTACCGACTTATTTTTCTGCCCTGGTGAAAAGCTTAAGAGGTGTCAGAATGTAAGTAATGTAAGTATGAACTTGTGCTGACCTCTCAGCTGTCAGTTAGGATTGAGTCAGAAAGCCTTTATTAGGACACCAGATCACAACAAAGGAAAGGGAAATAGATTGTGTGATGGTAGTTGATGTTAAAGGAGCCCTATCATACTGAATCAACACTTATGAGTTTTTAGCCATGGTAAAATGCTAATTCCTCACTGAAACACCCCCAAAGACGTGTTTTCCGCAGTTCACTCATTCTCATTGCTCATTCTTCCTCTCAAAGCACCAGTCCCTCCCGATCTAAGAAAACAATCAGATCCGGATGGATGGATGGATGGATGGATGGATGGATGGATGGATGGATGGATGGATGGATGGATGGATGGATGGGACTCATGTAAAATGAGATGGTGACCCATTTTACCATCCGTGCATGATTTGTGAATTAGATGCAACATTTAGCTCAATTTTTACCGGTTGGAGCCATGCAAAGTCGTGGAACAAGCGAGCCTTGGCCACACCTACCAAAATCCACTCGGTTAATGCTTGTAGACCTTCCTAGTAAATCCTGTAATTCTCTAACTTGACGGAATTTCACAAAGAAAAAAAAACTGTTTTGAAACAGTATTAGGGTGTCTAGAGAATGGCTGTTGTTGCTGCAAAGCTCATGTCAGAGCCCCTTTAAAATAGCATTATCCAGCTCCTTCAGCAAAATATGTTGCTAAATGCTCTGCAGCAGCCCAATAAGACAACAAAATGAAATTCACCAGCCAGTGTAGAGAAATTTCTAATGATTGAGGGGAAAAAAATAGCTCCATAGCAACAAGTATCCTGGGTTATTATGGTTAAGAACGGTTGCCACGGTGAAGTTCGGCATGCACATTCTATCTCTATGTTGTGCATTAACGCTACAAGCTTTGGGGGTCCATGGTGGGGATAAGGCATATGAAATATACAAGGTCCTTATATTCATCACTTTTGTCATTTATGTTTCGTCTTAATTCAACGAAGCAACATTGTGATGTTTGTAGCCAGGGATGTCACTTACATGGGATATGCTGCCATACCAACACTTTTTTCAATGAAAGCTTTTAACACCACCAGAGGTAACAACATCATATTATCAAATAATGTTATGCCAGCAGAACAGGAAAAAAATAGACTGTAGAAACATGTCCATATCCTTCTTTAGGATGTTGCCTCTGTTCAGAGCAACGAACGAAACAATCCAAGAAGACAAAGGGACTGAGCATGACGGTCCCTCAGGGCTATTGTGACATTCTTTTCATGACTGCTCCAAAGGCCTCCTGCACTCCTCTTTGAAGTGGTACAAGCAAGAAGATCAGTCCAATATTCTTTTTTCCCCTTTAACAAAATAAGCACCTCAAAACAAAATAACATTTTCCCAATCTTGGTTACAATTTCCTTGTAATCGCAATTGTTGCAAAATTTTTAGAGCTGCACAAGTCCAATGTAGTGCCTTCATCAGAATGTGTCTCATTACTTGTATGATTGACATTAACAGTACTGCTGTGTTTACATCGACAGAACACCTCAAATGACTCGTATCTTCAGTATGTACCACAATGACACCACATTTAACAGTCTATGCCAGTATTTACTCATCTTTATTTTAACCAAGTTACCAATTTTATATCACAAAACACTCACTCACACTTACTGCCAAAAATGTCACATGAACAATTAATACTTAAACAAAGATGTAATGAGGGTGGCATGGTGGACCACCGGTTTGCATTTCAACTCACAGTTCAAAGGTGCGGCGTTCAAAGGGTCCTAATTTGGCTCTTGCCTTCCTGTGTGATTTTGTATGTTCTCTTTGTGCCTGCGTGCGTTTCCTCCGACATTCCAAAGATATACATGGTAGGTTAATTACGCACTTCAAATTGTCCTTAGGTGTGAATGTGAACGGTTGTTTGCCTATGTGTGCCCTGCAATTGGCTGCACAAAGTCAGCTGAGATAAGCTCCAGCATACCCGCGACCCTTGTGAGTCGAGCAGCTCAGATAATGGATGTCTGAATTAAGATGATATGGTCAGTGTGAAATTTGGGCCTGTCCGATTGAACACAAAGCTGATGTACTCGCAAGAAGCAGTGACTGGTAGTACCGTAATTTTCGGACTATAAGTCGCTCTGGAGTATGTCGCACCAGCCATAAAATCCACAATAAAGTGAAAAAAACATATATAAGTCGCACCGGAGTATAAGTCACACTTTTGGGGCAAATTTATTCGTCAAAATCCAACACCAAGAACAGACATGAACCAGCAACAACAGGCTAAACGATATGGTATGCCAACGTGACATATACACAAACGAGGAGCTGAGAATGGGCCTGACGTAACATTTAGAGTTATTCAAATAATTATTTCATAAATAACACGTTTATCAAACCATCTGTGTCACTCCAATTCATTAAATCCATCGATCGTCCTTTATGTAAACAATGCCGCATATGCGCCGCATATGCGCCTCGCCGCTGACATCGGACTCGATGTAAGGCATTTCTAATTATTCCACAGACCCATATAACGATATATAAAGTATATTTCAAATAACTATCATATAACAACAATATTATCACACCATCTGTGTCACTCATAATCATTAAATCCATCGATCAAATTCCTCGTCCTTTATGTCAACAACGTGCCGCACAGATCTAGTATATAACTATATTGTAGCGTTAACAAAGTACCAGGAAAGACGTGGGTATGGTAAACGGCTCTTTATTTAACAAAACAAGAGTTCAACGAGCCAACAACTACTGAACTGTAATGATAAAAACATACTATACAAGTTGCTACACGAAATAAAATATATCAAATAACTATAACATAAATATGTTTTTCAAACCTTGTGTCACTCCAAATCATTAAATCCTTCAAACATGGGGCCCTTCGTCATCTTCGTCATTCCGCGATTGAATCCTTTGTCCTTTATGTAAACAACCGCCGCGCGGCACCAGTGACGTCGCTTGCAGTTCAAATGACAGTAATCCTTTGCTACATCGCGGTTCGTTTATCGCGGTTTCACTACATTGCAGATTTTTGAATTTTGAAAATTTGTGAAAAAAAATCACAGATAAGTCGCTCCTGAGTATAAGTCGCCCCCCCACCCAAACTATAAAAAAATGCGACTTATAGTCCGAAAATTACGGTAATTAGCAATAAAATTAAGTGAAATCAGATAATTTCCTGTGGCAGCCCTGACGATGCCTTGCTGCCTATGAGGATGCCACAGCACCCTGGTTGGTAATCACTGGTCTATACTTTCAGTATTATTTTTGATTTTCCACTGTAGATTGCTCAACCATGTCGCCAAAACTAATTAAAACGCAAAGTTTTACGAAAAAACAATAACAACCTATAGAAGGCAGTGTATGTTGACTTTTGCCATTGCAACTTCAGTTAAAGCAATGTGTACAACAAACACCTACATGGACTGCATACAAAGCATATATCACATGTACATGTATGTTTACTCGCCACACATGCATGCCGCACACACAAACAACACACAACAAGACATACTGAAAGCTTTTTACTCTATGCTCCCTCTGGTCAGCAATAAAAAATGTCAGAGAAGGAGTTGGAGATTGCCCTTTTCAGACCAAATAAATACCAAATTTAGAATGAGAGAGGGAGACACAGACAGACAAGGAGGGAGGGAGGGAGGAGGGAGGGACGGAGGGAGGGACAGAGGGACGGAGGGGGAGCAGTGTTACCATTTTCCCACGGGGTTGCTTTCAACTCCAGTACGTATCAGGACCAAAACATCTGAGTCCTGAAGTCATCGATGCTCCTTAGAAGCTCAGAGCTACCACGAGAAGAAACACACCCCATCACACAGCTAGCCTTTCTAAAGACAAGTATAACTTTTTACAATTGATACAGGATGGGTTGCAAACTAAACAATTTCCTGCTCCACAGGACAGAAAAACAGGCAGATCTGTAGCCATTTTGCACACTGCGTTTGTCATAAACAGTCCCTTTCATCCAACAGAAGCTCACAACAGCTGAGGGGCTGCAGAAGCAGAGCACTTAGACGGTACCTTCCGGCGAACTTTCTATGATGCTCTGAGGACTTACATGTTGGGTCTGTTGAGTTGAGCAGGGAGTATGGTATATCTGCAACACTTCAAAACCTACTGGGAATGAGGAAGGAAAGATGAAAAGAGGTGGAAATCAGAAGGGGAACAAACTCACAACTTTTCCCCTTCTGAAAATAGCTTGTGTAGAGGGCGTTGTGCACTGAACTAAGGGTACATCTCCCTTGAGAGTTGGAGGAGGCGGGAAGTTGGTGGAGGAGGATCAGACGAGGCTTTATTTGCGCTCGACAGGGTTGCTTGTTGACAGGTCATTGCCTTTGCAAGCTCAGAGGTGTACATTGTTTCATCCCAATTTGAGTCTGATCACATATTTCCTGACAGCTGATTTCATTCTGTCAACTCCGAAAGTAGTGCAGTGGAAAAGAAGTTTGATTTGTAATGTATCTTTCCTGTGTTCATATCCAACTAGCCCAGACCATTAAACCTTCCCTATCGTCTGAACCAAAGTACCCTGAGCCCATTAATTGATCTGGTCACACTTTTGGTAGAACCTTGAGCACTTTTCAACAAGTCAGACACAACCTGCAAACATATTAAAACACATTTCGTTGTGATTTACTTCAGTTGTATAAACAAGTTTCTTCATTCCTGAGACAAATTTCTTAAAACATTCCATGACTTTTCTTTTTCTATAAACACAAAACTCCAGGTTTTAATTTTATTCACAGAACCTCTGACTCTTTCTGTAAAACCAGGGATTGACAACCAGTGGTCCACGGCCCTCTAGTGGTCTGTGGTAGCTGCAGGTGGTCCGCGAAATTGGGAATGGAAAATAATTGTACTTTTTTTAAAATAAAATTGATTTATTATTTAGACTTGATTTATTTTCCAGCTAATTTTTTAAATCATCTATTCATCTAAATTATGTCAAATGTAGCTGTGATTCCCAAAATAGACATACAAATGCAAATAAATGTATAGGTCTATCCTTCGGTGCAAAGTAAAATAAAATTCCGGTTAAGCAGTGATCCCCGATTTGTGTCTTGATTATAATTCCTTTGGACAAAACCCGTTGAAAACCCCTGTGTAAAACCCCTGTGTAAAACCGAACTTTTTTTTCAAAATCAACCAAATATTAGTAAATCAAAAACTTAAATTAAACTCAACATGGAAAAAAGAGAATGTGATGATTACATCTTAGAGCTGTGGAAATTATTGGCAAGCTAGCCAAATGCTAAGGATGCAGTGGCCTCTAGGGAGCGCCAACCCTCAGGTGAAAATTCACTTTGAATGTGGTATTCAAACAAAGTATTACTATTACCTCTTAAATTACAGTTTTTTGCCCATTCGTTGAACATGTTTTGCAAATACGACATAATAAATAAACCATTCACATCCATGTCAAATTAAAATTCTGCTACCAAAACCTAACAATCCTTTGTCAAAATGTCATTCTGATGGCAAAATGATGCCCACTTGCATCATGAATACACTCTCAGATCAACCGCAACACTAGTCTATTTCATATAAAACACAGCAGTCTTTTGTTTTCATTGTTTTTTTATTCCCTTCCTCAAAATGCACTTTTCCGCAACAACCAAAAACTGAAATACTGAAATACTCAAAATCATTACCATACAGTAGTGTTTATTCCAGTGGAGTCAATTGGTTTCACTTTTTAAAAAAATCTGAATTAACCCAGTGAAATAATTATCCTGAATTTCAGATTTTCCCTGTCACAAAAATTTTATTTGAGCCTCAGCGGGATAACAACCAAATGACACATTTTGTTCCACCTTTGGATCTCTGCACCTGTACTACGAAGTGAGCTCAAACTACTGGCCCTGTGTCGGTAAGTCCTGCTCCCTCCTTTCTTATCAGCAAAATTGTCAAAAATCCTCCCTCTCGGTGGAGCTCCTTGCCTTGGCAACCCACACTTCAGACCCACGATATGCCCCAGAACTGCCCGTATTTGTTGGTCTACCCCTGCAGCGCTCCACCACCACCAAAATGATGCTCCCCCAACCCCAGGAACTCGTCTTTGGCTCCTCCTTGCCATTCTTTCTCATGACCACTCTGATAATAGAAGACTGGCTCACTGGAAACATACACAACAACATGCTGCTTCCCCAGCACCATTGTCTCCACCATCCTCACCAAACTCCATGAGATCCTTCCATCACCCCACCTCACACAATCTGTCCAAAGAATTACTGTCAGGTATGTGGACGCATCCCACCAAGAATCTGTACTCACCTAGGCAGAATTCACCAAACTGTCCCAGTTCCTGCACATCTATTGCAAAGCAGTCTTCATTAGTGGACCGTGCCCATCTTCTTACTGTGGTTATGGACATAGGTGTCAAACTCAAGACCCGGGGGCAAGATACGGGACGCCATGTCATTTTATGCGGCACGTGAAGACAAATTTTTCAAAGACTTTGTGTCATTACAAAAATTACAAATTGTCTTCACTTTTCAAAAATTGTTACAATTGTAACAATTGTTATTACTATTCATCTTTTTAAACTATTTGAACAGTTTTTACTTATCTCTGATTTCAAAACTAGTTATTCATCAGTTTGTCGTGTAGCCAATACTGTAAATAATATGAGGCGATGACAGTCATAATGGCCCTCCAATGGTAATTATGAATACAATGCGGCCCGCGACAAAAATGAGTTTGACACCCCTGCTTTAGCAGGATCCTTTCCCTGAACGCCTGGCTTCTTTCTTCCTGTAGAACACAATCTGAACTTCATTGATAATATATACATTTCATACATATTCTTATATACATTCCCCTCCGTGTGTCGTCACTTTATCGTGGTGGAGGGGTTTGCGTGCCCCTATGATCCTAGGAGCCATGTTGTCTGGGGCTTCATGGCCCTGGTAGGGTCACCCATGGCAAAAGGGTCCTAGGTGAGGGGCCAGACAAAGCACGGCTCAGAAGACCCCTCATGATGAAAAAGACAAATGGACCTAGTTTTCCCTCGCCCGGACGCGGGTCACCAGGGCCCCCCTCTGGAGCCAGGCCTGGAGGTGGGTCTCGAAGGCGAGCGCCTGGTGGCCGGGCCTTCGCCCATGGGGCCCGGCCGGGCATAGCCCGAATAGAAAACATGGGTCCCCCTTCCCATGTGCTCACCACCTGTAGGAGGGGCCAAAGGGGTCGGGTGCAAAGTGAGCCAAAGGCGGGAAGGACCTTGGCGGTCAAAACCCACCTGCAGAGGCTGGCTCTAGGGACATGGAATGTCACCTCTCTGGCTGGAAAGGAGCCCGAGCTGGTGTGTGAGGCAGAAAGGTTCCGACGAGAGATAGTCGGAGTTGCCTCCACACAGTTCGGGCTCTGGTAAAAGCTCTCTCGAGAGGGGCTTGACTCTCTTCTACTCTGGAGTTGCCCACGGTGAGAGGCGTCGAGCAGGTGTGGGCATACTTATTGCCCCCCGGCTGGGTGCCTGTACATTGGGGTTCACCCCGGTGAACGAGAGGGTAGCCTCCCTCCGCCTTCGGGTGGGGGGGACGGGTCTTGACTGTTGTTTGTGTCTATGCTTCAAATGGCAGATCAGAGTACCCACGCTTCTTGGAGTCTCTGGAGGAGGTGCTGGAGAGCGGTCCTTCTGGGACTCCAATGTTCTACTGGGTGACTTCAATGCTCACGTGGGCAATGACAGTGAGACCTGGAAGGGCGTGATTGGGAGGATTCCTTTGAACTGAACTTGAGCGGTGTTCTATTGTTGGACTTCTGTGCTCAACACAGATTTTCTATAATGAACACTATGTTCAAGCATCAGGGTGTCCATGTGTGCACTTGGCACCAGGACACCCTAGGCCGCGGTTCGATGATCGACTTTGTAGTCATGTCATCAGATTTGCGGCCACATGTTTTGGACACTCGGGTGAAGAGAGGGGCGGAGCTGTCAACTGATCACCACCTGGTGGTGGGTTGGCTCCGATGGTGGGGGAAGATGCCGGTCTGACCTGGCAGACCCAAACGCTCTTTGAGGGTCTGCTGGGAACATCTGGCAGAATCCCCTGTCAGGAAGAGCTTCAGCTCACACCTCCGGCAGAGCTTTTCTCACGTCCCGGGGGAGGCGGGGGACAATGAGTCCGAGTGGACCATATTCCGCTCCTCCATTGTTGAGGCAGCCGACTGGAGCTGTGGCCGTAAGGTCGTTGGGGCCTGTCGTGGCGGCAATCCCCGAACCCGCTGGTGGACACCGGCGGTGAGGGATGCCGTCAAGCTGAAGAAGGAGTCCTATCGGGCTGTTTTGGCCTGCGGGACTCCGGAAGCAGCTGACAGGTTTCGGATGGCCAAGCGGAACGCGGCTTCAGCGGTTGCTGAGGCAAAAACCCGGGCGTGGGAAGAGTTTGGTGAGGCCATGGAGAATGACTTCCGGATGGCTTCGAGGAGATTCTGGTCCACCATCCGGCGTCTCAGGAGGGGGAAGCAGTGCACGGTCAACACTGTTTACAGTGAAGATAGTGTGCTGCTGACCTCGACTCAGGATGTGATGAGTCGGTGGGGAGAATACTTCAAAGACCTCCTCAATCCCACTGACACACCTTCCATTGTGGAAGCAGGGCCTGGAGACTCTAAGGCGGACTCTCCAATCTCTCGGGTCGAAGTCACTGAGGTAGTTAAAAAAGTCCTCGGTGGCAGGGCTCCGGGGGTGGATGAGATCCGCCCGGAGTTCTTAAAGGCTCTGGATGTTGTGGGGCTGTCATAGCTGACACGCCTCTAGAACATTGCGTGGACATCGGGGACTATGCCTCTGGATTGGCAGACTGGGGTGGTGGTTACCCTCTTTAAGAAGGGGGACCGGAGGGTGTGTTCCAATTACAGGGGAATCACACTCCTCAGCCTCCCTGGTAAGGTCTATTCAGGGGTGCTGGAGAGGAGGGTCCGTCGGGAGGTCGAACCTCGGATTCAGGAGGAGCAGTGTGGCTTTGTCCTTGCCGTGGAACAGTGGACCAGCTCTACACCCTCGGCAGGATCCTCGTGGGTGCATGGGAGTTCGCCCAACCAGTCGACATGTTTTGTGGACTTGGAGAAGGCGTTTGACCGTGTCCTTTGGGAGATTCTGTGGAGGGTGCTTCGGGAGTACGGGGTGCAGAGTCAACTGATAAGGGCGGTTCGGTCCCTGTATCACCGATGCCAGAGTTTGGTCCGCATTTCCGGCAGTAAGTCTGATTCGTTCCCAGTGAGGGTTGGACTCCGCCAAGGCTGCCCTTTGTCACCTATTCTGTTCATAATTTTTATGGACAGAATTTCTAGGCTGTCTCTCGGCTGGCCTGGGAACGCCTTGGGATCCCCCGGGATGAGCTGGATGAAGTGGCTGGGGAGAGGGAAGTCTGGGAGTCCCTCCTAAAGCTGCTGCCCCGCGACCCGACCCCGGATAAGCGGAAGAGGATGGATGGATGGATGGATGGATGGATGGATGGATGGATGGATGGATGGATGGATGGATGGATGGATGGATGGATGGATGGATGGATGGATGGATGGATGGATGGACATTCCTGGGCCCCACCGACTTAAAGCAATAGGATTTTTCATCCAATACCATGTCGGTGAGCCCTACTATACATACTGCAGCTTATAAAAAGATAATGTAGTATGTATATATAGGTATATGTATTTTGGATTACATTATAGTACAAATGTTAAAAATAAATCACTCAAAACAAAATCAGTGAATAAGCATTGGAATTCAAACGTTGACTGAGATAATATGAAAGGAAATACCTCTTTTATTATTTTACTTAGATTTTTGTCTTAGTTTCCAATAACATTTGTTGGTCTTCATTGTGGTCAATATAATTTCAGAATACAAGTGTCATGTGTGCATGTATCGGTTTCCCATAGGCAACGCCAGTGGAGAACATAAACCTTCATTTGTATATACATGTTTTGCGACTGGTCACTACAGCTTCTACATTGATCCTTTGCATTTTTACTCCTAACAAGCTTTTTGACCTTAAAAATTGTGGGGGTATCCTTTGTGGTTCCAATGCTTCAAGAAACAAGACCATTTAATTGTGTGCAGAGGGACTCTCAGCACAGAAACTTACTGATTGGAGGAAGTCAAGATTCACAAATATCCCAGGACGCAACTGCACCTGGCCTCCCTGCATGGTTGATTTGTCATTGTAACACTTCTGCTCCAAGAATAATTGACTCAGGCGCATGGTACACATAGCTCTAGTCGTTGACAAACCTCTTCGGTGAATTAAGTAATCATTTATTATGGCTTTACAATATGCTTGGAGTTTAAGTAATTTTCCGTCGCTGTTGAAAGATTCCCTTGGACTTAATGTTTACGTTTCTGCCGAACTGTAATTATTGTCGTTCTTTATGAGAGATTTATGAGATTTCTTTTAATAAGTCTTGGAAGTGAAGAAAGGTTGTCATCAGTGTATATAACATATAAGGTACAGTACTTTATGTCATTATAAAACTGCATTCCTGTGGGGCCTTCCGTATGTATAAATGCATGTGACCAAGTGGGCCAAGGAGAGGACCTGGGAACAGGTAATTATTGTGCTGAGGTAAAAGATCATTATTCACTCATCTGGACACGATCACCATCTGTCCTGCTGAGCACAAACTCACACGCAACCAAGGGCAACCCAACCCACACACATGAAAGCCATCTATCTTTACAAGTGTTGGATCGCAGGGCACATTGCGTCGCTATCCCCTCATCTATGCTCCGCTCCTCTGCTGGGGTATCATATTTTGTCTCTTACCCTCTCTCTCTCTTATAACTAAGGAATAAAGTTATATTTTTGCCCATTCAGTATTTGTATTTAATTGTATTCTGTTTTTGCCAGATGCCAATCTGGTACTCCACAACTACAACCACTTTTCATTTTGCAGGTTGATTAATGAAGATCCATTGTAAAGATGCAAATAGCTGTGACTGACGCCTCATCCAACTAAGAGTATAGAGCAGGGATGTCTAACGCCAGTCCTCGAGAGCCACTATCCAGCATGTTTAATGTTTCTCTCCTCCAACATATTTGATAAAAATGATCAGTTCACCAGGAACCTCTGAAGAAGCCTGATAATCATCCTGATCATTTGAATTGGATGTGTTGGAGGAGAGAAACATGGAAAACAGAGACCACAATTCCAGTCCTTGGGGTTCAGCGCCCTGCATGTTTTATATGTGTCCGTGGTGCCACACACCTATAATTCAAATGGTCAGACAATCAGAAAGGTCTGCAGAAGCTGGATAACGATTCTGATCATTTGAGTCAGGTGTGTTGCAGCAAGGAGACATAGTATAAAACATGCAAGGCACCGGAGCCTGAGGACTGGAATTGGACAGCCCTTTGGTATAGAGAAGGGTCAGGATTATTAAAAGCAAGAACAGCAGAGTCACTGCATGCAAACTCCAGGTAAAGAGCGTACAGTAAAAAACACAAATACTTCAGCATACTTTGGCCGACATGAAAATTCTCCAGGATGGTATTAAAAACCATGAGATCATGTGAACCATTCCAATGATGCACCTTACTCGAAGTATCCATTACTTCCCACTTGCTCCACGTGCTCTAGGGGAAAAGAAAAAACTTTAATAGCAATTAGCAGTAATGCACCATGCCATAATTCTGTCTGCTGGCTGTATCAGCACTTGACTGTAATTGCCAATTTACGCATAACTGATGGATAAGAATTTAAAAGTAACAAGAGGAGCAATCGTGTCAAGGTGATTGATGAATGGATGAATTTAGATGAGTGAATGTTTGTGTGAAAGGGTGTGGATGGGTTAGCAAGGAATGGTTGGATAAAAGCAGCATCAAGCTGAACATTTGGATTAGTTTGATGGATGCAGCCGATTCCCCAGCCTTCCACACCCAGAATTGTGCTGATGTATACATTAAAAGATGTGTTGACACACGAAGATAAGTAACTTGTACTGCATTTACAACAATGTTTAGGCTCATGCTGATGAAAAGGGGTGTAAATTCATGTAGTTCCTTTGACAACGAGGTCTGGGGAAAAAAGCGAAGCCTTTTTATTTGAAATTTGATATCTGAGTGTGTCCTCTTCTATATTAATTTAGCTGCATTCAAGTACAGCAGTTCTTTTGCCTGAACTGAACTGTTCTTCCAAACGATTTGTTTAAAAAATGTGTGTGTGGTATGCCTACCACTGATGGTGCAGGGTTCTCTGTGGTGGTCACAAAATAATCATTGAATGTTGTTTCAAGACTGCAGTTGTGTTGAGTTCATAAGTTCTGTAACTTCCAAGTACGTGCAAGGTCAAGGTAAGCAAGGGTGACTAGTGATTGGAGGAGGGAGTCAAAATCAAAGTCCACGATCGAAGCTTTTTCTGGTATACAGATTTTATTTATAATTTCCTATATTCTCAAGTATTAGCAGCATATTTTAGCGATTTTAGGTTTTGTTGTCTCGTAACCTTAAACTGCTTGACTAACAGGCTGTCTGAGCTCACCTGGAGCCAGGTAGAACAGACATCAAGCCTGCTCCTCACCTTGTTGTGACACAATCAAACAATTAATGGTGATTTGCAATCAACTGCTGGGAAAATAAATAAGAGACCTGGATAAATGAAAACTCTGATGCAATTACACCACAACTTCCAGTTAAGCCCATTGCAATTAACAACCTGTCAGCTGGGATGGATAGGACTGCGCAAGGCAGTAGAGCAATGTGTGTGCTTGTGTACAAATCCAGCTGGCCATAAAACACCCCAGTGCTGATTTTAATTCAATCCACTTAATTAAACTGCACAGGAACTCTATGAGCATACAGAGAAGCAGTAGGGTGCCGCAACATGTGAAAGGCAGTCCATCGGGTAAGGACTACATGCGTCCTACTTCGTGGTTGCGTTTAAGACAAACCACCGGAGAAGATTCGCCAGACGCCATATAAGGACTCTTACCTAGTGAAGAGAGAGCAACAGCAATGTGTACATATTTTGTTAGGTTAGACAATCTCACATACATTTTAATGTTCATATGTGTGCTAATCTCATTATTTTATATAAACATAACTGCTCAATCAGGACACAAATACAACACACAGAACTGTATAAACACACACAGGGGGTGACGCCCCCACACTCACAGATACCAAATGGTCAGGTGACATTGTCCTGCCTTTTCCGGACAGTATAAAACAAGCTGACCTGGAGAATGAAACTGTTGTTTCATCTGCTGTAGTGCTCTGTGTACTGACCGCCATTAAACAACCCAAGCTCTTGCCAATAACGAACCAACTTTATACTCCACATCTCTGTTTTTCCTGGCTCGACAACGGACATCGCTCACAATTCGCAACACTAGCTATGTTAGTAGGAAGTTGCATTGCAATATTTTCTCTTTTAAGATACAACCACTGGTGTTCCTATATGTTTAAGTCTATAACTCTCATAGGAGGTGGACTCAAGCAGTTAAACTCGGGGTGGCTGGGCGTAAGGTGGATAGGTGATAATACTTATTTTGACTGACTGTAGTATTATTCTGCCGCTTGACAAGGTTCTCCGTCCCTCATGAACCAGAAAGAACACGCAGCAGCAGTGATGGCCTGCCTAGAGAAGGACTTTGAGAAGCTTGCATGTTCTCCCCATGCTTACGTTTGTCAGTTTTTCCTTTTATAGAGCCTCACTGACTTGCAGAGCTGAAAAGGTCTCCGAATGACGCTTGAAAAATGGGACGCAAATATGGTGGATGAACAGTGCAACGTTTTGATGATTGGATTACATGTATGATATGACACTGCAAGATAAAGAAATCTTCCCATCAACTACAGCGAGGAGAACTTTATGGGTACAAGATAGATCATCGCTTGCAGGAAAAATTATCCTGAACGATACTGATGGAAGTACAACGTCCCAGTGGTCAGCACTTCTGTCTCACAGTTCTAAGGATGGGGATTTCAATCTTGACTCCAGCCTTCCAGCGTGGAGTTTGTGTGGTGCCCCGACTTGTCAATTTGTCAGTGTAAATACATGTTTGTCTTCTGTGTGTGCTATTGACTAGAAACCCATCCAGAGGATTGGCTCTAGCCCATCCATGACCCTAATGGGTATAAAAAGTTTAGTAAATGGATGCTATGGATGATAATCAAAGTGTTGACTCTCTGTGTAAAAGAGGCTTGAGTCATGCTGGAGTAGTTATACTTAGTAATGCATGAAATTGAGTTGCTGAAAAAAAAAAAGTAAAACGGGAAACAAAATACAAGCAAAAGAAATGACGAGAGCAAAGTCTTGGTGAGTTACAGACACCCTTGTATTCTGTGCGTGTCTGGATGTGTGTCTATACTCATCCCAGCAGTTTTCTTTAAGGAGCCATTAAACGCCAGATACAAGCCAGGCTGACCTCCTTGCACTCCAAACGATTTTTGATGACAGTAAAAAAAAAAAAAAAAAGATCACTCCTTCGCAAAGGTCAGCCCCTGTACTGCTACCATGGCACTCTAATGAAAACAATTGCAGGGCAATGTCTTAGCGGTCTCAGGCAGTTATAAAGGTTAGGATGTACAATCTAAAGGAAAGTAATGGGTGAGGTGAAACTCCCAAAACATGGATGATAAGGTAGAAGATCATGGGTCCTGTGAGAAGTCGGAGACAATATTTGACCTCCTCTATGCAATATTTGATATTGTCCAGTGCAATGTCAGTGGCATTTGCCTTACATGCATGATGTACACTAGGCGTGAGTACACATCCTTGCTCCCAATCAATCTTGGGTTTAACCATCAAGGGAGCGGTGGATCATTTGTGAACAAGAGCAAGCATGAGGTGTTTGCCAAGTGCCCCACACAGAAAGTAGGTAAACACAAAGTTCTGTAATGTGCAGGCAAATGTTGTCATTGTCACATGCACATGCATACACACACACACACATGAACACACGCGTGCTCACACAAATATGTTCTCTGACTGCAGTCCAATCAAAGCAAAGCTAATTACGGTCTTGCGCTGGTGTTATTCCAGCGTGGAAGGTGCTGGCCCGTTGATGGCGTCTAGGCTTGAATTACTGCTTTAATTACTGATGCTAATGTTTTCTCTGCTATTAAACATTTATGCAAAGTGGCATCCGGAGATGTTCAAATCCTTATCTACGCAGATCCCCAGAGACTGTGAGGCTGAGGGGGAGTGCTGAGGAAGCCAGGGACTGATCTTGGAAAAGTGCCATCGCTGCACTTCTATCCAGTCTCTGCGAAGCCTCGTGAAACGCCTGCTGTGGCCTTTGGACCAAAGTCCAGCCAGAGATACCTGACTCAACTGCCGCCAAAATAGTCAGCCCACATGCAAGCACGCACCGTCCATTTAGATGCTCTCAAAAATCTTGAGGGAATTACTTGAGACTCCAAGTGGGTGAGCACAGAGGCTCTGAGGGATGATGGCTCCAGGGCAGTGAGACAAAGGGTAAAGAGAGAACATGATGAAAAGTGGGACAGTTGAAAAGAATAATTGTTTGTGCGTGGAAAGAAGTCATTAAGGAGGCGGACTTGGAAAGATGCATAGGGGAAAAAAACCCACAGAACTCTGCGAGAGAAACATAATTGCACCATGACTGCTATTAGCATAGTAAGTGCAAATCCGAGTTTTACGACTTTTTTTTTTTTTGGTCTAAATGCCTCCCTCAGTGATGTGCTCCCTGGACTAAATCAAAATTTCTGTGCTTCAATTACTGTTCCCTACTGTTCATTGCATGTGTCCCTGTTTCACATTCTTTGCCTCTGTATAAGAATATCTACTATTATTTAGGGGTGGGCAAGTTTGTCAAATGTAACATTCCTTCATTTCTCCGATATTTTTCTTACCTATTCCTTTTTGCCCACCTGTTCTGAACGAAATAAAACCACTCCAGTATGAACTAAATTTTAGAAAAGAAGCTATGAATATAAATGCTATAGTCCTTGCTGTACAACTACATATCTTACAAAATATAGCAAAGAAATAAGCTGCGATTTTAAAGTATTAAAGTATTGTGAATGCTTCAAAATCATCTACTACTGCATTAAAAGGACCGTTTCTCTTCCTCTCCTAATAGATGTAAAAATATTGATGTTGAGAAATTCTGAAATAAACAAATTGTGTTCCTGGTAATGTGGGCAAAAAACAAGATAACTGTTTTCTTATAAATTTAACTATAATAATATTATGTTTAATCTATATATATGCTTGATGTAAAGTAGGAAAAGATAAGTTGTTTTCAGTGTTTGCACTTGAAAAATAATAAGAATAAAGTAGTTTAACACACTTTTAAAACAATGCAAACACTTTTAAAGACATAAGATACTAAGAGAGAGAAAGACCAATGGATAACACATACTGTACAAGAGTAAGGGTAGAGGTTTGTCTCACAAACATATCTCCGGAAAACAAGTTTTTCAGATTCACAAATATGTGTGATTTTTGCATTTTTCAGATTCTCAAATGCATCTGTAACTTTCACATGTTCTTTTTATCGTTACGTTGTGTATGATCATCAGGAAAAAAACATTTGATTTTGGCAAACTAATGTCATGCAGTTTCAAAATATTCACACAAAGGTTTCAGACCTCTGTCTGCTAGGTGGTACGGTTGCTGTCTCCATTCAATGGAAACGAGTCGTCTCCCATTTTGGTATAAAAAGTGGAAATTGAAAAGTGGAAAATGAGCTTTTATCTCGTCTATTGTGTTTCTTTAACATAAGTCAGGAAACAAAATATCAACATATTCACGATGTCTTGACAGGGGAATGAATTCTGAAGGAATTTATATTTATCACAGTAGACCTTCTGATGCTACTTGTTTGGCAGCAGCAGCACAGAAGAAGAAGAAGCAGCAGCAGCAGAAGAAGAAATTCTTCCAACTGGGGTGCGCAGACTGCATGTGGCTCACAAGCTGCCAGTTGCCCATCGCTCATATAATTGGTCATCAGGCCAAATAAAATAACAGAGTAGCCCTGTGTACATTTTCCACCCCTGAATTACACTAGCCCTAGCCTAAAAAGCAGTGTATTTATCACAATTTAATGAAACATAATATGAGTTCGGATAAATGTTTTCCACATTACCACAATCCAATCCTGTGGAAATATTTTTCTTCCATTTCCACTCATGTTTGATGAAAAGCAATAGTGTTTGATCAGAAATTGATCCATAAATGCCAGGATATCCTTTTTTAGTTTGGCTTCAATATCAGTGGGTATGGCTCAGAAATGGACAAAGCATGTTTGGCTCAGGTGGGAGGAAAGTGAGGAGGATTTAACATACAAAAAGTGCAAGCCAGTCTGTTACTGTGGTGATTGAAGTTCTGTCTGAAGAGTCTGTTACTGTGGTGATCAGAATTTCTCATGCACTGCCACTCTTTGAAGCAAGTCATTTATCTCAAGAGGTTAAACCTCCTTCAAGTTTTCACATAACAAACTTGCATGAATATTCCTCTGGCCTTGTCAGCCCTACCCAATTTCCTGTGTCGACCAATCAGCTCCCATCTCACTTTTCAACGCCATTCATGGTTGCATGGCTCAATGGTAAAGTGGTTATCTCTCCACCTGAAGATTGTGTGTGCAACTCTCAATCTCAATGTCAAAGTGAGAAAGACACTGAATTTTGTACATAGCTTTGACTGGTACATACAGAAATGTAAAGAAATGGCAGAATAATGTGGGATTGAATGCCACTAAAGTGACTTACAGAATGTTCGATAAGTTGCAGAATAATATGAGATAATTAAGATTTCTGATAGGCCCCATCTTGGCACACAATAAAATGATGGCGATGTTGCTGCATGGAATCGCCTGCGGGTTGGTCAACTCATGACACGAACGTCGAGTGATTAACAGAAAAATCAACAAATTGGCATTTTTCTGGTTAAATTCTTACATGACCTTGGCTCAGGTGGGTCCCTGGGCCCCAGCCCTGGTACTATAAGCCCTTTAGTAAAGATGAAGTAGATAAAGTTCTGTTTAACTGCAATGTATTTACCATTCCATCACATTCTTCTGTAAAAATAAATAGTTCATGTTGTACAACACTAACAATGGTTTCGCTGTGTAATATAGTCCAGCAGCACCTGACAGAACATTATTGGTTCATAAAAATGATACTCGCTTAATATCATCAAGGACCTGAGTCCATTTCTGAGCTACATTTCCACATATAAGTATGATGTCACCAGGGGCATACCAGTTAAATCCAATAACAGTCTGCTTTGTGTAGTGTATAGTGGCTGAAGGGTTATTTTCCTGGCAAAGCAGTGAATTATGCTGACAGAGAGGATTTCTCTTTTGTGTTGGACTATAACAAAGTTTTTGCATGAAGCTTAGGAACTGCTGAGTAGAAAAGACACAGAGGAAGTCTCCCTGCACTCCCTCAAGCGTGCTACCTGCCTGTATCCCTTTCTTATCCAAAGCAATACACATGGAGTCACATGAATGAAAAGTGGGGTAATCCAGTGTATTCTAATCCAGCCTTGTCTCTCATAGCAGGATGAGGATCCACACAACATGGTAAATGTCTCAAGAATCCCCAATATAGTTGCCCTACAATGGAAATTACCTGTGAATCTTGAATGTGCATTAACAACATACGTGATTTTCAATGTAAGGAGACATCAAAGAGAATAACAAACCAATTCCTTTTCAACATTTGAAAAACTCTTATTCGTTAAGAAGTGATCAAAAACACACACGAAAAAAACTATTATATATTCAATTGAAAGTACATAAACCAAACAGTGCATGTAACGTTAGAGAAACACACTCAAAATGACTTTTCAATAGTGCGGTCGTCTCTGTGGCTGAATGATGTCCCACCCTAACAATTTTCACAAGAATGTCGTTTGGTTTATTGGAACGAGGAGGTGATTATTTCTAAGCATGGGAATTAAACTTTTGATGATATTGTGGATCGTAAATAATGAAATCCCTAAATTTCTTGCAATAGTAGGTTGAGGAATATTGTCTTCATAGTGTTAAAGTGTGCGACTATTTTCTCCCGCACTGTTTTTTCTTGTTAGTTACGTGCGACACATATACAGAGAATCTGGAGAAATCATCTGCATTTAAGGCCAACACTCAATCAATACTGAATGCCCATAGCCTTTGATTCCTCAGCATCAACGTGTAAAGGAAAGCAGCACATGGGCTCAGGAATACGTCACAAAACCAATCTTTGGTGCTTCATCCATAAGAGCAACTTCAAAAGCTACTATGCAAAGCTATAGACATTTGTTAACACCACCCAGAAACCCCGGTGGCTTCTCTAGTCCCCAGCTCATCTAAGATGGACTGATGCAAAGTGGAAAAGCTTTCTGTGGTTTGACGAGTCCAGTCTACATATCAAACTGTTAGAAAGTCAGGGATGTTGAGTTCTGCCAGTCAAAAAGGAAAAGGTTTTTCCAGATTTTTATCAGCGCAATCAAGTTCAAAAGCCAGCATCTGTGATGGTATGGTACCATTGATGCTGAGAGGTACATCCATCCATTTTCTGAATCGTTCATCCTTACGAGGGTTGTGGGCATGCAGGTTTGGGGAAAACATATGCTGCCGTCCATGGAAGGTGTTTTTCATGATTGCCCCAGCTTATTTCAGCAAGACAATGCTAAACCACACACTCTGCACATGTGGCTTTGAAGTAAAAAAGAGTGATACCAGACTGGCCTACCTGCAGGGCAGACCTGTATCTTATTGAAAATGTGTGGTGCATTATGAAGCGTAAAATACCACAACAGAGATCCCGGACTGTTGAACAGATGAAGCTACACATCAAGCAAGAATGAGTTTGAATTTGACCCACAAAGCTTCAACAATTTGTGGTAAAACAACGTGGTCTCTGTCTAAGCTTTTTTGGAACCTGCATGTTGCAGCCATAAAATTCTAAGTTCCTGATTATTTGCTAAAAACAAATACGTTTATTAGTTTCAACATGAAATATCTTGTCTTTGTAGTGCATTCAATTCAATAGAAGTTGAAGATTATTTGCAAATCATCATTTTCTGTTTTTATCTGTTTCATGGAATGTCCCAACTTCATGAGAATTGGGTTTGTATTTGTGTTTTCTGCAATGCAAATGTCATCATGTGTTAGTAAAGCTGCCTTGTCTTGCCTTTAAGTAAATTTGATGACTGACAATGACTTTTAATCAATAAAACTGGACTTCTGCATCCATTTTGATGAAGTCTTTTTTGTAAAAACCCTTTCTAGCTTTCACAGAACTCTTAGTTATACTGTAGCTACTGCAGTTAGGCCTGCAATCATTCATATGCCAGCGGTGTGTATGAATATTTGAACACTGAAGAGTCTGAATTGATACTTGAGTTGGGTTTTAGTTTAGATTAGATTTTGATCACAATCATGTTTGTCTTTCTTGACAGCTAATTTCTAATGGGACGAGGTTGCATTCCGATTTTTCAAGTTATTTTTTCTCGCTCATCCTATTTACTTATTACTGTGCTTTATTTCAACTGGTCCCCAGCTTAATGATACTGTGTGTAGATATATTGTGAGTTTAGTGTCAAAACGGTAAAAGAGTCAACTAGGAATTAAGTGGATTTTTTTTCTGACTACAACGAATATAGGAAATTAATATACAGCGGGGAACAAAACAGGTACGGAATCTGCATCTCAGCCCGCTTAAAATCCTCCCAAGTATTACCACGCACTAAAACTCTGCTGTCTATAGAGACATAACACAGGTGTATACAGGGTGTCCTTGTGCGTATTTTGCAATTACAGAGCTAGCATATTGATTCCCCCTATTATTCTGGAGTGTTACTTTTTAAGAGAAAGTGGAGTCAGCCTCTCAGGAGATCTCAAAAGTTTGTCCAAAACCCCTCAAAATAATGCAGTTCAAGACTAAGTGCAAACAAGATAACAGCAGTGCCATGGGTGCAAGTAAACAAAATCCAATACTTTAATAGCATTGCTGTCACAGCTCAATTAGAGGGTATTAGTGCTGTTTACAGGCATTTACCGTGCCCAGAGTTCATCAAGTTTTTTTTTTGTTGTTTTTTTTGTGCTTTTTGTTTTTTAATCAATACACCCACACCACTACCCATATAATACAGCCAGCCCCACAGCATATACTATATATAGAGTGTCACTGTCACCACCCCATCCATAAATTATGATATTGTGAAAAAGCACCAATTTCTGGTGACCAGGTAAATGTCACCACGGAGATGGACTTCCTTAAACAGCAACAAAATCAAGTACAACCATGCACTTGTGACGATGAGAGTGTGTGATTGTGTTTGGGCATTGTCAGATAGTGACCTTCTGCAACCCTCAGATGAAAGTGCATACTTTGTAGAGGCAGAAGAATAGCACAAGAAGCCAAGTCAGCGAGACACGTGGTGGACACATGTGAGTCTTCAAACACACTCACGTATGCTTGCCTACATGAGCGACAATTTGTGTTTTACTCATTCCTGCATTAGTTGAAGTGATAAAACCGCAAAGTCTGATTCAAAGGGATACGTGCAAGTGAATACAGCCAAGAGAATGAGAATTTGGTGCCTGCAGAATTTCAAGAGCCCCCAAAAGAAACTATGTCTTCCCTTGGAAAGAGATTTATCACTAAATCTGCAAGTCAAATCTGCCACTTGTGTAGCTATGCAAAATGCATGCAAATGGACAAAGTTTTAGTAGGCTCTTAAAACCAAGTGTTAATTGAGTATTAACACTGGACAACTGTTGTTGACTCATCATTTTAACAACTAATTATGGCCAAACCTAATGGCACCTTTGGAATTACTGCAGAATCATCACATACGTATCACAACAATTATGGCTGAACATAATGTGCCATTAAAATCAGCTCAATTAACTCACAACTTCTTGTGCATTTTGTTTCAGTGTTACAAACTAGCGTAATATGCCTACTGCCACAAGTATGCAAGTTCTCAGGGCTTTAGAGCAAGGTTATTATAGTTAACAAAATGACAAAAAATAAAATTGAACAATCATTTTCATGAACGAAATAACATAAAAACATCAGTGCTTTTTAAAAAATAACCTACATTTTATGTTGATAAACAATCTTTAAGCACCTCTATTTAGAGCAAAAATTTTATCTTTGTCAATTATTATCACACACGTGAATTCGGGGTTCATTTTAAATGTATTTATTTCTTCTGTCTTGCTGCAAGGCGTATAGAAGTCAAACTGTTGTTTGGGAAATATATAAAACGGGTAGTTTACTTTATTACGCAATATTTCGTGACCTTTCATAAAAACCCTGCACTCGACAAATACTCCATATATATTTAAAAAAATAAAAAAATAAAATGTACAGTGGAGCCTAGGTTTTCGAACGTCCCGGTTCTCGAACAAATCGGTATTTGAACAAATGATTCAAGATTTTTTGCTTCGGATGTCGGACGAAATTCGGTTGTCGAACCTCGCAAGATGAGCCGAGAGGACCCGCAAGCCAACTGACTCCGTTTGTTATTACATTCTCGTTACTCTGAGGATTGCATCAACTCTAATCAGGCCTCCAAAGGAAGCAAGCGGGAGCATTAAAGCCATCCTAAAACACAAAAACGCTCCTAAAGCAATGCAACAGTGAGCTCCCGGCCGGCACGCTGTGGTTGTGCGATCGAATCAAATTAAGCACTCTGCGCACCGAGGTCCATTTCAATTTTGGAAAGTACATCGGGACATTAAAAATATTTTCTAAATTTTGGCGACCGCTCTGTCACAATAATGCGACCAGCGCGGTGTAGTTGCCAGTTGCGTGGTCGGCGGCTCTCTACGATTGCGCGTTCGGCGGTGCTGCAGTTGCGCGATCAGACAAAATCAAGCTCCCTGTGCAGAGGTCCACTTAAATTTTGGAAAGTACATACAGACTTTAAGAATATTTTCTAAATTTCAGCGACAGCTCTGTCATTATAATGCAACCAGCATGGTGCAGTTGCTTGGTCGGCGACGCGCTACGGTTGCACGTTCGGCGGTGCGCTGCAGTTGCGCGATCGGACAAAAATGTGCAAATGAAAAAATGCTTAAAATAGATTAATTGTTTACCATTATTTGTAATGGGTAAACATGATTCGTAATTCGAACAATTCACTTCTCGAACAGCCTTCTGGAACGGATTGTGGTCGAAAACCGAGGCTCCACTGTATATTGAACTTTTCGTCTAACGCAGTTTGGTCATGGACTCCAAATTATTTTTGTCATGAATACATTTTCAAATAGTGTTCTAAATGGATGATATAAGGACCGTACGAACCTAAATGACTAGCGCGTAAACCTTAGCACGAGTGATTTGATGAATTTCCGTGACCAATTTAAAGACTTAAGAAGTCAGGCTGTTTGATATTTATGAATGCTTTATTACAGTGTTACGGATAGCTACGATTGTTTTTGAATGGGAAAGGGGGAAGTTCGCGGAAGCACCTCATCCACACACTCACAAGTCAAAGGGTGTGGCTGGACACAGTAGTAGAATAAATGGCTGCTTTATTCTCTCTTCCATCCAATTCACATAGCATCAAAATTACTTTCTCAATCCGCCTGATATTGTCATCTGCGTATTGCTTCTCTTTTGATAAAACATTAACGTAACAAAAGACCCCTTTGGCTGTCTAAAAACATGGCTTTCTAAAAAAACAAGACTTTCTATACAATGAGCTTTCTGTTATCGTTTTGGCGATTGATTTGACCCACATGCAGGAAAACCAACTCAGAGGTCCAGAGTGAGTGATGAGTGTTTATTGGGTGAGATGCGGTTGAAGTAGAGCGGGAGGATCTGAGCCAGGAGCGGGAGCAGCAATGACAGAGCATGCGAAGTTCAGCCAGGACGGGGTGGATCTTGGCGGTCATCCGTGGAGGGAATCTACGAGCAGAATACAAGACTTGGTCAGAGAATTCTTACTGCAGACTGGAGGATCAGGAGAACGTGCCGTTGATGAGCAAGGCGAGAACTAGGAGCAAGATCGAGGATCTAGAGGCACAACCGTGGAGATGATCACACTGGTAGGGACACTCAGGCAACGAGTGGTTGACGGCACGCTCCTTAAGAGCCCTCCTTTAATGAGCCTGATGAGCTGCACCTGAGTCCTACGCCACTCTGCTCACGGCTGCTCGCTGTGGACAAAAGAACACCACCCCGGACGCTGACACCCCTCCCCCCTCAACGGCCGCCCCCCGGCGGCCCAGAAGAGGAAGATGGAAGAGATGACCAGTAGTCTGAGATGAGGGTAGGAACGGGGCACCCACGACCGGTCCTCGGGACCGTAGCCCTCCCAGTCAACAAGGTACTGCCACCCACGACCCCCTCCGACGGGCGTCCATGATCCACTGGACCAGGTAGACAGGGTCTCCACCAAGATCCTGGGCAGGAGGCGCGGGACTTAAAGAAGCAGTCAACAATGGTGAGGATGGTGGTCATTCCCTGTGATACGGGCATGCCTGTCACAAAATCCAATGCAATATGGGACCAGGGACGCTTGGGTATGGTGAGAGGCTGTAGAAGTCCAGTCTATGGGAGGACTTATTGCTAATGCAGATGGGACAGAGGAGAACGTATTCCCTGACGTCCTTATGGATAGATGGTCACCAGAAGCATCTGATGATCAGCGCAATGGTGTGACTGGTTCCGGGATAGGCTGTGAATTTAGCAGAGTGAAACCAGTGAATGAGGCGAGAGCGGACTGTGGAAGGGACATAGGTCTTCCGGTGCGGGCCTGTGCCTGGATCGGGTTCCTGAAGCTGAGCCTGAGCCACGAGCCTCTCGACATCCCAGGAGAGGGAGATGGTGCAACTGGGGGGAAGGATGGAAGCTGGTTACTCCACTGACTAGCTGGGAGCGAATTGTAGGGACAAGGCGTCTGGTTTGGTGTTCTGGGAGCCTGGGCGATAAGAGATGGACAAATTAAAACGAGAGAAAAACAAGGACCAACGGGACTGTCGAGAATTCAGGTGTTTAGCGGACTGCAGATACGACAAATTCTTATGTCTTATGGTCTGTCCAAACTAATACGGGTTGTTTGGTTCCCTCTAACCAATGGCGCCGCTCCTCAAGCGCAAGCTCGATGGCCAGAAGCTCTCAGTCCCCTACGTCGTAGTTCCTCTCTGCTGGAGTTAAATGTTGGGAGAAGAATGCACAGGGCTGGAGCTTTCCGTCAGTGTCCGAGCGTTGTGACAAGATAGTCCCAATTTTTCCCAATTTTTGGAAATAAAATAAAATTGAGATGTACGTGCTCTATAAACTACTAGGCTTTTTTGAAAATGCACTCTAAAAAGTGATACAATTTAACTGACGATAAAAAAGTAAAAACTAAATCAATAACTATATGAACATTTTCGAACTATTATAATCCTGGTCTTGTCTGCTTCTTTCATCATAGGTCACTCTTGCAAATACATGATATAAATTCACACAGCCAGCCAATCAGCTTGTAAAGTATTTCCCACAGGTGTTCTATAAAGTTGTTGTTTTATACTTGAAGGTAACCTTCCATCAAGAAATTAAAAGCCCTGCTAGGATTTACAAGGGAAAACAGGTCAATCGAGGAGTCAACCGATGCATGATGAATACACAAACATTGCGAGGTCACAATGACTGATTTGATATGGGCTCGACCTACACTATGCATTGAAACATTTGACAATTAAATCGTTCCGTTGATCAACCATTAGTAGTTTAGAACACCTACATCGCCTGCAATTACAGTGTCCGCCTTCCCAGTGGTGATATACGTAACTTACTTATAATTTATTGACCCAGACCAAGAAACTGTTTTGACATTGTTTTGTTCAGGCGGCTCGGTGGCGCACTGGGTAGCACGTCCACCTCACAGTTAGGAGGAGTCTATATTTCTGCGAGAGGAATATTGCATTGAGTTATTCCAAAGCTCTTATTGAGGCTTTTTGATTTCACTATTCAAGAACTCCATCCATTCATTTTCTGTCCCCACGAGGGAATAATAAATAAATAAATAAATAAATAAATAAATAAATAAATAAATAAAGGCGGCTCGGTGGGGTACTGGTTAGTACGGCCGCCTCACAGTTAGGAGGGTGCGGGTTTGAGTCCACCTCTGGCCCTCCCTGTGTGGAGTTTGCATGTTCTTCCCGTGTCCTAGTGGGTTTTCTCCGGGCACTCTGGTTTCCTCCCACATCCCCAAAACGTGCTTGGTAGGCCGATTGGAGACTCTAAATTGTCCCTAGGTATGAGTGCGAGTGCGGATGGTTGTTCGTCTCTGTGTGCCCTGCGAATGGCTGGCAACCGGTTCAGGGTGTCCCCCGCCTACTGTCCGATGACGGCTGGGATAAGCTCCAGCACGCCCGCGACCCCCGTGGGGACAAAGCAGCACAGATAACGGATGGATGGATATCATATTATATATTGTATTTTTCAATGAGGATTGACCCCCGTGGGGACAAAGCGGTTCAGAAAATGGATGGATGGATGGATGGATGGATGGATGGATGGATGGATGGATGGATGGATGGATGGATGGATGGATGGATGGATGGATGGATGGATGGATGGATGGATGGATGGATTCTCAGCGTGTGAGTGGAGGAGAGATGGGGCCAAGTCTCACAGTCCGGGGTCGGTTAGAAAGAAAGTCCTTAATCCAGGCACATGTGAGAGGGGGGAGGCAGAGAGTGACCAGTTTTGTGATGAGTATGTCCAGAAATAGTGTTAAATGTGAAACTGTAATCCACAAAGGGCATCCATCGTATGTAGCTCCGCTGCTGCTCCAGGTGGTTTAGTGCAGAGTGGAGAGCTATGGCGATGGCGTCCTCTGTAGATCTGTTTGCCTGGTACGCAAACTGGTGGAGGTCGAGGTCTGGGGGGAGATAGTCTTTGATGTGCTGAACGCCAAGCACGCCCGCAACCCCCATGGGGACAAGCGGTATAGAAAGTGGATGGATGGATGGATGGATGGATGGATGGATGGATGGATGGATGGATGGATGGATGGATGGATGGATGGATGGATGGATGGATGGATGGATGGATGGATGGATGGATGGATGTTTTGTTCATCCATCTATCATTTTTGATAGCACTGTTGCGGCAGCGGGCTGCAACCTATCCCAGCTGAGAACGTGTACACCATGGCCCATGCAAAATAAACAGACATTGCAATGGGGGAGAGGGCGTTGTGAGCATTCAACAGAAGAGATGATGCCCAAGAAAAAATAGAAAGGTACATTAGACAGACAATACTAGAAGACCCACTTGAAATAGGGATTTATGGATACAGAAGATTTCATAAAGCACCTCACAGTGGACAAAGGGTTGGGGACCATAGATTTGCATGCTTTACACAAGTTCCCTACCTTACCAGAAATTGCCCAGAACTGGATCAATTGAAGTTTTCATCGCTATAAAACATATCATAGCCACTGAATGTGTGCATAGAGGCTCGAATGAAGGAGGGGGGGGTGAAAATATGAGCACCTATCCTGCTGTTTGTTGTGACCACAAGGTGTATAATTGGCTTTACTTTGGCTTTGCTCTGTTTTATTGTAGATCACAGGTGTCAAACTCAAGGCCCGGGGGCCAGATACGGCCTGCCACATCATTTATGTGGCCGGCGAAGACAAATTGTGCATTAAATTTGTGTGTCATGACTAGAATTGCACATTGTCTTCACTTTTAATATTTTTTTTTAAATAGTTGACCAGTTTTTACTCGTCTGATTTGAAAGCGAGTTATTTGTCAGTTGGTTTTGTAGCTTTTACTGTATATAATATGACTTGCTCAAACATTTATTTGGGTTGACAGTCATAATGGCTCTCCGAAAGAAGCTATGACTACAATGCGGCCCGCGAAAAAAATGAGTTTGACACCCCTCCTGTAGATGAAGCAATTAAATGTGACATTCGCCTCGGCTTCTGACTTTGATTAAAAGTTGGACAATGATGGAGTTGAAAAGGGCAACAAAGCTTTTATACAGAGTGACATTTTCACATTTTTAAATAAATGACAGAATAAATGGCATATTACAAACAAGCAAGATCACCCACTTAAAACATGCAATTAATATTTCATATTAATTCAAGCCAGGCTATGGCTTTCAAGGTGGAATCGGTTTCTTTATTCTATATGTCACTGTGTAAGAATGGTATCCTTTTATTATTTATTCAAAGCAAGATAACTTAGTTGGTGTTTATATATGGAAGCACACGGTTTGGGTTCAAAGGTCAAGATCAAAAGGCAAAGACAGTGAAAATTTCAGCATGCAAATCACAAAAAAGGCACCAAAAAGATCGTTGTGAAATTTGGTGGGCTGAATCTCAGCCATTTTGCTCAGTCACATAAAACATAGAATACAGTGTTCCCTCGCTATTTTGCGGGTCACCTTTGGCCGCCTCGCTGTTTGTGGAATTTTTGTGCAGTCAGTGTGTACTTATTTATTTATTTATTTATTTATTTAACAGCATAGGAATGTTAAACAGAAAATAGAATGCACTTTATAGAGTGCTTTTATCGACATCGACGTGTTCAAAGCGCTTTACAAAGTTTCACATTCACCCATTTACACAACCATTCATAGCCACAATGTGTTCTGACACACTGTGTAGCTGGATGACTTTGTTAGTTTGTCATTGTGACTTTACGCATATAACACTGGCAACAAAGTTTGTAATCAAAGTTCACTTAAAAACAAAAGTCCTTGTTTCACTTTCAGAATACTGCCACTAAAACATTCAATTATCAAGACGTAAACATTTAATGTATCCCCTTATTCTGATCTGAAAAGATCAACAATACCTCATAAATTGCTATCAGCTTAGGCAGGAGGAATGCATCTTCTCCAGAATGTCCTCATATTATTTAATTTATGTATCTGTCACACTAATTGTCTACCAAGACAGCCCAGACAGACTGTAATGCATCATTAATATTGTCCTGCCTCACATATCAGGTTGTCTAGATCAACAACTACTTTTAGAAGATTAGTCACTTAAGATACCAACATTTTAGGCATTGCCTTTTATAACCAAGGGGTGAATCATCCGAACTGGTCTCCATCCCAGGTTTTAACATCAATATTTATACGTGACAACTTGATCTGTATGTCAATGAATCTACCCCAATGCACAGTTGAATGTGTAGGAGTACAAGTAAAACTCTCACAAAATGCCCACCAAATGAAAAGGAAACCTCCCATAGCCAACTGTCACATCTCATTAAGAAAATGAATGGTAAAGAGACTTTTTCAAAAACAAAACGTAGTAAACTAAAAAAATGCATCTACTAAACTAGGCTTCACACAAATGATCAAAAAGCCCACCGGAATTACTAAACCCAGGCAAACTGATCGACCTAGTCTTCACCAACAAACTCGATCGAATTATAAAAACAGATAACCTGATTACAGGTCTATCAGACCACAATCTAACACAAGTTAACAGAAAACTGTCCAAAACATGATATAAAAACACCATGCAGAGCACCACTAGAAAATATTTTGTCCCAAACAGTGCTCTGCCAGAAATTGATGAAGATATCAAAAATGCAAAATGGGCAGACATAGAATACTGTGATTGCAATGAGACCAGCAACACCGTTCTCACAACTATTTCTGAACTAGCGATGTGTCGTGCGCATACGAGCGCACCCAAGCGTAACATAAAAAAGCTGCCATGGTATAACGATGCATTATCAACAATTATGAAACAAAAAGACACAGCGCTAAAAATATTCCTAAAAAGCAAGAATAATACTGATAAGCCAATTTTCAAAGAATTACAAAATAAAACCACTAGACTGTTTGGGCACACCCAGAAAACTGTTTCTTTCAACTTATATGGGAAACATAAGAAGACAGCAAGTGTCTGCAGAGACACATTGACAAACGAACCGGCAAAGTATCATTTAAAACACCAATCCACGTCAATGTTGGTGGAATGGTGGCCACAGACAATATAAAAGTTGCGGAAGCCTTTAACAACCACTTCATTAATATAACCATAATGCTAATAACCAACAACCCGCCTGAGCTGAGACAGGCTACAGAGCCGCATTAATCACCCCCACTCATTAATTAATAATTAAATAATTCATTCATTCATTCATTCATTCATTCATTAAAATGTAGAACACTTAAAATGAAGTGTCTTGTAATAGTCAGATAAACAGGAGGGGAAAAAAACTGCAAAAATCATTGCATGACTCCACTAACCCCAAAGTGCTTTGATTTTGATGAAATGCATGATGAAAAGTTGCATCATCTTTTTCTTATGTCTAAATCAAATGTTTTGTGTCTCTAGGTTGATGTCTAAACCACCCTGCATCATAATACCACTGTGGTATCTCTATTGTTCAATCATGCGCACAAACACTCAGACATCCACATTGCACCCTCAAAATGACATCACTTCCCCATCATTCTGTGAAAATTACATCTGCCCCCCACTATTTCACCAATCACTCCAGTGGCTGTTTTTTCCCCCTCTTCTCTCCCTTTTTTGCCTCATGTCCCAATCTCAGGCTTTTCCTTCTACTTTAATTTGACCCTAAATTGCCAGACCTGAATTGCCCACAAACAGTGTGGGGTGGACAGGCCGGCAGGAGGTGTATGTGAATGTGTGAGTCTCCATGTTATCACCATCGCTTTTCATTTTGCTCTCCAAGTGGTGCTGTCAGAAAAAAAACAAGATATCACTCTCTGGCCGATCCCAACAGGGTGTCAAGAAAGTACATAAAGAAAATGGAAAGACAGCCTAAGGACAAAGGAAAATCCAAATGGTTGCTTTCACGACCCCAGCCCATTTACCTTACAAGACTAATCCTGTGATTTACTTTGTTCCTTAATCCCAGCTGCCAATGGGACCCAGTTTGTCTCTGTGGGTACCGCAAATGGCACCTTGGAGTGTGCCTTGATGATGTGAAGGTTATTAAAAACAACTCATGCCCTGTCGGATGTGAGGTAAACTCATTAATGAAAAACTATCTTGAGATCTAAGATGAGCGTGTGGGCTAATTAGTTCTTCCTCATTTTAGTTACCAAATGGTTCTTGGGCTAAAACACTCAACTTCTCAATGTTCATTCGTGGGCAGCCACCTGCTGCTATCATTAGCCGAGACCCGGGAACACTAACAGTTTTGTCTCTAATGTTGATCTTTTTTTTTTCCTAGGTTGTTTACAGTGTCATGCAAGTCAGTTTCAAGTGTCCACCCATAAATTACATTGAAAATGCCAATGAAAAACAGACAGAAAATGCATGACATAATCTCAAACACAGTGAATGAAATGATGCAAGTGACCCTGTGAGCCAATTGTAACATACTTTGGGGTGAAATGTATAATTATGAAAAGACTAAAGATATTGAATCTTTTTACACATAACATTTAAACAGAAATGCTGTGATTTTGTAGTGTCAGACTTAAAACACACTGTCCAACCTATGAATATTTGCGCAAATAAAATTAAAGAAAAAACAACCTTTTTTTGCAAGTTTAATTTCCATTTTACCTTCTTAGCGCTCATCTGTTACTTTTCTTCCAGTGTAAGCTTGACAGGTCTATGTGCTATTTGTTCCCTCTTGTTAAGGAGATTTTCTGTAGCTTTTGGTAAGGGTTGAGCAGCTGTTTGGCTTAAGTTCTTCCAAGCCAGTGTTTCTTCAGTGGCTTTTTGAGTGGCTTGATTCATAAAAGCTTGATTGGTTGGTTCTAGCACTGGATGATCCTTTAATTGGGAAGGTGCAAAGTCATTTGAAAGGTGAGAAGCTTGGTCTTGTGAGATGGGACCCGGAGTTGAGCTGCCGCGCCTCAACATGGATGATTGACTTTGTTTTAATAAATCCATCAACTGTAAATCTTGAGCCATCCATGGAACATTGCAATTCCTCTCCAGTTTATAAAACAGCACATCATTTAATTCAGTCTCATGTCTGGATATGGTGCCAGGTCATAAAAGAGTCTGATTTAAACAGATATGCCATGGCTGTCAAGGTTGGGAGAAAGGTGGAATACAACTGTTTTACATTCAGAAGCATGAGGGAAACAAAGGAGTGCCAGACAGTAATACACAAGATGGTTCTGAGAGTAAAGTGTAAGAGTGAGTGAATTTACCAAGAATATTAATATTAGATCTTTGGATGCATCGTTGTTATTTTGCGTTAATATCAATTATGACTTGATGAAATGGTAATTTGTGTTTATAATAAGTATTTATTGCATATTTTGTACACCTGAGGATAAGGTGAGGGAAGGGATTTAGGAATTGTTCATTTAATCCAATTTTTCATGCATACTTAACCCTGAATGCAAATAAAATGCTTAGACAAGGTTTTTCAACTAGCTGTTGAAGACAAAACTGCATGTATTTTTTAAATATTGTTACGATTTAGGTAGTGCCACGGTGGACCACTGGTTAGCACGTCCGCCTCACAGTTCAGAGGGTGCGGGTTCGATTTCCAACTCCGGCTCTCCCTGTGTGGAGTTTGCATGTTCTCCCTGTGCCTGTGTGGGTGGATGGATGGATGGATGGATGGATATGATTTAGAGATGCCACTGTGAAATTGGGGTGGTGCATGTGGCCAGTTTCACAGCCAAAGGTTCTAGTTTCATAGCTGGTTCATTCCTTTAAGGGGATACGGGTGGGGGGGAAATAATGAATGAACACAATTACTATGATTTACTGTAGTATTTAAATAACTGCAATAAACACCACAATGCTTTTTAAGAAATGTCATCCAACAATGTATTTTAATAGTTGAAAAAAAACTTGGAGAATTAAACCATTGCTGCATTCATGGACAATGTATTTTATCTTGCATTCTGGAACGTAGGATCGGCTGCACAAAGTTCTAAAAACCCTTGCGTGTTTTTGGTTTTGGTTCAGAAACCGTAGTGTTAAAATGCATATTTTTCTGGTACATTGTTTTTGGAAACGCTTAAGTGCTACTCAAAGATAACAAAATCAGAAGCTTTCTAGTTTGGCAAACAGCTTGAGTGGTGTAATTTCCTGTTCAGTGTAAATAAAACATGCCTGACGTCGACAACACAAACCGCTAATGTTTCTGACCCGGCACCTCGGTTGCCATTTGCAGATGAGCAAACATTCTGCATACAACATCCCTAGAATAGTAAATGCAATTGAATCAACTTTTCATCTTTATGGTATCTTCCAATTATATTAGTCTAGTCGTGGAAAGATGTCATAAAGCGCTGCTTATGTACATAAAGGCTACAGCCACTTATCCACCACTTTCTCCCATCCCAAAACACTGCACATGTACATTGTACTGCATGCACATATCAAGGAGTGATCATTACTTAAGTGTTGTTAGCCAATACGATGTGATTTCTCACAGTCAGTCACACTTGTTTTGTAGCAGAATACATTCTGAGAATAGGTTAACTCATGCCAAACTAACTGAATTTGTGTTTTATGTTTTCCAATGGGAAGGAATCTTTACAGGCCCGTTTACATCTGCCATTTGCACCCTTCATAATTGTGTGTGTGTGTATGTCTGTCTGTGTCTATTTCCTACCGCCCACAGTCTCTCACAGCAGACAATGCATGCGTGTGCATGTGCAGACTGGTTAATTCTTTGTTGCACCACATTGGCTTGGGACTGCAGAGGATATCCTTTATTGGACTGATTAGAGAGACGGAGGGATGTGGTGGATGGTGAGCGGAAGAAAAGGAGGGTAGGGGGCCTTCACAGGTAAACACCCCCTAGGCACTATTCGATCCAAACATTTAAATAAACGCACCCTCAAAGCCACAAACCAATTATTCATCACAAATTGGTGCTTTAAACAAGATCTAACCCCATTTAGGGGGTCTGGCCAACCAAAGCATTTTTTGGAATGTACAGCGGTAAAATACTGTCGACCAAAACCTTGTTTAGATGTTGCTTTAAATGTTAAAACATAAAAGTTCATTGCCTATAACAAGCTTGAAGTAAATGTAGAAAGTATTGCAAAAATGCTAAGCCAGCTTTCCTCTAAATAAACATGTAAGGTGTAAATATAGAGACACTGGCTGAGCAAAATAGACTGGCGTTCGTATTCCCATTGTATTGAGCATTTATTAAGCACATTAACGGTGGAATTTGCCCTTGATGCAAAGAAAATATAGTGCACCCAATGAATATTACAAAGATATTCTCAGTGGAAATTAGTTGTAAAGTTATGCACTTCATAGACCACAAAGCAATTTTCCGACATTTCAGTGCATCGTTCATACCACAGCTGCTACACATTCCCAAAAAATAACGGATATCCTGTAGATTGCCAACGTAAAATTTCAATAAACTGATTCATGTTTATGCAGCAGGTGGTCTGAAGGTGGTTTTATCAATCTTCTGACAAAGAAATAGCCGTTAGTGGAGTCTTGAATATGGTTGAAAACTCACTTATCTTTGCAAATATATGTGTCTCCTAGTAAAAATATACACAACCGTTCCAAAACTTAATTTGTAGCTGGAAGCTTACAGAAAAAAAATAAGCTTTCAACAAAAGTCTGACCGGTCAACATTAAATTTGGTAGCCAAGTCTAGAATAGGAAGTCAACCATTTATCATTCATTTAAAGCAGTCGATTTTCGGTCAGTTATGATTTGGGTACTTTGACAAACTCAGAGTGAGTCAAAATATCCCTTTAGAGCTCAAATTAGAACCACGTTTGCGACAATGATTGGAGGTCATGGACATTTCCGGCAAGATGTTATTCCAACATTGGATTTCTCGTCAACCACAGCTTTATGCATTCAGAGGCGTGAGGTCAGGCAAAATCTTGTCATTATGTGTTGGGAGCAATGATAACTTCAAAGCTTCCTTGTTGAGGTCAATAGGTCAGCTCGTGTCAGAGATGAAGTGGAAACTGTAGAGCTCAAGATGCAGTATATTGATGGCTTTCAAATATGTGGATTGTGATTTGAATCTGTGAATCCTCATTATAGTCTGAGCATTATTAACATATAGAGATACCCGCATGCCCCCATGAATACTTAGATCCTTCAGTGGAGGATCGATTAGGAAAATATGTACAAGACCGTTCAAAAGTTTAGGGTCACCCAGGCAGTTTAGTGTATTCCATGAAAACTAACATCATCGCACAAGCTTGAATAGTCATTAACCACATTAACAATTCAAAGAGTGTATTTCTGATTAGTTTAATGTCATCCTCATTGAAAAATACAACATATAATATGCTATCCATCCATTCGTTTTCTGTGCTGCTTTGTCCCCACGGGGGTCCCGGACGTGCTGGAGCCTATCCCAGCGGTCATTGGGCAGTAGGCGGGGGACACCCTGAACCGGCTGCAAGCCAATCAGAGGGCACACAGAGACGAACAACCATCCGCACTCGCACTCACACCGAGGAGCAATTTGGAGTGCTCAATCGGCCTATCACGCATGTTTTTGGGATGTGGGAAGAAACCGGAGTGCCCGCAGAAAACCCACGCGGGCTCGGGGAGAACATACAAACGCCACACAGGGAGGGTCGGAGGTGGAATCGAACCGGCACCCTCCTTACTGTGAGGAGGACGTGCGCCACCGAGCCGCTAATATAATAGAAATATAAAAATAAAATTTTATTTTAAAATTAAGGCCATTTCAGGCGGCTTGGTGACGCACTGGGTAGCACACCCGCCTCACAGTTAGGAGGGTGCAGGTTCGATTCCACCTCTGCTCCTCCCTGTGTGGAGTTTGCATGTTCTCCCCGTATCAGCGTGGGTTTTCTCCGGGCTGATTGAGCACTCCAAATTGTCCCTAGGTGTGAGTGTGAGTGCGAATGGTTGTTTGTCTCTGTGTGCCCTGTGATTGTCTGGCAACCAGTTCAGGGTGTCCCCCGCCTACTGCTCGATGACGGCTGGGATAGGCTCCAGCATGCCCGCAACCCCCGTGGGGACTAAGCGGTTCAGAAAATGGATGGATGGATGAATTAAGGCCATTTCCAAGTGACCCCAAACTTTTGAACGGTAGTGTACTTTGCATCAGGATGAGTTTGACAACTTAGCATGATTGAAGTCAAGTAAGTCTTTTTCGCCAAGTCAGCACAGTGGGAAAAATGCTCAACTCAAGGTTAACATATTCATATTGGTCATCGTGTTTTAGTCAATTATTCACAATCAGATATATTTAGTCAGTCTGTCTTCATCTGGGGGTTGTCAAAGATCGTAATATTTTACACCAAATGATGATCCAAGCATCTGACTTCCATTTTTAGGTCAGCACAGTTTTACTCATCATGTTCTAATTGACAGTCATCCTGTTATGTATGCATACACTGAAACTTGCAAGTTCCTCATTTGGCTTACTCTCACTGCTCCAACTCTTTGCAAACACTGCCCTGGAAGCCTCTGGGTGCCCTCTCTGCAGACAATCACAGCTCCCATATTGTCTTAAACACCAGAGCCCAATTTAAAATATGCACACAAAAGCCTTTTTTGGCCCTTGTAGGACAATTAAAGTTGTTTTCTTTGTCTGAAAATACAAGATTGCGATCAGCCCTAAAAATGTTCCAGTCCACGAGATGGCTCAGCATTGTGCTTCGTACTTTAGACATGCTTAGCTGTAAGTCAAAGCAGTCTAAAATGAGAGTGCATGGTGGGCGTTTTGGAGGATTCAAAAATAGAATCCTGGGCACCCATCACCTCCTTAACACTAGGACTACCAACATTTTCACACAACTCCTTTTTCTACCAAGATTTGGCAGCGCTGGGTTACTATAATCTAATTAGGCCACTTTTTCTTATGTACATGAGCCATTAGATAAGAACGTGGTAAACAGCAATAGGTGTGAGGGTGAAAAACAAAGATGCCAAGTGTTTATAGCACCCTCTCATGCTCAAAACAACTTTTAGTCACAGGAAAAATCTGATATTTGGGATGAATTATCCTACCGGGTAGTAGTAATGTTGGATTTCCTCAATGGGGAGGGTGCCAGCGACACTCCACAGCATAATTTAATACCAATTGTCTATGCATCAAATTACTCAATTCACGTTCATACTCACCATTGAGGAAATCTGACAGCATACAAATCTGACTTTCGTTTTTGCAAAATCTTTATATCCAATGCATTCTGGGATGTTGCAAATTTACAACATTGGCCTGGTGTGGTAAACTAACAGTGAAGGCTGAATATGTATGAAGACTATTTTTGTTTGCGTAGCCTCCTGTTAATGTTTGTAACAATGTTACAAAGTGCTTTACAATGGTAGAATGACAAAAACAACTTGTTAGATGAGCAAAGGGAGAAGTCCTCCAGTGACGTCAAACTCAAAAGTCAGACCCAGGGATAGAGGATCAGACTTATTCAAGAGGCATCTCTTGATCACACTAGCAATGAGAAGACTTGTGACCTACATCTAGTCAGAGCATTCTTGAAGGGTTAATTTGTCTCTAACTGATATAGTGGTACCACTGATGAGTTTTAATTCTTGTAGAGCTTCTAACAATTCTCTTGTGGGTTCTGATGTTGATGTCTTCATGAATGTGGTTCGTTTTATGACATTTAAAATTAACGTGCTTCACCTTTTTAGATGAAACATTCTTTCTTATGCCTACTTTCTTGAGATCAGAGTGCCCAGAGGAAACCCACGCAGCCACAAGGACAAGATGCAAACTCCACACAGGAGCCGGAATGGAACCCGCAACCTCTGCACTGTGAGGCTGATGTGCTAATCAGTGGACCTTCGTGCCGCCTCTGGACAGATATAATTGAACAAATTTAACATTTATTGTAATAGGAGTATGAACCGGTATAAATAATAATGTTTAAATCTGCACAATAATAATATGATAGCTTCCTCATTTGCTTGGTAGAAAAGGCGACTTTATGTACCTAACATTTGGACAAAAAAAAATCTTTTTTTTTCTTGAGAGTAAACATAGGTTATAAAATGTATTTCCATGCACAATTACAGTGTTATTTCAGCATATCTTAAAGAAATCCAGTAATATCCCTTTGTTCATGGCGAGAGATTCAGTACGTGCATGTATTTCCGATGATGTCTTGCCTTCCTGGCTATAACTAATTAGAGTTGCAGCAAGACGTGATTCCAATTGCTGGGTGACTGCAACCCCAACGACCTTTCAATCCAACCCGCAGAACCGATTTCATCCAAAAACAGTTACAGAGTGTGAGTCACAAATTCTGCTACTTGTACAGCAAGTTATAAAGACCCATGTCATTCTCCAAGCATGATGCATGTTTAGCTCGCAATGAGGAAAATGTGAAACAAAAATCGCAGATTTTCAATTTGACACTGGTCCAAAGTGATCAAGCTGTCCCTTGCGGATGTTTAAAATCAGTCAGTTTCTTGCCCAAGGCCTCTCAGGATTACCAGCTATCCAATTTAAATTCTTTTCTCTGATCTCTCGCTTCCAAATTAGGATTACATTTCAGACAATGAAAAGAGAATCATGCAGTTGGATTTAAAATGACATGACGTGATTACAGCTACAATCACTTGTTTTACGTTTTTATTTTTAAGAAACATGCTAAATTGGGGACAAGCAATGTGGCAATTCATTTTAAATCTGATATGAGAAGACAAAAGGCAAATTTTAGATGGCTTTTAAAAACGTTTTCAAAGAAAAATTGGCATATTTGTAAGGTTTGGTGGGCAGATTTAAATTTCTATTCTATAACCACCATCTCTTGATGAACAAATTTGCGAATAATATTAATATTGACTATTAATAGAACTTACTTGGGGATTATTATAGAGATGAAAGAAAACTTTGTCACTTCAAGTTCTAATCACTAACGCACATCCTTCATTGCAGCCTTTGAATAGTCCCAATTGTTCTCACTAATTAATGAATGTTTCATTGAGTTTCTCATTCACGTTCTAACCCGGAAAATTACCAAGTGTATTACTTATTTGTCTTTTTAATCAGAGCTATTTAGTAATGTAATTAATTTCTTTAACTGGAAACACAATTGATTCATTAAGTAAAGGGAGATTTTCCTTGTCCTTCTCCCAGTAGTAGTGCACCTACTATTCAATGTTCTATTTTAAGCATGTAAACTATTCATTCGAGTCCAATCCCATTCAAAACACATTTAAAGATTATGGAATAAATTAAGTAAAATTAAGTAAAATTAAATTGAGTATTTAAAGATTGTTCACCAAACTCAAATCTATTTATTTATTTATTTATTTATTTATTTATTTATTTATTGCTAAATGCTTGGTTTGAGGTTGGCACGCCCAGGTGTTTTGACTTTTTTGGGAAAACATTTCAGTAATGTGATTCAGTAACAGAATCAAGGAATTTGTCAAAATAATTTCAGAAATATGTTGGACAAGTTTCAGTCATATCACTTTTGAAATTAGAAAAATCATTCATCATAAACATTCATCATAGATGTTTCCTCATAAATCACTGCCAACCGGATTGACATAATACACACAAATATTTTTTTTAAACAACATTACAATTGGCTGTGTATTCAAATTAAAAACTGAGTATTATTTTTCAGTATATTAGCACCATTATTGAATGCAGAAGTATAGTTGTGCTCACTTGGCTCTCTTTATCATCATAGACAGCAAAGAAACCTTCATTGAAAGAGTAAATGTTTCAGAGAATCCATCCATATAAATCATTACTGTATTTGTTGTTGCTCAGTTATTATATCTAAAATGACGATGACTATAATCCTCCCAATAAGAAAAGAAACATTCCTTCATGTCATTATTGGCCAAGAGTCACAAGACGTATCGATTCCAACTGTCTCGCACATTAATACGTATATGGTTATCCATCGAGTAATCTGTCTGAAAAAAGGGTGGAGGGCCAGAGCAAACAAGAGCCAACACACTAAAGTCTGCAAAACATTTTATAAACCAAAGAAGTGGGCAAGGAGTAAAAAGGTTGCAGAAGACATGTAAGAAGAGCAACACTGCCACCTACTGCTGCTGGGTCTGACCCGCTAGCAGGCTTTGACATCATCGCAGCGTTATTTAGGAGGAGACAACAGGCCTTGCCAAACACTGTCATATTGTGTTTTCCGGTTAAAAGAGACGACCACTAATTCATCTGTTGTGCCGCTTATGGGGAATGAGCATATGTTCACTGTAACTACTGCAGGATTTCACTGCAAGCTGGCGATGAAAAGTATAATTCACAGGTTTAATAGAGATGGATTTTTTTTTTTCCTCAAGCAGCTCTCAAGGTGAGTGTATGATTTATGTGGCATACATCCTGTTGTTGGTCTTGCTTAATCAATTGACAGCAAGCTACAGTATAAAGCAATCTGCTGGAGGAGTGAAGAAAATATTTCTTTTAACTGAATCGCACTGTTCAGGTTAACCTTTTACATAGTGTTCTTATTTTCACTGCGCTGTCAAAATCAACTTAATTTCTGTCTTTGCCTGACTGCTTGTACTCAAATGAATGCTATTCTTGCATTTTGAAAAGCAGCTTTCCTTTTTCCAGTGAACCTCGTTGTTCTCTTCCAAATGTTAATGATTTTTTTAAAAATCACGTTTGGTTTTTTATTTCATTCTCATTCATTTCCTTTTTCCAGTGAACCTCATTGTTCTCTTCCAAATTATAATGATTTTTAAAAAAAATCACGTTTGTTTTTTATTTCATTCTCTCCATTGCAACTCACATAGCATCTATAGTCTAGAAAGATGCGAATCATTGTGAACTATAACTGGAACCCACCAAATTGCAAAAGAATTGCACAACAGAAGAATATACATACGTAGATGTAATGAGAGTCAGGGGATGAGGATGGTGCGTATGGAGACTGTTGCAAGGAAATATTCAGTCTTTCATCTCCTTGCTCAATAAATTAACCAAATTCGCAACGGAAAAATCGAACCCAAAGTCAATGAGTATAGAGCAGATCCAATACATCATCTTGAATTTGTCCGCTTGAGCGTGAAGATGATACATAATTTTATTATTTTTTAAAGAAGAAAAACACTTAACAACAATCCCAGGTTCTCCTCTGAAAACTAGGCCAACAACGTTATGTGCACTTATGAATCCATCACCCAAGATTAAGTTCCAAAGTCTGATATTAAAATGACCTCCTGAAATTACAAGACACTGATTAAATGCAGCCCCGCTTACTGGTAAAATAAATTTATTTTTAAAAAAGACAAATGTTTTTACTCGAAGCTGGTTGAGGGGAAACTTCACCAACACGTCATGCATCTTTATCAACAATAATGTGATTACCTCCAAATCATCAGAGCCTTTTGGATGTTTACATGTGTGTGTCATCATAATGCTCTCACACCCGATAGATATATTGAGTTTATCCCCGGTCTTGGCATCTGTTCATTTGGCACTATCTTAACACTTAATAGAAGCAGTTAATTTTGTAATCACTTGATTAACTGCAAAGTTGATCATCTTACTTCAATGTTTTATCATGCAATGTTATGTAATTTTGTCATGTTATTTTAGGTAAAGACTGCATAAAATAAGTGTATGGTATGTAGTGGCTAGCAAACCTCCGTTTTCTGCTTTTCATCAGGTTTTTTTGGAAGGTGTATGGCCTTGTAAATTAAGTGACCCGTTAGGCCATTTTACTTGGACTTAATTATCAAAGACACACATTATAAATTAGTCTCATCATGACCCACATTTCAGCTTATACAGCTCTTATATCACCACTATGACAGGGTTGAAGCTGAGAACCTCCCTAATCAATTTTTTATCCAATTCTTACTTAAATGTTGTGCTCTCCATGTGATAAGTCCATTCTATTTCATCACCTACACAGTGTATATCGATGGGTAAGTGCTTAACACTTCTCCCTCACAGTCTAGAGTTCCAAGTTCCAATGTTTGTTGGAAAAGCTTTGTCTTAATTTGCTTGTGTGTGTTTCCTAGGTATTGTTTTTTCTCTAAAATGTCTGTTGTCGTGAATGTGAGTGTGAATTGTTCATACAGTATGTGCCTGAGATTGACTGGCGGTCAGTCCAAGGTGTATCTCTCTTTCTCAAACTCATCTTGGCAAGGCTTCATTAGAAAATTAGAGTACCAACTCCAAACTTTATAGAAATTTTCTTACTGAATGCTTCAAGTTAACTTTTCTAGATGAATTTGTTGTTTTGTCGTAAGTTTATTACCAATACAGATCAACAGCAAAGCACTTGGTTTTCACCACACATGTTCTTTGCGTTCAGCTTTTTACGCACCAAAGCAGAAAGGTTGAGTTTATATATTAAGGTCATAAAAAGGTGACATGCTTAAACATAACATTCCAAAAATGTCCTGTAATTTTCATCCCATAATTTCCCAACTCACTAAACCCATTGCCAATAGCTAGTCACCCAACGTTGTTTTCTCATGTTTTCGTGATAATAATAATAATCACATTGATAATAATAATAATAATAATAATAATAATAATAATAATAATAATAGAAATCAAAGTCGAAAATATAGGTCGAACCACATGAAGCCATTTCTAATTAAAATTTGCTGTTGACCAACGTCATTGGACTTCAAGGTAATTGAACTTCAAGGTAATTGAACTTCGTGTGGGTTCAAGCAGTATAAACTGTCTATATTCAGAACGTAAAACAGATTAAGGCGTTAAATCCCAAAGTCAAGGACTGACTGGCCGCCAATGACTTTTCAGCCTTGCCTGCTGTGAGAATAGATAAACTTGGAGCACATTCTCCTTGTCGTAAACTTATAGTAATAATCGTCTCGCTTCCCTGTGGGGAGACACAACCTTCTCCTTTGAATGATGACAAGTGCGTACCCTCCATTTCCTCTGGCTGGAGGCTCTGGTAAGTAAGGGGTGTATAAATGTCCTGTCTCATATTGTTGCCCAGAGGTGACCAAAACACTCATTGTATCTACCCACCTTCCTTCAGCTTTTCCACTGGCTATCATCAAAGAAGTTTGAGATGTTGCTGAGCAAAAATTGCATCACACTCCTTAATGTGCGTGGTTGTGAGAGCAACCTCTACTCTTGCAGAGCAATGATTGAAATCCCACTAAAGGCTCCTAAATAATTGTTTTAAAAAAATGGTGTGGACATGCATCTTGTCTGATTGACACAATTTTATGTATATCACGTTAATCCACATGGCCATCTTGTCTGATTGACACAATTTTATGTATATCACGTTAATCCACATGGCCATACATCAACATGGTAGTAGTGTTTTTTATCTGTTTGTGAAATCTGTGTTTAAGCAGTATGTTTGCTCATATCTGCATCACACCGCCCATAAAGCCTAGGGGCACACTTGGTTAAAAAAAAGAAAAGCAGCAGAATAATGAATTATTTTACATTACAATTCAGTGCTTATACACTCATCAGAGGCAAATTCTAATCAGATCCAAAGTTCAAAAGCTGAGCATGATTGTCTTTAATAATCCAAAACTGTTGCAGAACGTTCTTGAAAAGAAAAGTACGGAGCTTGAAACGAGCACCTTATTATCAATGCATATCACCAAACTAATTCAGAACAGAAAGCAAGACCCACAAACAAGCGGCAAGTGCTGACATTTCTATGACATTCTGCAGGATCCAAACTTCAGGCAGGTAAGGAGTGAAAAGGACAAGCACGCAGGTAACAAACATGATCATTTTATTTACAATTTTGTCAAATGCCCATTTATTCTTAAGTCTCTAAGATATAGTTATGCTGCATGAAATTTCCAGTTCTACTAGTCCTAAATAACAAATGCAATAATGCACAATGAAATTCAAACTCTGGTGATGTTTAAGATTTATTTATATTAATTAAAACGGTGTCATAGTTCTGGTCCTAACTCAACATTTTTGATGAGTTGATTGGTGTTTTTACGTCTCACCAGAATATATTCTTTTTACTTCTGTTGTTTATGAAATTAAGATGAACTACAAGCCGTCCTTTGGATATTTCCTTATAGCAATTGCTATCACTCACGGCGATTGTTCTACAAGACAATTTCGCTTCAGCATTAAATTCACTTTTTATTGTGGATTCACTCTTGCGTTCATTGTGTCGGTGTTGTGCGTTCAACAAGATGAGTAACATCCTGCACAAAGCCTCTACACAAGCACAGTTTGTCTTCGGCATCTGGCGTGGCCTATATAGCTCAAACCCCAGAACAAACCCCCGACAAGCCCAGCCTGTGGTCCACCCTACCGGAACTGAATTGCTTTCAAGAGATGCAGAGGGGATCTCTGTTTAGGGTTGATAGATTATTTTGATCATATGACTATGTTGGAATGTAGACTATAATGATAAACCAAACTTATCCTGCTCTCACAACGCAGTAAAATAAAGTGGTTGCATCCTCTGCTTGATTGACCAGCTGCAGAAGAAGCAATCAAAGTCGTTCTGTTTCCCCCAATGTAGTAAAACAACCCCTGCTCTGATTTGACCAGAGGCCGGGGGTTCACCAAACCTGTCCACTCTTACCCCCACCCTGCTTTCTCTCAAGAAATACTCTCTTGCAACAGACGAAAGTCAGAATTCGTTTGAACATCGCTGTATGCACAGTGACAAACGTTTTCTCCACTTGCAAATGCTAAAAGGGCATACTGTCTCCCATGTGGTTCTTGCAAATAAATTGGAGTGAGCACCACTCTAACAATCTCGGTTTGCAAGATTTCAAAGATTCCTACAGTGTTTGATACAGTGAATGGAACACTCACGTAGCCTATCCACATTGCTGACGGTGTTGTTTTGAAGCGTGGCTAGCAGTGCTCATAATTATTTATTATCAGTTGTTTACTGGGGGCCTAATGTATGTATATGGCCCGGCTACATTTCTTGATTTGAAAATTCGGCCCAACTGAATTCGTAATTGAATAGCCCTGCTGCAGCGGTAGTAAAAGCAAAGAGCTCCTTTTAGACGTGTGTGTCAGCAAATTAAACTGTAGTTTTCGTCCTGTCTTTGATGAGTATGCACGAGTAGCCCTTACTAATATATATTTTATCTTTAATACAGAGACTTTCACTTTCACACAGTCAACTGCAGGACACAAAACATCTTTCACATTCACTTCCACAGCAAACATTAAAGAATCAACTTTAAGGTTAACATGTTGACCCAAATGAGATTGTTTAGGAATAAACGAACTTCCGTATAAAATTGTAGTTTAAAAGATGGCATCCGATCAGAGAAAGCACTGGAGAGTTCTACCTACCAACTGCCTGTTGTTTTCATGTAAAACATCCTGTAACAGTACAAACATACCTTACATGACACTTGCACATGTGAGAACACATCTGCAACCGGTGTAATTACTGGAGGAAATCTGTGTTAATAATTGCTACTTTCTTCACTCTTGACGAACAATTAACAGGTATGAGCGATCACAACCTATATTTTGGGTCATATTCTGTCTCCTACCCAAGCCACTCCACACAATCGTTCAATTAAAGGAGACTGCATCTGGCAACCTCCTTCTGTGTGCAACTGTGTGCAAGAACTATGCGAAGAAATGTCCAGACTGAGTTCTGTAGTCACTGTCTGTTGATTGAACAGACAGTGACTACAGTTAATGGATCCCCTAGCGCCTCGCTGAGCTCATGTCTGGCATCACTGTCGACCAGAGTTGTACTGGACATCAGTACCAGCATCTTCTTCATGTAGTTTTGATATTCGATGTATCATTCGGCATTATGGGTCAAACTTAAAAAGCAAACACATAATAGGACACAAACTAGAATGATATTCAGAAAACTTCTGCCTAAGGCAAATGATCCTATTGTGGATAAGCACCAACTTGTGCACATTCACCCACCTCCTTAATATGCCTAGATGTTGTCATTAAGATTCATGTATTAGTCACACAGTAATGAAGGCAAATGATGATTTAAAGATATAAGATTATGTTTTTATGTCCCATGAAGGTGATGCAAAAGTGTCATGGTTCCAGAGAGCTGACTAGTTTCATTCATGAAACTGTATGGTGTTTAAAAAAAAGGGTGGGGCTTTGTATTATACACATAGATCATCGGTAATGTCAATTATGTATTGATATTGACTGGTATAAATTATTAAATTTGCCGCATATCTATCTTTCGGTAAGGTAGGGCTACTCACTAACTGCTCCATGTGAACGGAATATTGCACGCTTGTGCTTGTACTGTATTTTTGTTGATAAAATATAACATTGATACCAATTTCTGTGTTGTCTCACCACATCATTAACTTATTGAAAAAATATACTTTTATGAAATCCAAAGTTCTCAAGTTCTCAAATTTTCAAGTGCTTGGATTTACTTTTGGGGTGCTTCCGCACTGCTAAAAATGGGCTAGACATGCCCATGGTAAAAAATTAAAAAATAAAAAATATTACCTTTTATCAATTTATCAATATTTTGTTCTTTAATTGTGTGTTCCCTTGTTTTGTACCACTAAACTACAATAAAGACAACATTGACTCAGCAAGGGAAGTTGCATATGGCTCTCTTAATGGTGGCAACATCCTTTAGGGACCTTTGAGAACTTAAAAGTTGCTAAATGACACTGCCACCAATTAACGTATGATAGGTTTATAAGATTTTTTTTTCATAGTCGTCAGGTACAATAGTGGATAGGGAACACTAGCTGGATAGTTTGTTCAATATCTAAGAACATTAAGCTAGTCTCAGTTCATCAGCAAATGCTGATACAGAGCAGACATAAGTATTTTTTGTGAAGCTGGAGTCTGTGTGCGTAGAGGTGTGTATCTGTGTGTATCTGTCTATCTGATAGTGTGAGCTCTTCAACAAATTGGATGCCATTTTGTGACACCTTGTGTATGAGCATAAGGGCTGACATTGAATGTGACAATCAAAATGCAATGACTAAAAGAAAATGTTTGAAGTACACTTCGAGACAATATAACAAGTGTAAAATGAATGTTTGTCACTGAAATTTCGACACAAGGTTTTTTTCACTCATGTAAAAGCCACAACCATAGTATGATAAAAAATAGCAGGAAAGGTACAACTTTGAACACAACAAAGTCAAAGAATAGCCACAACCTGAACAGTCACTGTCAAAGTGATTAACTGGATAGATTTTTGTCCAATCTCTAGCTGAGCAAGGACAAAATGTCTTTCTAAATTTCTTTTAACTCAAGGACACTGAAACTGGGGAGAAATTGGGGAGTTGATTGCTTAACGCACTCAGTTTTTGGTATGTGTTCATTTATTTTTCTCAAATTATAGTATGTGGTAATTTATGGGAAAACTCTATTCCAGGTTGAACATTTGTTATGGTAATGTCATGTTAGTTATTTTACCATTAAGCTATGACCTAATGTGTCGCTCGTAATTTTGTAAATCTGTGTTTTGTTCTGAAGCCTTGATAAGGTTATTATGTCAGAGAATCCACAACAGCATCTTACTGAAATCTGACAAGTGTGAATGTAACAAGTACACTTAAAGGGAAAGTCGATCCCCAAAATGTCTTTACAATATGCTGCATGTACCCCAACTAGTCTAAAAACGGCATTCTGATTCAATTAGTTTTGTGGAATATGAAATAAATTCACCCGTTTTTATCATCTTGCTACTTGCTGTCGACTGACAATGATATCACAGTTGCCAGGTCTCAGGTTACAATCAATCACGGCCCAGCTTCAGAACACTCTTGACTCGTGATTGGCTGCGACTTGAGGCCTGGCAAATTCGATGTCAATTTCAGTTGACAGCAAGTGTCAAAATGGCTGAGCCCTGAATTAAATAAAAACAGGTGGATTGTATGTGTGTGTATGTGTGTGTGTGTGTGTGTGTGTGTGTGTGTGTGTCTCTGTCTGTCTGTCTGTCTGTCTGTCTGTCTGTCTGTTGACCCCGATTTTATTGTGATTCAATGCATATGAGGAAAGCTCTGTATAAAGGATTCAAATGATTGTCAAAGACATTCAATGTGAAAGACAGAAGTAATGTCCCACAACGCAAAATTATTTTACACAATATCCTATGCGTATTTATTGTCATTGCAAAAGTATTCATATAGTTTATCATGAAACTGGCTGTTGAATATATACATGGTGTTACTGATTAAACAATTTGTATGTACTACAATGATTGTGGTTGCAGTTGAATCTGACTAATAAACAATAAACTAATAAACTGTTTCCTAATAACCATGTATTCTTCTGCCAATCAAAATTGACGTTTATTTGTATGCCGAATTGTTCATATCAAACTGTGTACTAAATACCGTATTGGCCCGAATATATGACGATGTTTTTTGCATTGAAATAAGACAGCAAAAGTGGGTGTCGTCTTACATTCGGGGTCTAGACATTATAACCATTCATAACACTAGATGCCGCCAGATATCTTTAATGTGAAGTTACGTCACTGCGCCTTAAGTCTCACGTGATTTACCCCATCTTATCACAATTGTTGGAGCTTGTGCGCAGTGGTAAGTTAAAGGTTGCAGGTATCGACTGAGTATGTTGCTGTGATCGTGTGCGTCTTTGACACAAAGTGAGGATATACAGTTCATTGTTACTACTGTCCACTGATGTGCCGTTTGTCCGATCGCGGTTTTCTTTGTGTGCACACTCTTTGATTGACAGCTCCGGCGCGCTCCTTTAAGTTTGCCTCGCATTGTACGAGTAGCCGTTACGCAGCGGCACGGCGACTTACGGTCGCCAGCAAATGTATCTCGTTGACTTATGTTTGGTGTGTTTCCGAGAGTATTTCATTCATGGCTATTTAGTATAGCGGAACCGTTACGCGCAGTTAGTTATGTAATGTGTGCCGTCCACGAGTGTTGTGTGACGTGAGAGGTTGAACGCTGACTTACATGTTGTATTTCTGTCTGTTGCAGAACCACACACACACACACACACACACACACACACACACACACACACACATCCCACAAACCACACACACGCTTCACACAATACCCTTTTGCCAATTTGCTTGTATGCTCCTATGAGCCACAGTGCCTGTTACTTTTTTGCCAATAATTCAGTAAAGCAATCAAAACTGAACCACGTCTTCCCTCCTGTGTTCCGAGCAACACCCGGGGGCGAAAAGAGCATAACCATTCCCCTATAAAGCCCTCAGGCTCCCCAACAATAGCGGTAGCAGTTTGCATTATTTTATTGCAATGTTTTTCCTTATTCAGATTTTTTCAAGACTACAGTTAGAGTTCACTTTGATGGTGAATGCAGTTATTGCAGTTTTGTTGTTTTATCACAGTAGATTGGTTTATTTACATTTCAAAAACCAGGAGCCATTCATTTACAAATGTGATTGCACTTTAGTTTACATATTTAAATGTTCAGATATTAAGATGTGATAGACAGTTTTTGCATTATTTGAATGAGGCAAAATAACGTGCTTTTTCTCTCGAATATATTGTTATAATCATTTGTTTCAGATGTAATCATTTTCTGTATAAAAATTAAATTTGGTGTTCAAAAAGTCTGTATTTTCAAACTTGAGACTTGAAAAAGAGGGGGTCGTCTTATAATCGGGGTCGTCTTATATTTGGGCCAATACGGTAATGAGTACAGAATATTTCTGCTGGTGAATTCACATGAGAACATATTCATTTGCTTGTCATTCCCAACATGCTCTCATGTTTCAAGACATTACCATTTGTTCAAATGTTTGTGCATATGCTCCATAATGGAGTTACTGCTACAAACTTGGTGAAAAAAATATGTTTACCATCCTTCCTTTCATTTTCTTTGACACCTGTTTTGACCCCATATTGACATTTTCCATTAGCAGCTACCAGATGGAGTGAAGTGGCTGGAAAAAATAAAGAAGTCCAAGAATAAGGGGAGGAGATAATGGTTGCAGAAGCTGACAGAAATTTCAACAATGGCAGTTTGTCAGGATTGGGTCCACACGGTCATTTCCAGTCCCTTGACGCGCTTGTTCATCTGTCTCCATTTTTTTTTTATCTCACATCCTTATCCAGTTTTCTCTTCCCTTCTTCAATCATGGTATGACACTTTACAGTCTACACATGTGCATTGCTCCGTTTATATGGACTCGAAAGCTTGCTTTTGTCGTTCACCACATTTAAATTATAGCTCATTTTCCTAGTGTTGAACGTTGCTATTTGTTATCCCATCTATGGCAAGTTGTATTGTGTTTTAGCTATAAACTAGCCAATATTCTCTAGTCAAACTTGTGTACTAGTTTAACACGCACATGTAAATCTCTGTTTTATGTTCGGTTTGACATTAAACAACAACTGGTTTCCGTTTAAATTCAATGCACTTTGAACAAGTACACTAAAATAAGATAAAATTAGACTTTTTTGTGAACAGATTGTAGTAGTGTTTTTCACACATCCCCTTTTTAGTGATCTGTCATTCTATCATTTTCCCACTAATGTGAAATGTTGTCGCTTACTTTGAATATAACCTTATAAATGACCCTAAAACATTGCAGTTTGAAATGCCAAAAACCATAATTACAATATGTATTGCTTTAATACAATTTATATGGGAATACTGCTGTAAAGTATTGCTCTAATACAATTGACATGTAAATACTGCAGTAGAGCGTGTCAACGTTTCTCATGGAGTCACATATCTAAAGCACTGACAAAAAAGAAATACGACTGCAGAAATACCTGTCAATACCGTCATTGATAGATCAATCAGAGACTTCATTGCTTTGACATTAACATATTCAAAATGCCAACCTCTTTGTGCAACACTTGTGGATTTATGCTGACACCCGCTGGGCTGATTAAATGTGCTGCTTTGGAATAAAATACAACCTTCGTGAAAGGAAAGGGAGGAAGTCAGAGAGGCCAGGCTCACACTGCATGTGTACGACACCTTAATTGCGTCAATGATTATCTCTCCACATTATGCTTTCTCTTTTCATATTTATCGTTGTGTCCAATTTTCATTATGTCCTTCATTAAGGAGCATAAATAACTTGCGTAAATGTGCCAGCACGCTGCGACACACCCAATAACACTGCCAAGTGTTATCCATCTCGTTCCCTGTGAGACGGCATTACCTGGCTGAATTATGTCTATGAGTTGCCAGTGGCCCCTCCCACTCAACCAGGATGGCAGTCCTCATATGGCAGCATTAACTTTTCAGGCTTTATTGCATCTTCTTTACCCAACACGTACCATTAATCCCCTTAATGGCCACCATGACCTCTTTCACCGTGTTTCATAAAATGAAAATATGAATAAAGCCCATTACAGTGTCAATTGTGGACAGTCAAAGTGATAAATCAGTAAGCTCTATCAGAGGGATTGCCCCTGCGAACACTCAGCTTTGCTGCATTAAATCAAACTCACTGTTTGCCTTGTCATGGATTGTTTTTTGTACACATAAGGCTGAAACATTTTTGAATGGTCAACAGTATGAGTCTTTTTTGTCCTGGAGAATGTGTGTCTCTTAATTAACAACTATAGCCTTACCTTTTTGGTTAGTCCGCTTTTTCAAAGTATCGCTTTTACACATATTGTGGGACGCCACATTTGAAACCTTTCCCTGCATTTTTTCCATGCTGCACAAATGTGAACTCACTCCCGCAGCACCTCCTCTATTGTGCAATCGCTCATCACGAGGCACCACGGGAAAGTCTACCCATTTTTCCACCCAGTTTGATATCCCTGGCTGACTTGACCGACTTGAAAATGTTTCTAACGGGGTTGGCAGTGACACACACAGCGTGCTGTGCTGTGTCGTCCGACTTGGCGTTCCATCAATGCTTGCCAATTGCAAGGAGAAAAGATCCTATTGAGGACCGGGCAGAATCAAACGGCATTCATACTCACAATTACACCTACAAACAATTCGGAGTGGTAAATTGACCTACCATGCATGTCTTTTGGAACGTGGGAGGAAATCGGAGTACCCGGAGAAAACCCAAGCAGGAACAGGGAGAGCGTACAAACTCCACACAGGAAGGCCGGAGCCAAAATGGAACCCTGCGCCTTTGAACTGTGAGGCGAACTGTGAATTGTGCCCTCCACTGTTTGCCCATCAGTCGCAGGGGACCCAAAGAGTCGGAAAACCAGCTGCATTTTGGAATATCAGTAAAGAAGAAAATGTGATTCCTCGTATATTACCATGCTGCCTTCTCTTTTATACCATAACATTTTGAGTGGATAGGTCCATGTAGTATTGCATTATTAGATCAACTTTCAAAAACATTTAGCCTTTTGTTTTATTCAACACTTGTCTCGTTTTCTCCTCATGTGTTTCGTACCTGAAAGGAAAGTCACCGAAAAATTTGATGTCTCCTTTAATTTTCGTCAATCGTGGCCAAAAAGCATCTGCAGGCATTAATGGTTAACACTGCTCCTAATAAAGCGTCACAAACACTTTGTTGTTCAGGGGAGTACAAACTAGTTTGTGAAGCAGAACAACAATGATAAATGTTTAATGAAAAACACCTACTATGACTTTGAGTCTTCTCTTTCTATTTATAATTTTAGGATTCACCATTGCCCTTCAAATGAATTGGTGAAGGAATTAATTTTAAATCTCAACAAACAACAGGGAACACAGTTCCCCAGACACAAATCCAATCCTTCATTCTCTTTTCTAAAATGAAATGTGATTTACAATCTCATATTTCAATATAGGAGTGGTACAGACCAAGACAAGAGGGGACAGACAGTGTAAAGCTCATCAAGATGTTTGTACTCCTTTGAAATCAATAAAGCACATCTTCATGAAGAGCAAACTAAATCTTAAATTTCTTCTGAGCCGAGTGGATACAAACCAACCCGGCAAACAATATGCACAACAAATTAATAAGCAATAAGCAACACGTTCAATATCATATAAACATTGTGTATTTGACATCATTCATCCTCATAAGGGAGCTGGAGCCTGTCCTAGCTGACTTTGGGTTACACCCTGGACTGCTTTTCTTTAATTGAACCTAATATGTATAATTTAGGAATATTAAGGAACAGGGTGACATCAGGTTAACCCTACACAGAATGTTCAGAGCTGAGGTTCAAACCTTTGAAGTGTCAGGGAGATACAATGGCCACATAATAAACCATTTCATTTTAATATTTCACAAATCCATGGGCAGACAAACACTCACTGATGAAAAGATAACCTTGAAGGTGGACAAAATGAAATGAAACTTCCGCCTAAAATGAAAGTGTGGTGCATGTCCTTCATGTTCCTATGCAAAAGGTGTCAATCATAGACGAATAATAATTCAGTAGAAGACAAAAGCACAAAAGATCCCTGTCCTTTCAAACTTATGTATTTTCTGCACCATAAGGCGCACTTAAAAGCCTTTAATTTTCTGAAAAAACGAAGGTGCGCCTTTTAATAAAGTGCCCCATTTATGTGGACCGAATTCCAAAATCTGTAAATGTTGTGTGGCTGCCATGTTTAGTGTGCAGTGTGTGAGTTCAATATGTAGACAATATGTTGACCCGATGAACCAATCGGAGGAGATTACATTGTACGTAAAATACATAGGCCGGAGTGGTAAATCAATCAGAAAACTGTACGTACTACGTAGAGTACACACCTCCGTTGCCATTGATGAATAAATACGATCGGTTTGTGCAAAGGAAATTGCATTTAGACCCTCTAAAATGGCATCGACAAAGAGAGGTGCTTAGGAGGCACAAAAAACAGCTTTCCGAAAAGCCGGGATCATTGCCGAGGAGCAAGGTGACGACAAGAAAATGACGAGAGGGAACATAGCATGTTTAATGGTGAACTTGCCCAACTCTTTAATTTGGATACACAAGATGATGATTTTGAACAATTTGCGTATGAAAATAAATCAACAATCATGTAAGAACAGTACAGTACATTGTTAAGTCGTAGAATAAAGTTCAACTGAACTCATACAACCGAACTCACTGTGTTACTTCTGTGACTTTGTTTTTTTAGTTTACCGTAAGTCATGACACGCATGTGCCCTATAAGGCAGTGCGCCCTATGTGTGCCCTACAGAAGAGCCCCCGCAATTAAGTCTGCTCCTTTTAACCCGAAGCGCCTTATGGTGCGGAAAATACGGTACATACGGCTAACATATTTGAGATGACTCCTTTGTGTCGGTTATCAGCATTTGTAATTATCCCACATGATTTGGCCCCCGTTTAGACAATGACTATGAAGTGAAAGGATGCATAAATTGTGAAAGGCTTTCAATTTTGCCTCTATTTATGCAAATGTTTTTGTGGGAGTGGACTGAAATTGACATCACAGTTGCCAGGTCTCAGGTCACCACCAATCAAACCTAACCAACCTGTTTTCTGAAGCTGAGCTGTTTCATTCATATTCCACAAATTCTATATTAATCAGAATGCCATGTTGAGACTAGTGCAGGCACATAAAAAAATATTGTAAAGAAAATGTGTTGATTAATTTCCCCTTTAAAGAAGTAAATGTAATGTAAAATATCGAGTCCTTGTTCTTCAGTGTTCTAACTCTAACTGCTTCAATGTTAAGGATGATTCATAATTTCTTCACTCAAACCACCTCTAAAGACCGCATATGCTTCACAAGTTACAATGTACCCTGCCGTTCAAAGGTTTGGGGTCACCCATGCAATTTAGTGTATTCCATGAAAACTAACATAATTGCACAAGGGTCTTCAAGGGTTTTCTTATCAACCATTCGCCTTTTAACACAATTAGTCGACACAATGGATCATTAGAACACTGGAGGGATGGTTGCTGGAAATAGGCCTATATAGACCTAGTATGTAGATATTGAATTAAAGAACAGACGTTTGCAGCGAGAATGGTCATTTACCACATTAACAATGTAGAGAGCGTATTCCTGTTTAGTTGAATGTAATCCTCATTGGAAAATAGCAACTTTATTTCAAGGACATTTCTGAGTGACCCCAAACTTTGGAACAGTAGTGTATGAGAGACACATTGTGTTTGATTTGTTTCACTGCAGCTTTTACCAACCTAAATCAAACAGGCTGTGCCCAAATTCGTTGGGTGCATCCTCCCAACTGACTATTTGTGCAAGACAGTAGACCCCTTTATTGATCACCTGCCAATCTCATAGAAATAACACCAGGTGAAGTCAAAGGGAAGGTCTGATAGAGGGCTCAAAACAAAAACTCAACCTGCTTCTTTTTGTTGTGATGCAGCAGTCCTATTTTCAGGCCTTATAAAATTCACCTCACCTCTGTCATTCAGCCATGTCCCTACTTCCTCTGGGGAGCTGGTCACATTTTTAGCATGGATTCATTTTCTCAGCTGTCAAAGTGTGCCCTCTCCAAGCTCTGCTCTGTGACCTAACCTGTCAAATTCATATCTGTACACACATCACCCAGTTAGTGTGCACAATCTCTTTGGAAAATATGATTTTATCAAGTTTCATGCTACTCATTACTGATGGTTGTGAGTAGGTGTGTACGGGTGGGGGTGGGGGCTTTTCCTGCATGTGCTCTGCAAGGGTCCTGTTAGAGGTTGTGAACAAAGTGGGTCATGGCAGAGGTTAGTGCTGCATTAGTGACTGTCACTGGCAGGAGAGGAGAGCACAAAGCCTTGGCAGCCTTCTCCCGCTCATTCACAATCACACGCGGACACACAGGTGCTTTGTGAAACTTTGTGACACTGTCATGGATAGAAAGCAGCAGGCCATGACTCACACAAAGGGCAATGTCTGGAACAGACAGACGCAGCCAAGCTGTCTTTTGCTTCTACGCCCACACATGCATGGGACGTTTGCATAAGACGGGACATTTGACCCGCCAGAATTCCAAACTCTTTGCCCTTGCCTTCTTCAGTTTTGCCCAGTTTTTGATGAAGTTGTTTTAATGACATTGATTGAGGTTGAGTCTTTATGGAGCCAATCCAGTTCCTAGAGCTGATATCTCTAATTACTTCTTACTTCCTCTTATGGTTCAATCACTTCAATAAAAATGTAGTGATCCAAGCTGTTTCTGTTGAGTGCCACGTCAGTCAATGATTCTTTTTTTTCTCCTGTTCAAAGGCTTTTCACTTTCCTTCCTCAGAGTGTCATGGATAATTGAGGCAAAAATAAAGAAGCACTGTAAAAGCTGATTAAAAAATCTCACAAAGCTGAACTCCTCACTCCCTTTTAATGCACAAGAAGAGAAGACAAGTTACACAACTTCCACCTCAGGGACCCACCCGACTTTCTTCCCAACTTTGCCTCTGCCTCGTGTCTGGGTCATCTGAGGGAGAAAACACAGCTTTTTGATGTGCATCTTTGAAGCTGCCGCTATGACTGGGGCAAGGAGGATGAGGCTGTTGTTCACAGTTGGCGATGCACTGCTGCTCTCCCCCAGGGAAGCCGCTTCAAAGAGTGCCAGAGTTTGACCTTTCCTGGCTCCACATTTAACACCTTCTTAAAGTGCAGTGCCATAGTGCCAGATAGCTTTTTTTTCCTCCAAGCTTTTACTTATGTGCAAAGGGGAGAATTCTACTGATGGTCATCAAAATAGTTTTATGCGATGGTGATGATAATAATGTGCTTGTCATCATGTGGAATGTGCTTTGCTTTATTTGACCAAGTTAATCAGATCTGGTCTTTGCAAGTTCTGTAGAGATTGCATCCATCCATTGTCCGACCATTGGTGTCAAACTCAAGGCTCGGGGGCCAGATACAGGCCGCCACGTCATTTTATGTGGCCTAGTAGCCAAATTGTGCATTGAGTACAAATTGTCTTCACTTCAAAAAATAGAGATATTGCCAACAATTTTTATTAGCATTCACCTTTTTAAAATATTTGAACAATTTTTACTAGTCTCTGATTTCAAAACTAGTTATTCAACAGTTTGTTGTGTAGCCCATACTGTGTGTAGTATAAGGCATTGACCGTTATAATGGCCCTCTAATGGAAACTATGGCCACGATACGGCCCGCTACAAAAATGAATTTGACACCCCTGGTCTAGACTCTTTACAGTAGAACCTTGAATGATTGGAGGAAAGGGAAACCATGAGATTCAAGTACTTGTAATGTACTTGAAAACACCCAAAACAGAATAAAAAGTATAGTTTTGTCCTGTTTTTGTGGCCTACGAATGACCAGTTCACTACAACCGTATGATGCGGTCACACAGACACGGTGCAAAGTGTCATTTCACTTTGATCGTAGGTGGTCATTTCTTCTTTTTCTGCAGAATATATGAACTGAAGACGAGATGGTGGTTCAACTGTTGGAGGTGAAAATATCAGAAGAGCCATCCATCCAGCCATTTTCTGTACCGCTTTGTCCCCACAGGGGTCGCGGGTGTTTTGAAGCCTATCCCAGCCGTCATCGGGCAGTAGGTGGGGGGACACCCTGAACTGGTTGCCAGCCAATCGCAGGGCACACAGAGACAAACAACCATCCACACTCACACCTACAGGCAATTTGAAGTGGTCAATAGGCCTACAAAACACATTTTGGGGATGTGGCAGGATACCAGAGAAAATCCACACAGGCACGGGGAGAACATAGAAATGGAGGTGGAATTGAACCCGCACCCTCTGAACTGTGAGGCGGCTGTGCTAACCAGTGCCCTATCGTGCCAATTGCAGTAGAGTCAATACAACTCAATAAAAATAAAAAAAATCCTGTGCTGAAGATACTTTGCCCCTGGTGACTAATTTAGAAACCATCTCCAATAGCTTCCCTATTGGTAAGCTCTGGCACCCTCTGGCTGCTGAGCTACCACTAGTTTAAATACAGAAATAAACCAACCACTGGATCTAAACTTTTCAAATACCCAGATATAAAACATGACAAAAGGTAAGAGTGTCAATTACATTTCAATTTATGGAAAGAAAGCATGAGGTAAAATTGAAGTGCTGTTATTTGATTCAACAAAAATAAGGAAAATGTTAGAAATAAAATCTGAATTCACTAATGACTAATGAAAGTCTGGTTCCTTCCCCCAGACATGTATTGCCATTGGTTCGGATGCAGCACAGTGCTGGCTTCATATATTACTTGCTAAACTTCAAATCTGACTTCTGTCTTCACAGGTGGCGGTCATCACAGGGAGGGGACCAGGCTTTTGAAAAATCTCATCCTGTATAGTGGAGGGAGTGGCAGCAGAGAAGTCACGCTGCTTAAGAAAGAAAAAAAATCTCCTTTTCTATCTCAGTGCCTGCAGCGCAAGCTTTCTGCCTCCCTTTGCCTGTAAACAAACATATCTGAGATATAAACTTATCCAACTGTTCTCTATTTGTTAAATGGCAGGACAGAAGAAAAATATAAACAAGTGCAGTAAGTGTCCTCATAGCATGAATATAACGATATCCAATTTTTTTTTCCTACTGCTTTTGGATTATTATGAGCAGCAGCAGCAGCAGCTTCCCCTGACTCAGCCTCCCCTCACTTGATAGAGCCATTTCATCTTTAAATGGAGACAATTTATTACAAATCAATCAATCAAATTTAATTTGTACTGCTTGTGATACATAAAATGAATCTCAAAGTGTATTACAGTGATCCCTCGTTTATCGCAGGAGATGCGTTCCAGAACCACCTTGATAATAAACAAAGATCCGCAAAGTAGAAACGGTGTATGTATTAATTAGGAATTTAAACAACTTTGTATTGAAATTTCTAACAGTGTTTCTTGTTGGCTGGTAGAAGGCAAGGGTATATTGTAAGTCAATTCAAAGTATGGTTAGGCTGTCCCAACTCTTTCTGCACGACAGTACATTTTTTCTTCGTGCGCTGTCGTGTCTTGTCTCCACTCTCGTCCTACTGGTCGGCTGACACACCCTCCAAGCTAGACTTCGTCGCGGGTCGCCAATACGAAAAAGTGTGTGCTAATTGGAACTGTTCGCCATCACCCGTCCTGTATTACCCGCTGATTAGGGCCTTACAGCGATCATCATTCGCCGTTTCATCTGTTTTGACACAGGAATCCTTGCCACCTGATTCCCGTTTGCCTCATCCGCTGTGTAGCGGAATGCCTGGCTGGTTGTCTTCCTTGACAAACGCATGCCTTCCACCTGATTCCCATTTGCCTGATCCGCTCCATGACACACGACGTGAGCACGCTGACCAGCTTGTCAGTCACCTCGTGCACCTGCTATGTTGACGTTCTAGCCTCCCTTTTCCTCTTTTCAAATTGTTGCACATGGTTGTTCTGCCTCTTCGTGACAGGCTGGATGTCGCACTTCTCTGCAGTACATTGCTCGTTATCCCGTCACTTATAAACCCGTGAACATTCGCGAAAGGTGAAGCGCGAATTGGCTCGGGATCACTGTATAAATATTTTAAATCATACTGGGTACAGATCAAGGAGGCTCGGTGGTGCACTGGGTAGCACGTCCACCTCACAGTTAGGAGGGTGCGGGTTCAATTCTACCTGTGTGGAGTTTGTAGATTATCCCCGTGCCCCCGTGGGTTTTCTACGGGCACTCTGTTTCCTCCCGCATCCCAAGAACATGCTTGTTAGGCCAATTGAGCACTCCAAATTGCCCCTAGGTGTGAGTGCGAGTGTGGATGGTTGTTCGTCTCTGTGTGTCCTGCGATTGGCCGGCAACCAGTTCAGGGTTTCCCCCGCCTGCTGTCCGATGATGGTTGAGATAGGCTCCAGCACGCCCGCGACCCCCGTGGGGACAAAGCGGTTCAGAAAATGGATGGATGGTACAGATCAATGTCTACTCACGGAGCAGTCTACATCACTATCAGATTTCCCATGATAGTTGTCTTGGAAGCTCTTCAATTTGTGTTCCATTCCCTTTGACAGAAGGAAAATAAAACTCGAGTCATATCAAACAATCAGTGAGTTGGTATCACCTTAGGTTGGTGATTGGGCGCTGTGCAATGTCAAACTTGGTTCATGGTAAATTACAGCCAACAGCTGTAATCAAATAATGTATTTTCCGCACCATAAGGCGCTTCTGATTAAAAGGTGCAGACTCAATTGCGGGGTCTATTTTGTATTCAATCCACACATAGGGCGCACCGCTTTATAGGGCGCATGCATGCCATGACTTATGGTAAACAAAAAAAAAAACGTCACAGGAGCAAGACAGTGAGTTCGGTTGTACTATATTGTACTGTACTCACATTATTGTTGATCAATATTCATACGCAAATCCGTCCAAGTCCTCATCTTCTGTATCCAAACTAAACAGTTGGGCAAGTTCGCCATTAAACATGCCGAGTTCCTTCAAGTCATTGTCCCGTTGTTCTTCTGCAATAATTCCTGGCTTTCCAGAAAGCTCTTATTGTGCCTCGTAAGCATGTCTTGTTGTCTGTGCCATTCTAGAGGGTCCTCATGCTCTTTGCTTTGCACAAACGTAGTATTTATTTACTATCACTGGCGGCGGAGCTACGTACTCAACGTGTTACGTTCAGTCCTCTGATTGGTTTACCGCACCGAGCTACATAAAACGTAATGTCCTTTGATTGGTTCGACGGGTCTACATATTACGCCTGTATATTACGTATCTGTGTGGCGGAAGCCACACAAAACAACTTTACAGATTTGCACAAACGGTAATATTTGTTTATCAATGGCGGCGGAGATTGATTGTTTTTTTGCCCAAATCTACATAAAACATATTGTCCTCTGATTGGTTCATCGGGACTGTATTATACGGAAGCCACGCAAAACAACTTTACAGATTTTGGAATTTGGTCCACACAAAAGGCACACCTTATTAAAAAGCTCACCTTTGTTTTTTGAAAAAATTAAAGGATTTTAAGTGTGCCTTATGGTGTGGAAAATACGGTAAATAAACTCACCAGATCGACCAACTGTTTCACTGACCATTTACAATCCCTGATCTTTTTACGTTCTCGTTAAGTGAAGCAGGAAGTATCAAAAAGCTCAGGGTGCCCAAGTTGATCAGGTTTTCTTCCACTACTGAATTGTTTGGCTTATGTGTCCGATTCATGTGGGTCAAAACAATCGCCCGCGCCATCGCACAAACTTAACTGGCTGGTGCTTTTGCAGGAGGATTAATGTTAATTATTTTTATATTCTGTTTGCCGGGACACTCGAGCCAAGGCTTATCATACAAATGTATTCCTTGAAGATGAAGCAAAAGACCATTTAGATAATGAATATCTCTATCAACCATCATAGTCTAAAATAATCATTTGTAAGTTGTCAGCTTTGTTATGAAGATAACATGATCATTTATAACTCTTTTTAAAATTATTAAAATTACAAGAGGGCGGTATCACAAAGTAACTTGTGGTGCTATGTTCCTAGGGTTGTGACCACTGACGAAGATGATGTAAAGGCGATTCAGAGGTTATGCAGTAATTATTGTATTGCAAAAAATAATATAATTTGATAATAAAAAGATAAGATAAAAAGATAATATAATACATCAGATGATATAATAATAGATAATATATAAAGATAAAATAATAACATAATAATCAGGAGCTGATGCATGTAACTGAAAAAGGAGAGTTTGGAATCTGTGATTTATTTGTTTTGCTTGGAATGACACATTTGCTTGTACAAAGTCCTTGTGTTATCGAATTTGACATTGACATACTTCATAATTAATAATGGATTTAAAATGGACTCTAATTGTCCTTTATGCAAGGTGGTTATCTATGCTTGACTACAGTAAATATAGGTCACTTGATTTATTCCTGTTGGGTGAAATTTGAGTTCACAGCGAGTCAAATGTTAAAAAGACAAAGAAGCAATAAAACATTTTTCTTTTTATTAGGTTGTGAAACTAGTTTTGTCAAACTGTGATAAACATGACATTAAAATGTCACATTTGTCATTACGTGCACAATTGCACAGACATGATATTGATGCTGTTGTATTGATAATGTGAGAGTAACTGTATTGGAATACATTTAAAGTAACCCTTCCAACCTACGTATGCATATGAATGTATGTATTGAACATATTTGTGCCTAAGGGAATGCTGCTTACATACCAGAAATGAACTTATATTTCTTATGCACAACTACACTTTATCTTTACTACTCGCGCCAGCCAGGAAATCCTTTAACGTGATCAGAACGTGACATATGGTGTTTATCTGTCACCGAGTGAACTCTGCCATCGTGGCTTTCTCACTGTTCAACTTCATCTGAACTCTGCTGTATGGCCATACTGAGTAAATGACTTAGTGGCACTCAAGAGCAGATAAGCATACCCACAGGTCACGATGTTAATAAGAGGAGCAGAGTGTCACGCCAACTTGACAAATGACAGGTGCTACTACTGTGCTCTATGTCTTGGAAATGTTGCCAAGTGGAGATGTTCTCTGTACCTGAATAACCCAATAGGTCTGCTCCCATTTTCATCTGCAACTACTCCACTGCACTGAGGCCTCAAACAAAGGTAAGCGTGTTTCTCTGTATTCCCTCAAGATCTCAACTTTGAAAATGTACATGTATAATAATCAGGATGAAAGTAATAAGATCTATTATTCAGCCAGTCCACCCTGCCAAGAGCCTGGCATCCTGCCAGCAGGGATGGATGAGCGTCGGGCCAGATAGAGCTCATTGCCAATGTCGTAATGCCTGGTGCTGGTGCATTGTTAAAGATTACTGTTAAAATGATTCATTTTCAAGCCAATAATCTGCAGTACATTATAAGACCTCCACAAAGGCTCTGTGTAGTTTCCAAATGACTGCACAATATGTTTTCACCTTGAAACAGAAGCTGAACTTCAAACCTGGAGTATTAATCACAAATGTGATTTAATTAATGACACTAATAACAATTCTGCACCAACAGGAAGACCAGCCAAGCACTAGGGTAGGGGTTGACCTTGAGGATACACTGACGGAATCTACAATTATTACACGAACACAGGTGTTTTCCTTTATTTATTATGGGTTCTTTATATTCAGTCTGATGAGAGCCGTTAATCCTGAACTGGTTGACCTGCCTGAAAGGTTCATACCGGGATGGTTAGATTGCTAAGCATGTTGGACATGCTCAGTGACCAGCAACATTTCCAGAGCCAGAGAGGAGGTACAAGCTGGTTGGAACAGAAGTTCTGTGTGGAAATTTTGTTCTTCTTCTTTTAATGAACAAACCTTGTTAGAAGCATGGCAGCAGCATTGTGGCCCTACATTTCTGGTTAACAGAGCAACCCAGCAATCCAGTCAGTTTAGACTCTAAGAGACATCCGAGCCGTCATTCGACCGACTTTTTGTTTTTACTTCCTTTTACTTTTACGACTTGAGAGCGCTGCATGGCGGGAGTACACACAGGCATATATTCATTCTATCTACATAATATTAACGCAGCATTTTACTGAGGCACTCACAGTAGTGGAAGTGTTAGCATGGACACATAAATGAACTAGCATAGGCCCCTCAAGGCTGAAGCCAGAGAGCAGCCATCTTTTGTTGCACTTGCCACTGATTCAGTCTTCAGTCTTTTGAAAATAGAAGTTAAAACTGTGCCTCTCTAAGAACAAACTTCACTCATGAGATGTGCTCTCTAGAAGTAAGGTTTGCATTAGGGTTGGGAAGTTTCACCGATATGCATCGGAAAATTGATACGACCTGTAAGATGCAGTTGCATCATATCGTATCGCACTGGATCGCATTGTTTTAAAATTAAATCGTACTGTATCGCATCGTATCGCATCTTATCATTGGCAATTCCATGAATCGTGAATGCATCGAATCATTGGCAGTGTATCGAGATGTGTATCGTATCACTTTGATGGTAAAGATTCCCATCCCTAGTTTGCATATTGCCGCGAATTTGTCAGAACAGGCTTTGCTTTCTTCTCATTGTTGATGGTCCTGACATCATGATGCAGCTCTTAGAAATATACTTTAAAAGACAAAATTAAAAATTATAAATGTGCATGAGCATTTCCCGGACTTACTGGTAACTGAATGCCATACACGATGGAATGTTTGCCTTAGAGACAGAATAGAATAGAATAGAATATTTGCCAAGTTTGAGCATGCCAAACAAGGAATTTGAACCCTGTAGATCTCGGCCTCTGCACAACATTTGGGTAGCTAACAACATTGGGGACGACGTGTGCAAAAATTGACAATTATTCTCAAACAACCCCTGATCTTAAACTCATAAATATAATGTATAAAGCCATAAATATAATGTATAAAGCCAGAAATAAATGCATTCAAGATGGCCACTGGTGGCTTCTTTCCTGCCTCCTGCGCATGAACTTCATTTTCCCGTATGTAGTGGAAGATTTTTTCTTCATTTGTCTTCATGGCGATAATACTGAACTGCCTCTCTGTCGCCAAGGCTAGGGTTAGCCTGTTTTCCAAAATTCCTGTTCTTTAATTTACTCAATGTCTTTTCAGATTGAAAGTCGTCACAGGCAGCTATAGTCGACTGGCAAATTAATTATGTGTCTATTTTTATTTGGCTATTACTCTTTAAACTGACACAAACTTTCAAAACAAAAGTGAAATTTAAAACTTGCACTCTCAGTACCAATAGCATGAAGACAAGTCCTGATAGCATATATGTGCTGACCTAACCAAATCAAATATGTATTGTCGGTTTTGCGCCACTCACCCTGTGCACTGCAAGCCACTGCTGTAGCACACAAACGATGAATGTGTGAGTCAGTGTGGTAGGTGCAGTGTGAAATTTATTTTCATTTCCTCTTGATGTTTTATTTTTCTAAAATGTGTATCCATTGTAATGTGTAAGTGAACAGTCAAGTGGAAATGTTGGGTTATCTAATAGACTATAAATATGCAGAATTCATCATAAGTTGTGCTTTTTTTCATCAGGTCACCATTCTATGGCCAAGCCATCATGGGTTTTGTCCATCCTGTTTCTGCTGGTACTCTCTGTTCCACTGGTTGCCCCTGGACCTACCCAGCACCTCTGTGGCTCCCACCTTGTGGACGCTCTTTATTTCGTATGTGGAGAGAGGGGCTTTTTCCACAGTCCAAAACGACTTCACAAGAGGGAACTGGAACATTTGCTCAGTAAGGCCATGCAAAATCACCAGAGAAAAAACATTCTTCATCTTTTGTGGATGTGTTAACAAAAAGTGTGGATTGTTTACTTTGATATTTGGTGGTTAGGAGCGAATGCTTCGAGGGTTTGCATCTTCAGTCTACCACTCATCCATGACAAATGTACACCACATTCAATTATATCATTTGTTTACCAAACAAGCATATAACATTTTATTTTGAATGTTAAACAAATCTTTCATGTGCCATGACTATTGTGTTTGTGGAATATGAGTGAAGCATCAAAATGTACCCATTTTCTTCTATCTCTGGGGAGGGCCATTTGGTCCCCTGCGGTCCACTGAAAATGACATCACATTGGCCATGGCAACTGTAATGTCATTTAACAAGTCAATGGAGAAAACATCTTTTAGCCAAAACCACAATTTGCATGAGACAATAATAACCAAACCAATATGACTAATTATGCATATTTTTTTCAATCTAAACATCGACATTAATATTCTATTTATACTTTGACTTTTCTTATTCAAAGTGACTCAGATGAGTGGTAGAACTGCACCATAGCACCCTCTATTGACCAGCCGTCACAGCGTACACAGCAATACTCAGCAGTAGTGCCTTTTTTTACTGATACTTGAACTTCATCATTTACAAACCACTTTAAAATCATGCACCCAGATCAGCATTAGTGTGCAAAGCACACCTATCCTATCTCAATTCAACACAGTGTCAACCAAACATCCTCATTAATTTATTCACAAAACAAACAGCACCTCAAACAATACTGTGATGTTTTCAAGTTTAGATGTGACAGCTTTGATGGACTTTATTGGAGCACTACCATATCCCCCAAATCACTCCCTCAAAGTGATGTGATTACTTAACTATGCTATTAAGGCTCCATCAAAGTGTGATGAGTCCAAATGTATGAAGAAGTTGCGTTTCACACAGGAACAGCAGACATACTTGACTCGCTTATGGGAACTTTCTTTATCTCTAAGGGTTCCTGTCTAAAAAGGCCAGACAAGAGCAGCAGCTGTGGAAGAAATTATCTGGAGGCGATGATTCCAAGGTGAAGAGAGGCATCGTGGAGCAATGCTGTCATAAGCCATGCAGCATTTACCACCTGGAAGGCTACTGCGACTGACCCCTCATACAGATAGAACCCCTTGTGAAAAAAAGGTCCTGAGGTCCATGTTAGGTGATGTACTGGCTGTGTTTGAACGACAGGAAATAAAGCTTCATGACCCATAACCCGAGGCTTCTCTTTGCCAAGATGTGACTTGTTAGGATATTACAGCATGTTCCAGAAACGTGGGTTTCCATCACCATTTCAAAATATGACAGCAATACTCCAGTGCCCTCTGCTGGCCAACCACTGACATGGCCACAACTTTTTAAACATTGAATGAGCCACATTCAGAAGTGTTGAAAGGTGACTTTATTTACAAGATCATCTCACTTGATTTTTGATTGTTAGTAAAAGAAGCATTTGTTGATCATTCCAAATACACATCTTGAGCATTTCTTTGAGAAATACAAGTCCTCTATCCCAATCCCTGTGTAGTAAAGATTATACAACTGCAGTGCTATTGAAACAGTGGCGAATCATACCTAAAAAGATTTTTAAACCTCAACACACACACGCATACGCACCACGAAGCTCAATTATCGCCAAAGTCATCTAGTTGAATCTCTTTGCTGTGTGATTTTCTGCGAGAAACATTTAGATGAAAAAAAAAATCAGTCAATCATATTTTAGTTTTAATTTACAATTATATAATAATTATATATTAGTTTATAGTTAACTATGTTTGGTTCTATGTAATGTAAGGTTCTATGTAATGTAAGGTTCTACTTAAGTAGTACAAGACAAGACATGGGGTGCTCACCTTCTTTCAGAGGTGTTGCGGTCTCAGTGTACCTGTTCTCCTTATTATGTTGGAACGCTTTACTCGGATCAAACCGGCTCCGAGCCGGGGGTTTTGATTTGAGGTGATTTGGATTACTCTTCTGACGGCTCAACTGGGAGCGGAGCTTCAGCACCTCCTACAAAGAGACGCACACAGCAATTGAGGGAAAAGGCAAGAGCAAGGTAAAACTTCAGATGGGTTTTTGTCTTTCAAGTCATTGCATGAAGGCCAACTACGGTCAAATTCCACTGTCTTGAAAGGTACTTTGCGGCACACTCAATATTTCCTCAAAGGAAGGGAAAGCGAGACAAATATTGGCATTTGTGTGATAGAACTATATTAATAATTTATGTCAGAACTAAAATCTCCCCCTGAAAAAAAACAAAACCCCGAAAGAGATGTAACGGTATTTTGGCACCCAACAATACACTTACTGATCCCAACCTTTTGGGCAGAGTGCTTGATTTGAAACATCAGCCTGACTATGTCACGAAAGTAAGAGATCACAATTTCCTCATTGTAAATGATTGTACAGACTATCAATTAAATTCAGGGATGAGAATTTTTCGCAGATTTCCGTGTTTTTTTTCTGTCAAAAGTATCATTTTCGTGCATCGTGTAACTCCGTTGAGAATTCTTTTTTTTTTATATATATGGGGGGAGCGGCCGGCCAGCTGGCCGGGCAACGTTAGCCTCGGGGACTTGTGAGCGTCCCCCCGCCCGCGGCGACGGCATCTTTAGGCACATCTCAAGACAAAATTAGTTAACATGTGAATACGGAAATCGACTTGCCTCTGTAAACCTAACTCACTGGCAGCAGTGATGCGATAACATTGCAACATTGAGTGTATTCATAATATCCTGCAATAGTTTCATTAATTGTGCAGTAGTGCACCCTGACTGGACCAAAAGCCAACCGCAGTCTAAGTGTTGTTGGAATTCAGCTTCCCAGTTGTATTACCTGTTTCAGGTTAAAATTCTCATCCTTTAGCTGCATCACATGTTTAATCTTCTGCTTCTGATTCTGGTGACCCAGTAGACGAGCGTAAGCATCTGCAAGCTTGTTTATTTCTTCCTGGTTTGCTCCATTTTCGTTGATGAGTGCATCTCGTTCAGCAGCAAAGTAATTCAACTGCTCCTGGAGGTGCCACAAAATAAGAATATTGAATGAAACCAAGTGTCTAATTTCTTGGGAGTGTATGAGCATCATTCTATCAATTAAATTTGCTCCTTTTTCACATTACAACTATAATACAATCTATCTTAAGTGCCACAGCCCCGATCCCGCCAGTAACAGTGGTCCCTTGCCACTTTGCGCTTCACCTTTTGCCAATGCACTACTTCGCGGGTTTATGTATGGGAGAAATGCGTTTAAATACACGCCGATAGCGCGGGGCATGCCTGAGCAACGTGCATCACTGCCGACAAGCGCGGGAAGCGTGGCAGCCAGCCTGTCACACACGAGGCAGGACAACCATGTGCAACACGGACTATTTAGGGAACGCGAAGAGGAAAAGGGAGGCTGGATGCCAACAGAGCAGGTGCGCGAGGTGACTGCCGAAGCAGTCAACGTGCTCGCATCGTAGAGGCAAACGGGAATCAGGTGGCAGGCGTGCCTGTGTGCGTCAAAGCAGATGAAACGGCGTGGATTGACTGGCGGCGAACGGCGTCTATATACTAATCAGTTTGCTTGCATGGAGGATGACAAAATTTGGAGAATGACAAGGTGAAATTTAAATGGTTTGGACAATTTTAAATAAACGGTATATCAACAATTAATCGATCATCATTATTGTTTAATTCAGTTGGTTGTTGACAAATCGATTAATTGCTGCACCGGTATTATTTAGTGTTTGTTTATACTGTTTGGAAGAGACTAACCTCGAAGGGTTTAACCTTAGCAAACAGCTCCTCATACTGTGATCTCCAGTGTTCTGTCTCAGAACTTGTAGAACTTTGAAAGAGAAGAAAAGGATATTTGCAAGGTGTAAATAAATGTATTTATTTTCCCTTAAAGGAAAAAAAAAAAAGTCCACCTCTCTGCTTCAATTATTTGTTTTTGGAGTTTCTGTTGCTGCTCCTCCATCTCCCACTGCAGTGTGACCTTTTCCTGAGTCAGCATCTGGACTTGGTGCTGCAGAGCGTGCCATTCGTGTTGTTGTTCTTCCATTTTACACTGCAAAACCTCCACCTTCTCCTCTGTGAGGGCCGTGTGCGCCTGAAGGTTCACACACTCGAGCTGAATTTCATTCAAGCGAGCTTGAAGCCGCCTCTTCTCTGTATCTGCCTCCGTCAATGACTGCTCTGAGAGTTCAACTTGAGCGAAGAGTCGACTTTTTTCTTGATCTAGTCTATTGAGCTCAGTCTGTAGCCTGAGAACCTCTGACCTAAGCTGTTGGTGGTCTTTAATTTCAGCCTCCAGTGTCGTCCTTTTTGCCTCAAGCTCCGTTTGGTATTTAGCTTTTTCCTCTTTTTCTTGTTGCAATTGTTCCATTACGTTCACCTTTTCCCTGCAAACTTCCTCAAGCTGTTTCTTAGCCATTTGTTCTTGATAGTGAAGCTCAGCAAGATGCTGTCCTTTCTGCTCTTCAACTTGCCTCAATGCTTTTTCCTTGCTTTCTGCCTGTCGCTGAAGCTCCTGCTCTAACTGAGAAATCTTCACAGTATGGCTGGCCTCCAAGGCCTGCATCTCCTGAACCTTTTGAGCGAGACAAGCTTGCACCTCCTGCAAATCTCTAAATTAAGATAAGAGAGTGAAATTAATCAAAAAAAGGAAAGGCTCAAATTATTTTTAACAGATGATATAAAGAGGCAAACCCTGAATTCTTCTGTCTTAGTTGGTGCTCCTCATCTTTTTGTTGAATCACTTTATCCATCTCCTCTTTCATCTGTCGGGTCACTCTTTCCATCTTCTCCCCCAATTTTTGATAGCTTTCCTCTGCGCTCCTCAGGGCATCTTTGGTGCTTCAGCAGACAACATAACCGTAAGCTCTTTGGACATTGGAATGCTCGTAGCAAGACAGATTTGACAACTCACCATTCCAGCTCTGTAGACATCTCATCCATTCTCTTCAATGTGCTTGAGTGGGCCTCTTGTAGTTCCGAATGTTCCTCTTTCAACAATGTCAGGTCACTGCTCAGAGGATAGACTATGATTATTTAAGTGTTGAAACTGCTCGGTTTCAGCCATAGTTCTCAGCCCTTATGAAACTAAACAAGTTACATGCTAATGAATAGGTCGCCTTTATGTTTTCATAACTAAGAATAGGCATTTTAACTTAGCTATACGAATAATTCCATCAATGATGAAAAAAACACTCATTCTGTTCTGGATCCTTTTGCTTTGCAGGGTGTGCACATCTACACAGTGTCCAAAATATTTCCTGATCGTTTGTCTTCATTAAGGAAATTGGGAGATAGAAAGGATGGACCAGGCTGTGGGACACTAATGTTATTTATCCTGGGTAACAGATGTGCTGCTCAGCTTGAAGCAGCAGTGTCAGCGGCGGTGAATGTCAAATATGCAGAATTTCAAGAATTTAAACCCACATTGAGTTGAAAATATTAGTTTACTGACGTTAGACATTATAACTGAGAAACGTGTAATTTTGCCTTTTTAAGCCAAATATTCCATCCATTTTCTGTAATGCTTTATCCCCACAAGGGTCGCTGGCGTGCTGGAGCTTATCCCAGCAGTCATCGGCAACACCCTGAACTGGTTGCCAGCGAATCACAGGGCACACATAGACAACCATTCACACTCAATCAGACCTAAGGACAATTTAGAGTGCTCAATTCACCTAGCATGCATGTTTTTGGAATGTGGGAGAAAACCGAGTACCCTGAGGAAACCCAGGCAGACACAAGGAGAAAATGCAAACTCCACACAGGAAGGCTGACCCGGAATCGAACCCTGCATCTCTGCTAATCAGTGTAAAAATGTAGTCAAAACATTCTGTGAGCCGCCTTGAAAGATAGCCAGGATTGCTTTTAGTTGTTCTAAATTCTCCAAATCCAAATTTATAGATTTCTCATTTATTCCTGTGAGGACAAAGCAGTTTGGATAATGGATGGATGGATGGATAGTGAGTGACATTTGAGTAAAAAAACAATTCATTCAGATTTTTCTAGGCCATTATGCTGCCAATTGACAAAAGTATGTCAGGGTAAATGCCCAACGAGGTGAACAATTATCAGGGATTAATGGTCAACAAGGAGGCGTATGTGGCGGGCGGTTGCCTCAGCAAAGTGCCTTAATCCTTGATAATTGAGGACTGCCACAGGGAATTAAGAGTTATACCATGGTCATCTGTCCAAAATCTGTGTTTATTATCATTATACATTTAGCAATTTTGTAACCCCTCAGGCTGGCTACGCAGCACTCTGTTGATCTTTATTGACTGGGTGGTTGGACAAAATTGTAGCATTGTCTCGACATTTTAAACCCATGTTGTTCTCTTTGCGTTGATTTTATCCTTCTCGTCTGCGAGTTAAAATATGTTGTAATTACCAAATAAAGTAAAAGATCAAAGAATCTATAGTGTTTTCAAATCACCAATTCTTATCCCCTGAGTACTTCAAACGTAGTTCCTAGAAAACTTGATTGTCAGGCCGCTTGGCTGTTTATTGCTTGTCTGATTTGGAACAATTAAATGATTGCTTGACAGGCACTACTTGAAATGTTCGAAGGGTGTACATCAGGGTTGCCCACACGTCTTAAGCATTTGAGCAATTAATTCAATGACCAAGCCAAAATGAACTGCCTATAATGAAAGATAAAAAACATGTTTATTTACAAATATATTGACAGTTGTTTATATTTATATTTTATGGTCTATTGGTTCTACCACTCCTTGGTTCAAAAAGCTTTCAAGTTTTGAAGTTGATAAGCTATACATTTGGACTGCGTTGCACCAGTGACATTAATTCTATTAAAAACATAAGCATCTTTCTTATAGGGTTATGGTTAAAACCCAAACTAAAAATGTGCCCATAGATCAAGGAAAGGTTTACTTATGAAGAATGTTTCATCTAGGTTTTCTAGATATCTTTTATCTTTGATTCTCAGCCAAAGCCTCGTTTTCCCTCTCTTGAAATCGGTTAAATGTGTTTTCTCCTGGTGCTGGATTAGTTTGATTGTTTGGTGTCTTATTAGCCCATGCAAGTTGGGCATTTTCTAAATGCAGCATCAATGAGTGGAGAATCTCGCTCATATGTCAAATTTTAGCTCACAACTCAGAACTCAAAGATCCACCAAACCACTGGTCGCGCTCCAAAAGTCAAGGTACCGCTGTATTTTCTCTGACCGTGCATTCAGATTTGATGTTAACTCACCGCTCAAAGTGTTCCCTCAGTTGTTTCTCAATCACATTCTTTTCTTCCTGGCTCTGTTCCCTTGCTTCACCTCCTCTTTGTGCTTGTTCCTCCATGAGAGCCAGCTCTCCCAGCACCTCCTCCAACTCCTCATTCAGCTTATTTCGGCACTCCTCTGACTGCTGCCTTTCTTGCTCAAGCAGCACAGTCAGACAGTCTACCAGAGCCTGAAGGGAGGAAAAAAAAAAAGAATGACCTTGATGAAATGCTTTCAATACATCAGTATGACAGGGAAGATATTTTATAAAGGGAAAGGAAATTCCTTGCAAGTAAATAGAGTGAATGACCCTTTCTTTTGCCAGTTCCTCAGAGAGAAGAGCATGCTCGTGCTGGATCTGAATCTTTTTCTCTTCTTCATCTCGTTTAGTGTCCTTCAGCAGTTGGAGCTCTGTGGTCAACTCCTTTAGTCTCTTGAAGCCCTCTTCTTGAAATGTGTCTAAAAACAACAACAACAACCTTTTTGTTGAATTTTTTTACGGTTGGTTTTACTCATATCGGTGGGTGAGCATACCTTTCTCCTCTGCCAACAGCAAACACTTCTTTTCAAGATGTGCCACATCTTCACTCATCTTCCTCTCTGTTTTCTGGAGCACCTCCCGCAGCAATATCAGTTCAGCCTCCTGCTGACCAACTGTGGCTTGAGAGTCCTGAAGGTCTTGGTTGAGGAGCTTCAATTGCGTCTCCAAGTCACTCAGTGACTTTTGGGACTCCTTAAGCTCTAACGTTTGGCTCATCAACATCCTCTCCACTTCTGATAAAGCCTCCTGAGAGGCCTGCATCTCAAGCTCACATTTCAGCAGATTGTCCTCTTTTTGCCTCAGAGCAACGTCTGTACTTTCAAGCTTTGCTTTGCACTGCTCGAGCTCCTGCTCAAGGTGTCTGCAGAACATGCAACCATTATTTGTGATCTTTTCTTTGACTAAAATTTGACACCCTTTTAGGGAACTCTTACACATTCACTTACTTCATGTTCTGCAGCTCGGAGTTACAGACGTTGCCCTGCTGTGTTGTCTCTTTAAGCTTTAATTGGAGATCCTACAAAAATGAATCTTTAAATTAATGCCCAATACGGATCCTTGAACAACTTTTCTGTTTCATACCCACCTGAATCTGATCATTTGATGCATCCAGATATCCTTGGACAACCTTGATTTCCTCTTGGAGTTCCCTAATCTCAGCTAGGAAAATATCATATTGCAAGGAAGTGGAAAAGAAGAAGTTAGTCAATCAAATGTGATCCATTACAACAACTTGATTAAAAATGCATTTACACTATAGTAACGCTCAGTTTTGAAATATTTCATTTAACAATCTAATGTACAAACAACCTGAGTCCTATGTCTATTTTAAGATGCTATTATGAAGGCAGTGGTTCTTGGCTGTCCACCTACTTTGTGGGCTGAACGCGAACCGTTTGGGTACATTTGAAGGCCCAATGGGATAAAGCACTGCAATTGAGTTATCTCTGCTCGTACTCAGCGAGCCTTTCAGCTTGCATCAAGTAAAAGGCCAGAGATTTAATATTCATTTTCTCAACAACAGACTTGATTAGGAATTAGTTCCCGAAGTGTTGTTCCCGTATAGTATAGTTTAGGTATTTCCCATTACAATGTCCTTTAAGGACTTGTAATACCAGATTCAGTTTATTTCTACTCAAACTTAAAATGCGATTGCCGAATCAAACGCCAGATTTCTTTCTATAGGCAAACGACATGGCGTATCACTCAATAGCGAGTGGTGGGTGAAAGGGGGCGGCCTTGTCAATGACTAGATGTCATTTATTCCTAACATTGCGCTGAGCATTAAATGGCAAACAAGGGGATTATTTTGGCATCTGCGAGACTAGACACAAAAATGGGAACACCAGATATGTATCAAATTGTACAATATTGCTCCTTTCCACATTAATACCTCAATGTGGGATCTTCGGAGGTACACTTAAAAGTATCTTATGAATTGTCTGTCAAATGTACATGGGCTTCAAAAAAAATTCTCGCCTGTGGCCTATAATAGGGATTAACTGACCATGTAACCTGCCATTCTGTTGTGCAAACTCCTCATTTTGGGTTTTCATCACTTCATGGAGGTCCTCTGTGAAAGACAAACCAAACATTAACAGAAAGGAGAACAAGGTGATCTGCTGCTCATCGTCCTTACCCAAGTCATTATTCCTTTCTGTTAAAGCTTTGACAGTGTCCTTGCTAGCTCTGAGATCGGTTTCTGACACCTTGAGCTGACCATCGGAGCTGAGCTGTAGAACACTTAGCTCCTGCACTCAGAAAAAGTCGATATACATCTGAACATTTGAGCTAACAGTTTGTCGTTTTATTGTAATATGACTAGTAATGTAGAGTTGTAATGAGGGGAGTGGGTAACCTTATTTTTGCTGTCCAATTTGTTCCTGGCTTCCATCAACTCCATTGTAAGTGAATTGATCCGCTTTTTCGTTGTGTCAGCTGAAACCTGGGAGGAAACATATTCACTGTCAAAGCGGCGCAAACGAGCTCTAAAACATGAACTATTATGTACTGATGGTGTGACAGTTTAATTTAAAAATAATTTCATTGCATATTAAACAGAAGACTTTTAGGCAGAAGAAACCTTGTTTTTCAAAAAGTCATTGACTTTCTTTAGTTCCGCTTTCTGTCTTTCAAGGGTGGTGATGTTTGCAGTGAGACCGGTCTTTTCCCTGATTGCCGCCAACAGTTTGGCCTCCACCTTTTTAAAATCCTCCTCAAGGGAGAACAACCTTCGATCTTGCTCTCCTCTCTGCTGGACCAGTGAGCGGATCTGCAAGGATATCAATATCACTACAACTGCAAAAATAAATCTCAGCTTTTGAGAGTAGCAGAATAGCCTTCTTTTTCTATTATATTAATTGCAGTGATTGAATTCTGGTAGCTGTCATCCGGGTGAATTTACTTCCAGGGCAATTTGTCTGAATTTCCATATTTTTAACCTTTCGTCAAGAACAAGATTGAGGGACTCACTGATTGCAGTATTAGCTGAATTTTCATATTTTAAAAATTCTGTCAAAAAGATAGCAGGCCATTGTGTGTGTATGTAAGTAAAATTAATACAAACAAATAAACATTATTGCTTTGAAGAATAAGTCAACCACAACATTTTTAAGACTTCAACTTGGGAGTGGCATTCAAAAAATGCAGTGCACGTACTACAGCCACCAGACTACAAACATTTTAGTGTCACTCAACATTGTCATGTGAAGTCAGAGGCCAAAATAAAAACCAATGCTTAAAAATATCACTCATTAACTACACTCCACATTTCAACAAACATTTCACCACTACAATAACATGAGGGACCAAAACTGCCCAAAATAATAAATAAATATGAAATTTAAAAACAAATACCAAAAATAGAATTAGTTAAATTTCATATTATAAATGTGTAAATATACTTACTCACACGCATGCACACATGTAAATGAAAATAGAAACAAAGGTTACGAAATACACACGTAAAATGAAAAAAGTAAAACAAAATTAAAAAAATAACAATTTTAAAAATAAATAAAACATAAATGGGGCGACTCGGTGGAGCACTAGTTAGCACGTCCGCCTCACAGTTAGGAGGATGTGACTTCGATTCCACCTCCGGCACTCTCTGTGTGGAGTTTGCAAGTTCTTCCCGTGCCCGTGTGGGTTTTCTCCGGGCACACCGGTTTCCTCCCGAATCTAAAATACATGCTCGGTAGGCCAATTGAGCACTCCAAATTACCCCTAGGTGTGAGTGTGGATGGTTGTGCCCTCTGACTGGCTGGCAACATGTTCAGCCTAGGATAGGCTCCAGCATGCCCGCGACCCCCATGGGGACAAGTGGCATAGAAAATGGATGGATGATATATTGTATTGTATCATTATACTGTATTATATTAAATTACATTACATTATATCATATTATATTATGTTACGATATGATAAAATATATGGTTAGGCTCCAGCACGCCCCCGACCCTCGTGGGGACAAGCGGTATAGAAAATGGATGGATAAAACATAAATGTGGAAATTAATACAAAAATAAATCCATAAATTAAATATCAATCAATATGAAATACAGAAGAAAATGTTTTTTTTTTTAAATACGGGGGCGTCGTAAGTGTATCTTTTTGGATAAATGAGAATGTCGCATTGACTCATCACCCAGTGCAGTGTAGTCAGCACACAAATGAGCATTATTGGACATAATATTATGGCTATGAAGTGTGAATTTTTTAAACTTTTGCGAGTGTTGTGACTGCTGTATTGGCTTGTTGAGATATGATTTTCTTTTTTACAGATTCATTAAAAAAAACGTATTTTTGTCAATTCCACACAAATATATGAATTAAAGAAATGATCATTGACTGTTACAATATTTTGCCATTTAATATTTGGGTAATTTTTAAACAGAAAAATGTGCAAAAAAATAAGTGACTAAAGGCTTAAACCTTTAGGAAATTATGAAACTAAAATAAAATAAATCAATTTATGAATGAGTTCAGAAATACCTCTGGTATTGCACTTGTTGCTGCAAATTGACGGTAGGTTATTGTGTGGGTGAAAAAACTTTAAACCCTTCACAATGCAACAGAAGCTGGACAAACGAAGCACGCGTTTTCAGGCACACACAAGAAATAGAAGATGAGAAAATTTTTTTGAGAGACATGTCACTGAAGTGTCCATGCGGAGGCCACAACGCATCACTTCCACAGTCAGTGTTGGTGGACAACATTCTGCACCACTCAAACCATTTCATTTTATGAGATACCAAAAGAATAATCGGCCAGATTTGGCTGGGCCCGACTCAAGATTTTACCTTTTGGCTAAGGTTGGACTTGGTAGCTTCGACTGCTAATGAATAAGCAGAGCTGCGTTACATCAACTTTAAAGCCACCAGCTCTTAATATGTGTAATAATCTATGTTGCGACCATAACATAAATATGGACAATCCATAACAGTTGGCAGCTCTGTGTGATATTGCATTGCAGAAATATATTTATCTATTTCAAAATGCACCTCTTTCTCCAATAATCGACGCTGTTTCATTTCCAAGGAATGTTCTCTCTTTTTTGTACTTGACGCCCCAACCTGTAAGACATTCAAAATGCCAAATATGTTAGATGGACTCAACTCAATCCATCCCATATTATTACTATATAATTTACTTTATTCTAAACGCATATGTAATTTACCATTCCATCAACAGATACTGTTCTTCTTACTGGAGATATCAGTAGAATTCTTGAGGGTGACGATGGAGGCACTGAACACCCAGCTGAAGAAAACAATCATGTTACAGGAATGTTGTTGCAGTTATGTGCCGGTCAGAGTAACTTGTTACTAACCCGCCTTGGCATGTTTGAAGCGATCTGATTTTTCAAAGGAAGCAGGTCCCTTCGGTTCTTCAGGTTTGATGTCATAGATGCCTGGCGCTGGGGCGCAACCTTGGGTAAAAGTATATTTTCATAGTCTACAGCATTTCCGTGGTAATAATACAGCTATACGTATAGTGTAATTGTGCTTTTTGCATACAAGTCATTCCAAAGGCGGACATTTTCCACACCCTAAAAGAAATGTTAAACAACTTTCAAAATCCAGAAAAGTGCACTTGTATAAACTATAGTCGTCGTGAGATAACATGCAGCTGGCTGCAGTGAAATTGTAAAAAAATATACAAAACGGTTAAATTGATCTCGCCGGGGGTTAGCGCCCCAAAATCTGACCCTAGAATCAACCAAAATAACGCACGCACGCACGCACGCACGCACACTAAAGGTTCGGTAAATGACATATTTTTCCAAATATGTCAGAATTATGTGGTATCGCGGGTATATAAATGTTGCAAGTAGCTTTAAGCATTTCTGGGGCGCTTAGACGACTCTGTCCGTTGTCACGTCTCTACAGTCCTGCATGCATTATGTTGTTGCAAATCCACATTGTTAAGAAATATACTCGCTTTGGCCGATTACAAACACGTTACTTGATTTTACTTACCAACAGCTTCGTTGAACCTTTTCAAAGGAGCTCTCGGGAAAGACATAACGAATCTAAAGATTTAGATTGTGTTTCACGAGTCGTGGTCCAAACGTTAAGCGCAGCTCACAATGCCAGCAGTAAACAGCTAGCGACGTTTCAGCGCTGAAATTTCAAAATTACGTCACGTACGCATTTCCGGGTATTGGACCAATGAATGTTGAGTGTCCCAGGATTACGCAACCTATGGCGTCTTTACCTCGTGCAGAGCGATGACATCAACCACAAAAGTAACACCATACAGCTAAAGTTATACAGTATAATATAATATAATATAATATAATATAATATAATATAATATAATATAATATAATATAATATAATATAATATAATAATATAAGCATGAAACCGGAGTGCCTGGAGAAAACCCACGCGGGCACGGGGAGAGGATGCGAACTCCACACAGGGAGGGTCAAAGGTGGAATATAACCGGCACCCTCCTATAACATGCATGGTAGGCTGATTGAGCGCGAGTATGGATGGTTGTTCGTCTTTGTGTCCCCTGCGATTAGCTGGCAACCAGTTCAGGGTGTCCCTGCTAACCCTGCTGCCTGATGGACTGCTGGGATGGCCTTCAGCACGCCCGCGACCCCCGTGGGGACAAGCAGTATGGATGGATGGATGGATGGATGGATGGATGGATGGATGGATGGATGGATGGATGGATGGATGGATGGATGGATGGATGGATGGATGGATGGATGGATGGATAATATAATTATCCGTGGAGACAAGCGCTATGGATAATGGAGACAAGCGCTATGGATAATGGATGGATGGATAATGTCATAATTATGGATTATAATGTTTATAATTATGTTTGTGATTTGTCCCGGGTAATAATTCCCTTAAAAAATGCAAAACATGATGTCTTTATTTATGGTGAGCCAAGATTAAAAAAAAAAAAAAATCATTGATCATTCCAGATACACAATGCCAGAGTCAGATACACAATGCCCAATTCAAACTAAGATACTCAAGCATGACACTAATTTTCAATTAAACATGTTTTATTTCATGGAAATACAACATAATTTCTAATCCTATGCAGGACCACTGTTGTACATTTGATAATCTTTTCTCCATTTTTAATACTTGACTTCAAAACATGGTCACTGGTACAATTACTTAAACAAAGCCTCATGTCACAAATGGAGCCATTGATGACAATAAATTACACTTTCATGCTAAGGTTTCGCAATGATACATTTGTGCCTTTTTTACTAGATAAACCTGCAAATTAACAACTAATCAAAGTTGAATAAATATAATAAAAAGATAGTTATAAAACAACATTTCTTAATTAAAAATTATTCCGAAAAAATTCACAAGGTAGGGGTTACTGAAGAAGTAATTTGTGATTCCTGTGAAAAAATAGGGCTAATTTAGCTTATCTTGATAGCACTGCTAAAGCTAAAGTAAAAATGTCCAACAATAATCATTACCGACTATATTCAAGAAATGCTTAATTAATTCTATGTAACTTTTTGTATCATGTTTGCTTCATTTCTTACATCTACCAAACCAGCGTGAGCCACACACACTCCAAACTGGTTTATCTAGTACAGCACTGTCATCATACACTGAGAGGTTTTTGTTGTTTAAAACGCCAGAAAAAAGCAAAACGTGTTCACCCATCATTGTTTTTTCTTTCTAAATAAGGAATACCATCAGTGTATTCATGAACAGTATATAAAAATTGTTCGACAGGCAAAAGAACGAAAAAGAAATTAGTTTTCCAGTCAGTAGCAGACAAGTATACCAAGGATGTGTAAATAAAATTATTCATCGTAAAACAAGAACAATTACGACACCAAACACTTCACTTAATTCGACTGTAAAATTTACATTGAAACTAGCGTTGAATAAAAAAAAAAAAAAATCATGACAAACAGAGGGGTTTGGAGGTGGTGAAATTATTAAAAGCAAATGAAACCAGCCAGAGCACATCATTCCCTTTAAAGTCAGCAAATCATCAAGGTAAATGTATGGAGTAAATGTATAGAGAGAACGTCTGTCTGGGCATATCAGATGATTACATCAATGAGAAAAAGATACTCTGGTCAGCAGACGTGAGCCCATAGCATCTGTAGTAAGTAGTGCAGCTGGTTTTGTTGCTCAGATTTATTTGGTCAACTTGAGTGATTAGCATCAGACTAATCAGCAAAAAATCCTATTTACCTTATTCTGTGACTCACAGATTCACAGACCTGAAGTACTATTTTGTCATATGTTTACGTAATCCATTCTTGTATGCAGTTGAAAGAATAAGAAAGGGCATGCATGAATCATGTGTATGTTAAAATAAAATAAGATGTGAAGATATACCTTCATCTCTGGTCTTGCAGTTTCCACTACTGCAAGCATTTTCAGTTTGAGATGATTCATCTTTTAATTTCCTTTCGCCAATGTGAGGAGAAATTAAAGTAACTCTGAATTGAAGGAGACCAGAGATTGGCAAAAAAATGCATCACATCCTTCGAGGAATGTGTGTTTCATTGTATGCTGTATTGGTTTTCAACAAGTGGTAGCCAGGGATTGGTGTATAGGAGGCTGGAAACAGCGAACATGCTCCACAGTGGAACTGTCTGTCTCCACAGCCTTCATGTACTTGTTTAGGATAGCAAAGATTTCATTGTTAAGAATCTGGTACTTCCTGATGCGGTCTGCCATCTTCTTTAGTGGCTGTGAAAAAGACGATAGTGAATATATGAATTGCAGTTATTCAACAATGGGATAAATATTCAATTGTACTTCATTTCGGAAACAGTAATAGTATACCCACCACATTTTTGATGATCTCATCCTTGCCATCTTGTCTTTGGACTTTGAGCAGGTGGTAGCAGAAGTCAAAGAGATCAAAACGACGTTGCTGTCCCAACAGAACAATGACAGCACAGCCGGCCCAGTTCAGACCATCCCCAAAGCACTGCCTAAACGTCAAAACACACAAGTAATGCTACACATCTGACTTACTGTGGTTAATTGCAACTGTATGTGTTTGGAGTTAAGTATTACAAATATAACTAAAGCCACAGGCACATAGATTCAAGTAAGGTAAGGCACAGAAATCTCAGAAATATCCCAGAAATAGTACTTGGTATAAATATTCTTGAGGGATGGGCGAGTACCGATACTAGGTATCGTATCGTTGCCAATACCAGCCTTATTCAAGGTATCGGTACTTGTAGCAGAGGTCGATACCAGTATTGGTTGCTCTCTTGTGGCCGTTTTACTAATAGGAACCACAAAGTAGACGTTAGAAGGATGAAAAATTGTCATATATTCTATACAATTGTAAGGAACATTGCTACATCTATATTTCTTTATTATATATTATTTATTATCTGTCATTGTTGTATATGGCGGGGAATTTTATGACTTAAGAGTTTTCCTTAATTTCCTTAATAGTATCTGTGACGATTTCATAATTGAGTACTTGTATTGGTATCAGTTTAAAAAAAGCTCTCTAATTTTACCTGGTGGTAATAACATGACTAGTGCTACAGAATCTTATCTCCAGAAAATTAACCAGTTTGGATCCATAACAAGAGTCCCACTGGATTTTTTTAAGGCTTTGTTGTGGTTCAAATGGCTAGCAAATGCAATCCAGAATGGATTTTTTTATTTATTTATTTTTTTGCCCGCATGCAAACAGTATCTGATTTTCAGTCTTAACAGATTAATTCTAACTATCGTCGGTCTCATATGTGGTCCGAAATCGGATCCGCATCTAATTTTTTACAATGCAACCCCAGTCGTAACGGCCAGCTCACATATATCTGACCTGGAAGTCATCATGCACTCAGTGGAGAAGGAGAGACTGCTTGGGATAGAGATAAGATTATTTTGATTGTCCATGAATCTGCAAAAATTTTGGAATAACTGTATTAACTTTACGTTGGGCTTTAATTTAATCCCGCTTGAAACTATTTTAGGTCTCCAAATTACTATTGGTATTTGTTATCATTGACTACTCGTAGTGGTATGGGTCTGAAAAAAATTGGTATTGCGGCAGACCTCAGGACCAGGCCTCTCACCCAGCAGGCCTGCAGGTAGGGTTTATGTATGTTTCTTGTTACATCATATTGTTTTTGTTTCTTTGATCACTTGTGTTTTGTCTCACTTATTGGCAGTCAGTCTTGAAACAGAGACGTGTTCCTTAATTCTTCCACAGTACATCTTTCCATTTTGACATACATCAATTTGGCGTTACTCACTCTGCTGTGTACTCATGAGTGCCCACTGGAATGCAATACACAAACTGCATTGCACTCCAGAGGCGGTGGAATTCCATGCACTCGTCAACATGCATGACACCATTTGTGGGAGGAGGCCCACGCCACACCCCATCTTGCAAAAAGCTCCGGATGCGGGTCAGGATGACCTCAAACATGGAAAGGCCGCAGCACAGGCGCTCTTTGGTCAGCAAATCTCCCTCACGTGCAATGGCAATTTGCTACCAGAAAGACAAAACAATGAAATTACATTAGTGGTGTTTTGGGTGGCCTGTTTTAGTTTTAGTCTATTCTTTGCTGTCATTTTAGTTTTGTTCATGTTCATATTCTCTTTAATGGAGTCAAGTTTTAGTCAAATAAAGGTCTGAGCATTTGATACCTATTTTTATTTTGGTCAGAATTGTCTCCGACCATTTTAGTCTAGTTTTATTATATAAACGTGTGTGTGTGTGTGTGTGTGTGTGTGTGTGTATGTATGTATGTATGTGTGTGTGTGTGTGTGTGTGTGTATATATATATATATATATATATATATATATATATATACACACACACTTTTTTATTTTTTAGTTTAAATGGGCACAAAGATACCTGAGGGGTCCCCAGCCTCTCAATCAGAGGCACAAGGTGAAGAGGGGCATACTTTGCTTCAAGCCTTTTCATCCTCACTTCCAGACGCTCCCCCTCTACACATCGCAGAAACATTTATTAATGTGACGTGTTACACACTCAAAAAAACAAACAAAGAGTCATCCATTCTGTTTGAATAATTTCTAGCCAAAAATACCTTTGATGTATACTCTCGGCAGAATATTTTGGAAGGGGGCAGCATGAAGAAGGTCACACACTTCTTCCTGTGACTGATATTAAAAAAGTATACAAGATAAAATAATTTGAATGAGCTGTAATTTAAAATAAAGCACACAAACAAACAAAAACAACCTTCCAGAGCATGCATGGAAGCTATGAAGTGATATTAAATTATTATTCATTCACCATACTTTCCACAGTCTATGCATACTGTGTCAATTCGATGTCTACATCTGAGAAATCTAATGTCTAATGTTTAGGTATGTTTTTGGTAGTTTAAAACAATGAGACAATTTGAAAAAGACACTTTTGAGGGTGTCAGTGTCACTGTTGATTTGGCAGTGAAAATGAAAGCATGTGGAATTGGGTTGATTGGAGGCCAGACACACAAGACGGGTTCTAGTTGATGCAAAATGTTTTTTAAGGGGTTTAAGGACAGAGCTCTCAAATCTTTCGATAACAAAGGGCGGTCTGGACTTTCCTTTGTGCACATGGACACAGTCATTCTAGAGCAAAAAAGGTTTTCCCAAAACTGTTCTTATTGAATAATGGAGCTGTCTAAACTAAATGAAGCAGAAAATGCTAAATAATTTATTTGTGCATTCATGACAGGAAGAGCCATGCAATAATAAAAGCAGGACACATGCACCTATGTATGTTAAAATACAATAAATGTATGTACAAATGTGCATTTAAAAAGGTTAGTTTTAAAAGAAAGACAGATGTGCAAACAAGAACATGCATCTAGAATCAGAATAAATGTATGGAAGCACATGACTGCAAGGGAACCCTCCCAAAATGTGAGACACCTTCCTTCATGGATGAAAAACACATTGGGATTCTTATACAGTTGCTTGTTATTGTTTTATCACTAATTGCCTTTCTTTAGATCGCAGATAATTCCACAATGTTTTTGTAGGCCTGATGGGATATAAATCATGTCATGCAAACAGTACAAAGAAAAGAAACACAGCAAGCCAAACTAAAATGAGAAGAACAGAAAGAAACAAGTCATTTCAAAGTTATCTAGATAGCAATAAACAAAACCCATGTCCTTACCACCTGTGGTTGATGCCAGCGTGCAATGAAAAATAGAATCATAGTTTCAAGATTAAACTCAGACTGGGGCCTGAAAGACTGCCTGTGATAAGTGATTTTGAGAAAAATCAACATCTTAAATAAGGCAGAAAACTTCAGGCTCCCAGACAAACGACATAAGACATGCACAGTCCAGGCTGGCGGCTCTTATTATACCAGCTCAAACTGTCACGCCAGCCGTAAAGTTAGTCTTACCAGAGCTTGCTCGATGAGCAGGCAGAAGAGGATGGCGTTCCCCACCTCCCTTAAGCTCTGGAAGACATCTGTCTTGAGCTCAGCATACTCAATAATATCCTTGAGTTGATGGTGGAAGAACTCCAAGATCCCTACAATAAAAGAGTATGGGAATCTCACTATACTCTTTCTATCAGCTAGACATGACAAAACTCAAATATAAAATATTTTTCCCCGCCACACATTACCAAATCAAATGTGTTTGGTAAAAAGTACACTTCTAATAGTATACTTCTAATAATCTAAGACTACTGGGATGAATCGAAAAGGATTTGTTGACCCACATTGCGACAGTGCATGAGAGGATAACTGAGTGTACTACGATGTCAAGCAAGCAATTCGGGTCCGAACAATAGTAATCTAAGGATTATTAAACAATTCTCTTGGGCATGACAAAAATGTAATCTGAATTTGTGGGTCTAATAAAACATGCAAGAAGGCCATTTTGAATAGATTGCAAAGTGGCTCCTTCTGTAACCTTTCAGTGTTACAGTTGTTGAAGCTGTAAAATATGCTTTTTTTAGGATTCGGCCTCCTCTGATATCAGTAAATATTTCTTCAACCTAACAATTTGCTGGTTAAACGCCATCATGATTTTACACCAGCTGGAGCCACATCCAACTAGTTACACAAATAGCCTAAAACAATTCTGCTGAAATTGATTGGGGCATTGTGAGCTTCACTGACATGTGTCATTGGTTTTCATTCATAAATATGACAACAGCATCGTAAAAATCACTTCATTGTATACATTATTATTATTATTATCATCCTTATCATAGTTTTATGATATAGCTGCGGCACAGCTATGGTGGATGTAGGGGTGGACATGAATACAAACGATTAGTGTGGAGGGCCTGTCTCCACATGCACATTTCACAGATCTATGATCTCCCGGAGCAACTTGACATCGCCCGCCCATGGAGGTCTGCTTGCAGTTCTTTTAAAACATACTTTGTGGGCTTCAAACTCCTGGATGGATTTCAGCAAATCAGAACTTAATTTTGTAAAGTAAAATACAGTGCCCGTCACTCTCTCTCTCTCTCTCTCTTAGATTGATGGCTAATTTAGTCAGCTGCATTTTCGCCATAAAAAATGTGTATCTGCAAAAACACTAAAACCCAGTCTAGTTTGCCTCTGCGCAGATTTTGACCATGCATCACACGAGACTTGCATTCAACACAAAAATAGATCCCAGACGGCTCGGCAAAATTGCAAACCTCTGGTCATATTGTGCTGAACACAGAGTCAAACTCCTATGTCATAATTCAAATTTTTGGTCTGTTATTACACTTTATCCCTTTGCCAGCACTGGTAACTTTCATTAGTGGCAACCTCAACGCCCAAATCAAACCCCACCAAATGAAATAAGATACTGTAAATCCTGACATTTTAACAAATGATGCGAGTTTGACATCTTCCAAATTTGTTTGACTTTTGATGCATAGTTCTTTTCTGAGTATCGTGGTTGAACTCCAAATTGTAGGACTTTTGACTTTGAAGGTTCCACTGTTACATGAAGTTTTCTATACAAATTAATGATGGTAAAGCGCGGGTAATTTACGGTCAAAACAGAGGACAAAGGCTTACCTGGGGAGCCATATTCGTGGCGGGGTAGGCGACAGATTTTGGGCATAACTTCGATGAGTGTTTTTACATACTGCAGAACGGTGCCCTGTAACTGAGGGGACAGAAAGACGATGCATGTCATGTTAAGATTCCATAAAAAATAGGTGGAATTGACATGTTTAGAAAGGCCAAGTGGAAAATGATGATGAATACCAAGCTCTTGACAATCTTAAGTAGTTCCTCCATCACAACAGCAATGCCTTGGTAACCAAGAAGACGACAAATAGTCTTGAAATGAGGTGGGCCAACAAAGTTCCTGTACGAGCTGTATATGTGAGAGTAGGCAATGTTCAGAGGCTAGGAGGAAAAGAGGAAACAAAGAAAGAGTCAGTATCAGCCAGCAAATTACATACAGTGACAGTCGGTTTCAACCCAAGGAGTTGAAAAATCATTTTGAAAATTAAATGTGTGGCAGACTGTGGCACACCTTGGATCCATACAGGTAGTAAGGTTGTACATTGGCTGGCTTGTCTCTCTGAGGCTCTTGGGTGAAAGGAATGGCTGTGCGTACAAATCTGAAAAGAAAACATGCTTAAAACAATTCACTATTTATACAAGGTGCATCTGAAAACACAAACAGACCGGTTTGTGGATCCGTTGTAGCAATAATTAGGGAGGAAATCGAAATTGAGCTCCCAAAAAACATGAAGTGTAATTCGACCGTAGGGAGCTGAGACGTTGTGATTGGCCTCACGGAACATGGCATCAAAGCTGTCCAGGGTCATGTGCTTGGACAGAAGCCGGTGGGTGAGTCTGTTGATCTCCAGAAGCCACTCCAACTCCTGACCCCAAGTGTGATGCAAAGTATTGCGTTTAAAACTTATATTGAAAGTTGAACTACGGTATGTGATCTTTACCACAATAGATGTGAGATCCTCGCTTTCAAAGCGACTGATGGCATGATCCAGAGACTTATACATGGCAGCAGAGATCCTCTGGGTGATAAGACGGTTTAGGTCAATGGAGCGACCCAGAAGCTGTAGCACACAGAAGGAACAGAGTAAAAAAAATAATAATATGTGAACTGCACAGATATACAATACGCTCGAGTTGTTTTCAGTACCTGCACATGTCTCTGTTTTAGCAACGTCTCATAGCGGTTTGAAGGAGGGTATGGTATAATCACCCCATAGTTTTTACACTCTGCCCGGAAGCGCTTATCAAGCAGAACACTGTGGGGAGGAAAAAAAACTCTTAAATGGGTACAAGATATTGCGCCAACAACATCAAACTTAATAAAACCAATTCACACTTCCTACCTGCCAGCCATTGCTTTGTAGTAGGCAAATATCTGATCAGCTAACTTGTAGACAAACTGATCAAAGCAAAGGTTTACCTGTGAAGGAGGAAAAAAAACGTTTCAAGAAACTGACACAAAATAATGACATTTGAATTCAATTAACCCGTCAAGATTACCTCTGCCTCAATTTCATCATAAAGGAACTGCTTCTTGAACTTCGTGAGAGCATAGTAGCCACTGTCATTGTACAAATCTAGTGGATACAGCACATATCTAGGGAGATGAAGAAAATACTAAATGCAAACCATTTTGCTCAAAACCCATTTGATTTGTTAAGGAAGTCAGACTCACTCCATCATTGACGGTTCCTTGGTCTCCAGGATGTGGTCAGTGAGAATCCATGGCATGGACATCTCAATAGGGAACTGGATTCTGCGACCCATGGTTAGCTCAAGGAAGAACTCTCTAAACCAGAGCTGGGACAAGTCACAACACTGCTGCAGGGCCTCTGGACATTGAAAGAACACAACAAAGCGAGGTACAGTATTTTGTCAAATAAATGCACATTGTACTTGACTCATTTTTTATATAGTTATCCTGTTATATAGGAAACCATCGCAGCCATACAACTATTAAGACACAAAAGGAACTTAATATACAATTTGGTGTGTTAGGAGGACCATTTTCACTTATCTGGGAAGGCTTTCAGCAATATTTTGGGGCCTGCCTTTCGGACATTAACATTTGCAAGGTCAGTCACAAGAGGCCCTGACACTCAAACTTGGGTGAAGTTCATCTCAATGGTGTTCAATTGAGGCCTGGATGATTGTGGAACAAATAAAAATCCTGACTATTTTGATTGAGATTGATTAGTGATTTAAAAGCTTTGCTAACCTGGGAACTGGGGGGATTGTATTTTGCACAATTTCCTGTGGAAATGTGTGTTGGTTAAACAAACAAAAAAGTCCTTGGATCTTTGCATTCTTGAATTTTGAAGAAAATAAAATTCTTTGAATCTTTAAAAACTCATCTTTAAATATAATTCAAAATTTAAATAACTATAATTTCAAATCTCAATGGTGTTTAATTGAGGCCTGGATGATTGTGGAACAAATAAAAATCCTGACTATTTTGATTGAGATTGATTAGTGATTTAAAAGCTTTGCTAACCTGGGATCTGGGGGATTGTATTTTCCACAGTTTCATGTGAAAATGTGTGTTGGTGAAACAAACAAAAAATTCCTTGGATCTTTACATTCTTGAATTTTGAAGAAAAGAAGATTCCTTGAATCTTTGAAAACTCATCTTTAAAATATAATTCCAAATCTAAATAACTATATCAAATCTTTAATAAATTAGCAAGTAAGTAAAATAAGAATAAACTGGAATAGCAATTGAGAAAAAACCCAACCAAAATAAATACATGTTTCGGTGCATTTTGGCCTCTTAGGGGCAGTAAAGTGCCATGCATGGATAGAGTTACATGCTTTCGGCGAGAACAAACGAACTCTAAAATAGTTCAATTATTAATTAGAGTTCAATTAATATAGTCTCTATTAATATGCGCTGTTTCTCGCAGATTGAGAAGATATTTTGTGTGAATGTGTGTGAACGTTTATTTAATTAATTAAATAGGATGTAATTAAATAGCTTAAAGTACACTCAGGAATGGTAGTCACATATGCTACGCAAGCAACATGCTGCATTCAGTACTTTCACAATGTCTTGAACTTGTTAACACACCGCGCCGTTCTGTACATGTTTAATCACTTTTGTTCCATTATAACGTTTTAAAGATCAAGAGAAGCCAAGATCAAATTTCGATTAATCGCCCAGCCCGAGGTAGAAGTTATCCAATCATCCAACTAAGCCTATCTGGAAAACACTTTGTGCACTCGGGCAAAGTCATGATGGGAAGCAAAAGAGCCAAAATGTCTGGTTAAATGAATCAAGATTCAGGGGTAAGTTGTCATGGACAAGGACCCCAACCAGTGGTGGTTCTACACTGAATTACTCCCTGGGGGAAACTAGTATTTCCGGTCGTGCCGCCGCCGCCCTGGGAGGCCAGCCGTGTCACCTGTACCAAAAAACGCTACTGTAGGAAGGGGTACATATTCTCACGGGTTGACTTAATGTAATAGGCCTGCTATTAGAATTAGTACCCCCTCTAAACTTGCTTGGGGAAGGGGTACCTATTCAAATTTGCTACACTTGGTGAAAACACCCCCAGGAAGACACAGAAAACGTCAGTGAATGTCGAGGCTTCACCGTTTTAAAATAGGAAGAGGGTACCTATTCTCGTGGGTTGACTTATTCTAATAGGGCTGCTGTTAGAATTAGTGTCCCTCTTGGAACTTGACTTGGTGTGGGGTGAACCTGTTCAGATTTGCTACACTTGGTGAAAACAAAATATAAATTGATGCTGCCATGAACTGGGACCAGAAGAAAATTAAGACTCTTGGAAATGATCACCAGCCTTGAGGATTGAAGCCACCGCTCATGCCACCCCCCACGTGACATAAGAAAATGCTGCCTCGTGTCGCCCGTGCCAAAAACCCCAACTGACCCCAACTGCCTTGTTCAAAGAGGATCACTATCTGTGGAGATGTTGTCCTCACCGCTGAAGTTGAGCAAGTGTGTGAAGAAGAAGGATTGTTTGTGAAAGTCTTCTATGGCGACCACAATGGGTCCATCTAGACTGCTGCGCAGCGTCTTTTTAGAGCCACTCTTGTCAGCGATCAATGACTCCAACATAGTGCGCACCATGTACAGCTGCAGGGAACACAAAGAAGGACTTTGAAGAAAGAAGAAACCACACACAATGCACTGCACACTGGACAGTTTAATGAGATTGATTACAAGAGCAACTCTATTACATACTATACTGTACTATCCAATTAATTGTAAGAGCAATTGCAGTACTATTCTCTTGCTACAACTGCAGCAGTAACCATAAAGAAAATTATATATTAAATATATTACCAATGATGGGAAGAAACTGTGTGGAATTTAATTGTCTTGCATTGATGTAATAAATAAAGTGGCCGATAAGTGTACAGTATTTGCAAACAAACAAACATTAGTTGAGAGGAATCACACACCAAAGCATTTTGACTTGATGCTCATTTGTGTCTGTCTCTTTTGATGGTAATAACTCTAATGACTCTTACTTGTGTGCTCGAAGGTCCCACAGCTCTCCGCGGCACCTTGATATCAAAACCTCCTTTAGGGTCCTTCTCCCCCCTCAGACACGGATCATTTGGAGGTTCCCTCGCCCCCTCCCAGTCACAAACGGTTTTACGAATAGCTTGAAGAACACTGAAGAGAAAGAAAATGGGATGATGGAGCCACACAATACATTGCATGGGTACATTGTACTTAGTTATCTACCTAATGAGGACATTCTTCTTCTTGCGCACAGCCTGGCGCAAAGGCTCTCGGAGTGTCATTTGGGCAAAGTCCTGCAGAGCTGCGTAGATGGTATTCCTGATAGCCTGATTGAAAACGGACTCCATTCGGCCCATCAGGACCTGATAGTCACAACGACATCGACATGAGTACTGAATGTATAGAACCACATTTGTAACAGCAAGAACATTTTCAAAATATGTAGATAAAAGACAAAAGCTGCTTTGGTTGTCGGAATGGGAGCAGATATAAATCATCTCAAAAGTGTCAAGAGACCAGGGGTCTTTTGTACCTGAAGGCCTTTTATCATGGCAATCACTTCCACCAGAGCAAACTTCTCCTCACTGGTGTAATTATAACGTGTGGCTCGTTCATACTCTTCTGCTGTGCCCGGACAGTCCTTATTACAAAATTTATCTGTGGGATGGACCAGCTTCCACGAATACTGAAAAAGCCAAAAAGGTTTGATTACTTTACTTTAATACAGGTCATCAGGTACACCTAGACAATCCTATTAGGCTTCTATAATACATGAGATGTATTATTCTCAGTTTGAATGGATATGTTTTAGTTAATATTCATATATTTATCATTGTTTCAGTCGTGTACAATTACAACTACAACAAATCAGTCTACCTATTTTCATGGGTTATGTGGTCCCATTTGATTTTGGGCAAGAGGCAAGGTACAACTTGAACTGGCCATCAGTCAATCACACACTGTACAAACCAAACAATCATTTATACTCACATTCACATCAATTTGCAATTTACACCCCATTATGCACCTAATATGTACTGTATGTTTTTAAAACTTTGAAAGAACCCTGAGAAGACCCATGAAAATACGGTACGAACCAAAGTTTGAACCCTTTTGAATCCCTTCAATTGTGATGCAGACACATAATACCCCAAACTTTTTTTCTTCAATTGCGTTGCACGAGAGGGGAAGAAAATCCTCTCCGGTAATTAAATAAGGTGACGAAAAAAAGGAGCCAAAAAACCCTTAAAAATATAATCGAGCATGATCATCTTCGTAGGTAAACTCTCTGATACAACTCTTGTGTTGGATCACCAAAATATTGTGCAGGTCTACCAACTGTATTGAGCAAGCTTTCCTTGGCAATTTGACAAGTATTACTCACAACTTCCATGACATGCGTACTCCACTTGGACAACAACTGCAGACCCCTCAGTGAAAGGTCAAAAAGCTCTCTGTATTCCTCATCTGATTTCTGGCTGTCCAGACCTGAGCCCGTCACCACTTCGCTGTTGCTATAGCGCGCCAGCTCAGAGATGAAGCGAATGTGGTCCTCTCTGATCTGCACCATTTGCTCACATAGGTTGTATTGTGGTGAGATGCTGCTCTGGGTGCACGTCCATCTGTGTACAGAGGGGAGACACGGGAGGGTTCATATGCTTCAAGAAGGATGGAAAGCCGTTTATATGAAAGTGGGTATTAATGGGTTTCTTACTTGGACTTGTTTTCCTCGTAGTGAGCACTTGTCTCAATGTAGCGGGATAACTCTATCTGCATGTCTCCAAATAGTGGCACCACTTGAAGCTTAAACACACACGAAAAAAAGTCTCTTCTAATTTGTTTGATTTTGGACAAAAATCTATTGAAAAGGTCAAACTCTTACTTTAAAGAACTTGTCGATCTTGCTAAGGTTGATCCTCTTTTTGGCATCTAATTTGTAGATATTACTCACATTTCCATCCATCAGGTACAGACCAAAGCCCATCACCTGACATGAGAGGTACATACGTGTTGTTTTAATGTGGAAAAAGGCAAGCTGAAGCACATGACTACCGTATAAGATCGGGAAAGAAAGCATTAAATGTATGTACCTTGAGAAGCATGTGCTTTTCACTTGGAGTCAAATACATCTTGTTCTCATAATAATCTACACAGATGTTGACAATATCTGCCAAAAGTTCTTCATAACCTGGAATCACTTCCAACTGTTGGTGCAGGCACTACAAAAACACACAACGGGAAGGAGAGAATGTTAAAAGTGTGTAAACCTATAGTTGGACATTCAGACATTTTTCAATGCTCACTGGGCAACCGGCTCTACCAACAATACAGTAGCTTTTTAGCAAAACCAGAACGCTGTTGTTGTCCTGCTGGTGATACCAGCAAGGCTTCACATGTACCAGCAAAATTACACAATTTGGAAGGGATAATCCAAGGAGTAGAAATTAACAGGTAAACCTGAGTGATCCTGTTGTGGTTGGCTAAGAACATTGAAAGATTTTGAGATTCCTGGATGGACTGAGGGTCAGCCATCTTCCTCAGGAACTGAGCAGCCCTGGAGACAAAGAGAGTCCAATATAAGAACCACTTCCCTTTTGGAAAAGCAATATTGAGAAGGGTTCCGTGGAACAGTACCTTTTATAAGCAGAATGATCATTCTTTACGCTACACTTCATGTTTTTCAGTTCGTCCAGTACAGCAAACATGTTGATAAATTTTCCCAGAGTGAGCAGATAGGCCTCAGAAACAAAGTCTTTCCTTCTCTCAGCATGGCAGAGACGCTTCACTTCGCTACAGAAACGTTCTATAGCTTTCCGCTACATGAGGGAAAAGGAATTGAAAACCATAACACAGAACTATTTGCAGCAATATTTGGTTGATATAAAATAGTACTTCCTTTAGCCATTTATGCCTTTACAGATGCTTAAATAATCACATCAAAATGTCTTACTTGGAAGTACATAAACTTCATGAGCTTGGTGACTTCTGGCTCCAACACTTCCACTGTTTTCTCGTAGATCTCAACCCTGTTGGGTTGCTCGTTGCATTTCACCTAATAAACACAAGAGAGCACCATTACATATCTTGCCAATGTAATTCTGATATGGAACTACAAATTAATTGTAGACATTTCAAATTTGGGGTCAATTCAGGACCTTATGTTGAAGTACATGATAAGTTGCTCCGATAAATAAAAGAATGCTGACAAGTGGTTCCAAAAAATATGAATACACCTTCTACAGTATATTTTTTTGTGCTTTCTTGACGGGTGAGAGGTTTTCTCCCCCACCCATCAAAAGAGGAACTTGTGGGTTGACGATAATACAACAAACACCATACTTAATTTTACAGTACTGTGAATTAAAAGTAAACTCTGAGTCTACCAATCAACATTCGTCTGCATGTCTGTATGTTACCTGCGGAATAGCTCGAGAGCAGCTTCTCCAAGTGTAAAGCATCACTGCATACTCATGTCCTTCTTCCAGCATTTCATTCTGCACAAAGTGAAAAAGTAATCATGATGTGAATGATGTTCAACCATTTAAACAATATCTCCAGTCATAATCCAATTCAAATAAAAAATGTAACTTTATATTGATAATGACTTTATGGTCATTACCTAATGGTGTCAAGTATGCTTACTCATTAGTTCCCCATTAGTACCAAACATACAATTTAAAAAAACTGATAGAACATCTTAGATGAAAAAAAACATACATTTTTCAAACCGAAAGAACATTTGAACAATTTTTTTTTTTTTTTTTACCTTTGTTAATTACACACAGCACTTTGACAATTAATTGTTTTGCATTTTACTTTATGGAGGTTTGTGTTTAAGCTAGAATGTCTTCATGGAATCGCACATACAATTGTTCTCAGATGAGTAACCTGTTCCATAATGAATGTACACTTTATTAATATTTCAGCAGTGGAACAATTCTTCCATTCAGAAAGGGGTGAGACACATTTCTCAATCTCTCTTGCTCTAGTATCCTCAAATAGACTGGCTTCAGCCTAAGTGGGACTTCCTGATGAAATAGAGTTGAATAAAGCACAGCTTCCCCTATTTGTAAGTCCAGTCACATTAGTCACCTTACAACCTCATTCATGGAGGAGGAAGTTGAGAGGAACTTTGCCTGGCTCAAGTGTGTGATCATGGTGATATCAAAACTATAATCAATTTGCAGAGGCTGCACATCACATTTGGCTTTGTCGTACTTATTAGATGGGGAAAGAACAGATCGGACGTCCATACTATTGAGGCCAGTCACATTGAACTGTTTGAAAATAGAAAGCAGGCCTCACCATGCTGGAGTGGACTGTAGCTTGCTCAATATAACGAGCGATGCCAGTCACAAACGCGTTCCTATCTTCAAAGTTGGTATCAAAATTGGCCTGGAGAAGAAGAGATTAGTGAGCAGAGTGAGACACTTTGACACTTGTCAGGTGACAGCATGGGTGGGGTTGTACCTGGTACATAATGGAGGAGGGAGGGGGTTCAATGCATGGCTGCTGGTCTGGGAGGGGCAGTTCCTCCAGCAGGTCCACATTGGATAGGGCATCTTCCAGGGTCACGTGGGTCGTCATGGTTACAAAACCTCACTCACACCACACTCAAGTCTGAAAGACAGAAAGAGAACATGAGATGAATAGCCAATAAAAATCCTACAGAGTGACTAGACATATTATGTGTTTTGTCTGTGGTGTCTTGACGACGACTATATGGGGTGAAGCAAGCTACTTCTACATAAAGCAGAGACCAGAGTGTGGAAAAATGCCCATGGCGACAGTACGTGAAAGCAGAACGAGTGGAGGCAGAACTTAGTTAGCATTAATACCAAGTATTGTGCAAATCTGTGGATGTACCGCAAGCAGAAGGCACATTGCCATCTAAGGCTGTCACTATCGAATCATTTAGAATTGATTATTATGTGTATCATTACTTTGATTAATTGTCTAAAAATGGATTTTGCATGAAAGTTGATTGTAAAATAGTTTCCCATTAATTTTTATAAATTATTATTGTCACTGATTTTTATTTGGCATTCATTAATGATGAAACAAAAATAAATACAAATTAGCAATATCGCAGTGCTCACGTGGCTCACAGGCGTGCTGGAGCCTATCCTAGCTATCTCTGAGAACTAGGTGGGGTTCACCCTGAACTGGTTGCCAGTCAATCACAGGCACACATTGACAAATAACCATTCACGCTCACAATCATACCTATGGACAAAACTACCATTGTCACGACTCGGCCTCAGTTGCTGTATTGTGTCTTTATGTTACCATGGTTTCTGTTCGCGTTGCCCCTCCCCTCCTGTGTTACCTCGATCATTGTAACCACAGTCACCTGCCTCTTGTTACGTGTTTTGTATTTAAGTCCTGTCTGCCCCTCACTCCCCTGTCGGATCATTGATGTCTTTTTGGTTCCCGTCCTTGTCAAATCTGTTTCGGTTAGCCAGTCTGTCGGTTGGTCAGTTAAGTTATGTTAGTTTGCCAATTCCTGTTTGTCTGTTCCCCATCATCTTCCCTTCCAACTCCCTTTTTCCTCAATAAACCTGGGTCCAAGCTGCATTTGGTCACCCTGCTCCATTCTGATCAGTGACAACCATGCATGTTTTTGGAATGTGGGAGGAAACTGGAGTACCCGGAGAAAACCCACGCAGGCATGGGGAGAACATGCAGCCTCCGCACAGGATGTCTGGAGCTGGGATCGAACCCTCAACCCCTGAACATTGAGACGCATGTGCTAACCAGTTCTCCACCATGCTGCCTGGTTAGTGATGATTACACTGAGACAAAAACCCACTTCTGTATGCGCTTTGTCCGTCATTTCTATTTTTTAAATTTTGCCATCTATCAACTATCGTCGTCATAATGGGCACTCATCAGCATGAGTGTCTGACAGGATGCCTAACTCCGAAAGCAATATACAATTATGTCATACATCATCTTCAACGCTGCTAGGAGTGTAGTGTTCCTCTTGAGAAAGTGCAGCCTTTGCCCTTTTATTCATGACAATCACTACTAGCACAACTGTGGCAACATAAGCTCTTAATGCTCATCATGGGTCTCTGGGAATTCGTGTGTATATCTGACCCAGCAGACAAAGTTGACAGGGCCAATAATCGGCTTAATATGCACAGCCAGAAGCGTAAAGATGCGTGTGGAAAATAAATGAGCCAGAATAAAGTATTAGGTGTGACCTGCTCAGACTCTGAGTTTCCACCTGGTACTGCAAAACATCACATTGTTGACCTTATTCATTGATCATTTTCATTTCCTCAAATGAATTAATATCGACCAGAGCTCACCAATTCCAGCCCTCGGGGTCTGGTAGTCCTGCTTATGTCTCCCTGGTGCTACATTCTCTATTCAAGTGATCAGATGAACAGCAAGGTGTACAGAAGCTAATCATTTGAGTCAGGCGTGTTGTAGCAGTGAGACATGGAAAACAACATGCTGTTTTCCAGAGGACCAGAATCGGTGGTCCCTGATACAGACTGTCTGTCCGTCCGTCCTTCCATCCATCCATTTTCTAAACCTTTTTTCCTCCCAAGGGTCGCGGGCGAGCTGGAGCCTATCCAAGCTGACTTCTGACAGTAGGCGAGGAACACCCTGAACTCGTTGCCAGCCATTCACACTCACTCACACCTACTGGCAAATACGATAGCTCAATCAGCCTACCATGCATTTCTTTGGAATGAAGAAACCAGAGCACTGATGGAAACCCACGCAGGCACAGGAAGAACATGTAGGAAGCTGGCACCAAAGAACAGCGTGACAATGACGAGAGAGAACTTGGCATGTGTAATGGCGAACTTGCCCAACTGTCACATATAGAAGATGAGGACTTTGATGGATTTGTGTATGACTATCGATTAACAATAATGTGAGTACAGTACAGTTCACGATTAAATAGTAGAATAAAGTACAACCAAACTCACTGTCTTGCTGCCATTACGTTTTTCTTGTTCACCATAAGTCATAGCATGCATGCACCCTATAAATGCGGTGCACCCAATGTGTGGATTCAGTACAAAATAGCCCCCACAAATTGAGTCTGCACCTCTTAGCCCGAAGCCCTATGGTGCGGAAAATACAATACTCAGAAACAACCTCAAAGAGATAATGTACAAAGTTGTTCCAAATACACGATTTTGATTTTATAGACTTGGATCACTCAAAAAGACTGGTATGTAATTCTCCTTATAGAAAAGTACAACTTTCTAGACGTGACTAGCGTTTAACAGACCTGCTGAGCGTAGATCCTATTCACATTTGTGAACACAGGCTTTTAAAGCTTTAGTTGGCTGAAAAAACTTTCCCACCCTATACTAGTCTCTGAGTGTGCATGTGTGCTCATCACCTTTACACAGCAAAGGGCCCCTCTTCTTCACAATGGAGTTTAGAAGAGCTAGGACCATTTTATACAGTCTGGAGGTTTTTTTTGGGGGGGTCAGGATTAACCGTATTAATACATAACATTTCTAGGCAACTTTAAAGCTCAAAATCATGCCTTCGTGGGTGTGTATGTGTGTGCGTGCATGTACTGTATTTGTGTGTATGATGGATTTATTGTTACTTGCACTGTTAATAAATAAAACCCTGCAATAGTACTCAATCGATGCGATTGTTCTAAAAACTGAAAACTTGACAAACACGAGATTATGACTTTTTATTTTATTCAACTTTGCTTTTACATTTGACGTGCTGCAGAATTTCCATTTGGGAAGGAAATTCACCTTTTTCCCTTTTTGACTAAAAGTAACACAATCTTTTGGTCCAATCTTAGGAAGAGGTAACCCGATCGGGTTTACAAACCGAGATGTTCGAGTTAGAAAAGAGAGGTCAAGGGGTCTTATTCAAAATTTTAAAAACATGATTTTTAAAAACATTTCATTTCATGAAAAACATGATAGGACATATTCAGGTTTCTGTGCGCATTTACAGGGATTCAATAAAAATGAATACTGCCAATATTTTGATTTTAAAAAGGTTATTGACTGCATGTAAACATTATCATTGTTCTGCAACTGCCCTAGGTGATCTATGACCTGTTAATATGCTATGACATTATTTCAGAGTAATAGTTCCCTTTTGGCAAGGGATTTGGCACCATCGTCTCACACCTTATGATATTGCTGAATGGCCTCAGGTGAGTGTTTTAGCGAATTCTAGTTCCAATAGAAAAAAATTACAACTAGGTGTGCGCATGAATGGCTGACAGCCAATAGGCGCAGATACCGTTGATGTCTACAGTGAAGTCTGTGGATAACAGATGGTAGGTGACTAAGCAGTTCTTCCAGGATTTACAATTTAGGGTAGCTCTACTCATGACAGGATCAACCAATGAACTTGCATGAGAAAGTGACCCTGTGATATAAAAACAAAAACGGCACAATCAAACAGTGAGAAACAAATGAGAAGGTAACATGGACAATGTACTTCCATCACTCAGATAAACATACTGGATTATTAAATTAATACATCTACTGTGCAATTCAAAGTATTATGGCAAAGGAATGTTTTTTTTTATACGATTGCAGAGAACCGTGCCCAGAGTCTTATACTACTCAACACACTGAGTAAAAGTGTGTCAACTAAAGGGTCACACTACTCAATGTAGTCCCCTGCCCCGGGGTTGCCTTTGTTACATTGATTCACCCCCACCAAACAAAACCACTCTAGAGCATTTCCAAACACACGTTCCAGCAAAGTCTGTGAAGTGTACAGTATTGGACATTGGTTAGTATGACCTGACCCCATCAATGACATGTTTTTATTTTAGACCAGTTACAATGGACGCTTGTTTAAAAACATGTGACCAATCACATTCATTATTCTGTGTAACACAGAAAACACAGGGTTGGGAGGGTTAGGGTTAGCATTGCAAGTTACGTGTTAAAAAAAAAAAAAAAAAAGTCGTTAGTAATGGAATCCAAGTTCATAATGTGAAAGTAATTTAACTTGACCAACTTGAAACTTGAAAGAAAAATCAGACAAACAAAACATCCCATGCTAGAATAGAGCATAGCCCGTCACATGGCACAATAATCCACAGGGCTATGCAGGTAAACTGGTAGTCTACCCGGTTTACCTAGATAGGTTGACTATGTTCCAGTCTGTTATGTTATATTGGATTGGCATTCTGTGAAGGGGGGGTGAATGTGGAATGTGACTTTACGTCACAGTACAAGAGTGTGATATGACTGCCGTAAAACAGTTTGTGGGTCGGAAAAACGTTGAGTGCGTGTGTGATGAAAAATAAACGACAGTGAGCACGTAGCCGTTGTCCGCGTGTTGGTGAACATAACACATGGTTTCGGAAATGCTAGGGGGACCCAGAATACCCATAATTCAAATCCAAAGCAATACATGTGAAGGAGACATGGTACCCACTTGTGGACCTTGCTATAAGCATCGTTTTCTTTACACCTAGAGGCATTACATTATTACAATGTCAAGAACAGGACGTCAGATTATCTGCCAGAAATATGAAATTGCTTGTTTAGTAAATTGTACATAGCCACACCATGAAGAAGACTACATTACACAAACTAAAAAGATCTGCTATAAAAAAAAGATATTCTTAGAATACACATCTACCCGAAAGGGTATCTTTTGTGTAATATCTTAATTATTGTGACTATTGCTTACAATTAAATCGCAGGGACTGTTTTCTTATTTTTGCATAATAAGCTAACGGTCTCATTTTGATCAAGAAAGTATTGTGATGAAATTTTCTGTAGGCATGAGAAAAGAATCTACGTGATTTTGCGGTAATAACAATCAATGTGTAGATTTGCTCGAGAATTGAATGTGACCGTGATCTTAAGAAAAACACCTATGAACACTCACATTATGTCCCAAAAAATTATAGGCATGCCATTTGAAACAAATGTTTATAATGGAATACCTCTCAGTAAAGATTATTCTACCGAGTTTATGTGCTGAATTAAACAATTAGAGACACATCAGATGACGTAGTGTTGTCCAAATACAAACTACACAAACAACCACAATATCAAACACATTGTTAAAAACTAATATTTGGACTGTTGCAATCAAAACAGAGCCTTATATTTGGTGTAACGCACAATGCGTGAAACTACTCACTGGGTGTCATTAGATCATTTACTTGTAGCCAATGATGTGTTTTGAGAGCTGGACAGACAATTATATATATATATATATATATTGTATTTGATACTGATGTTGAATGGCGCTTTTGGAGGAAAATTCACGGTTTAGACAAGAGTAATATTTTGTGAAGCATGAGGTCAACTACAAATCGTGAAATCACAGCTTTGGGTGAGGGGCTCAATTACACATTCACAAAATAGTGCGGAAGGCGTGAGAGATAAGGAAGTTCAGTGTGCACGGCTGTATGCACGACGATCACGTGATGACAATGGTAATTGTTCATTTGAACGTGGAGCAAAAGTAGGCGAAAATTGAAAGTCATTTGAGCATCAGTCACAGGCCCGCAGGCGTGCCACCGTGAGAGCAGTGAAGCCTCTCCAATGTTGACACCTCGCTCACTCTCATAGCCACGCTGAATCTCCTACCACAAAATAGCGAGTCGGTTATCAGACGACTTCATTTTAAATATCACAGGGGCAGTTTTTCCCTCCATTTGAGAAGGGGAAAAATCGCGTGGCCTCCATCACTTATCCGTGCACTTGCTGCGCTCTCTTCACCCCACCCATCTCACATCAGCGACGATGCTGCTGGAAGCTAACGGAAATTCCGTGTGTGGAAATAATAAAAGAGAGACTCTCGTCTATCAGTCAGGAACGCCCAACGACCCACTAGTGTCTGTAAGCACGAAATAATACCGAGAATGATGCACCGTACGAGCAGGAAGTGAGGCGGAAAAAAAATGAGCTTCTCGCTCACTCTCGAGCCATCATCAGTACACAGATCACATCACGAGCGAAACCACGCTCATCTTTGAGAGACGCTTCATCCATATCAAGGCAGCCACATACCTGCAAATTTCATGTCCGTCCGACGGTACAAGAGGGCGGGCGGACAGTAGTGCGTTCTGCGACGCCGTTCCGACCTCTTCTCTGCCTTTAGCACGTCTTGAGACGAGACTGATGCTCTATTTTTTTTTTTTTGCCCCAGTGCCTCCCCAGCTCTAATCCACCCCACACAAAGAGCAGAAAATGGCTGCAAGTGCAGTTTCTTAAAGGGACAGTCTCACTGGCGTCGACATGATCAGGATGACAATGAGTCAAACCTGATCAGCTTTCCTCAATGATTTGTGTCCACAGCAACCATCTACTTGAGTCTACGTGTTGAACTACAAATTACACTAATGTGACTTTTAAAATATCCTTGAATCCCATGATTTGTTAAAAGTTAATTGAGGAGAGACAATAGAAGTTACTTGTATTCAAAGTGTCTTCAGTGAAGTAAAAATTAGACCGAAATGTTTAAAATAAGATTTAGTTGGGTTTCTTTTCAACTATCATGTAGACTACCCGTTTTAATAACTTTTGAAACATTACAAAAATATTTCTCTGTACATAAATGAGAGTAACTTACATAGTGCTCGTACAGCGGAGCCTCGGTTTTCAAACACAATCCGTTCCAGAAGGCTGTTCGAGAAGAGAATCATTCGAATTCCAAATCATGTTTTCACATTACAGATAATGGAAAAAAAAAATTTATCCGTTCCAAGCAAAAATAAAAAATCATCATTTTTTCATTTGCGCGTTTTTGTCCAATCGCGCAACTGCAGCGCGCCGCCGAACGCTCAACCATAGCGCGTCGCTGACCGCGCAACTGCACCGCGCTGGTCGCAATTTTGTGACAGAGCGGCCGCTGACATTTCGAAAATATTATTAAAGTCCTGATGTACTTTCCAAAATTTAGGTGGACCTCAGTGCGCAGGAAGTTTATTTTTGTCCGATCGCGCAACTGCAGCGCACCGCGGAACGCGCAACCGTAGCGTGTCACCGACTGTGCAACTGCACCGCGCTGGTCGCATTATTGTGACAGAGTCGTCGCTAAAATTTAGAAAATAATTTTAAAGTCCCGATGTACTTTCCAAAATTTAAGTGGACCTCGGTGCGCAGGAAGTTTAATTCTGTCCGATCGCGCATCTGCATCGCACCGCCGAACGCACACGGCTGGTCGCATTATTGTGACAGAGTCGTCACTGAAATTTAGAAAATATTTTTAAAGTCCTGATGTATTTTCCAAAATTTAAGTGGACCTCAGTGCGCAGGAAGTTTAATTTTGTCCGATCTCTTCCACTCTGGAGGTGCCCACGGTGAGAGGCGCCGAGCAGGTGTGGATGTGCCTGCACATTGGAGTCCACCCCGGTGAACGAGAGCCTTGGGGTGTAGGGGACGGGTCTTGACTGTTGTTTGTGTCTATGCACCAAACGGCAGCTCAGAGTACCCACCCTTCTTGGAGTCCCTGGAGGAAGTGCTGGAGAGCACTCCTGGGGACTCCATCGTTCTACTGGGTAGTTTCAATGCTTACGTGTGAAATGACAGTTAGAACTGGAAGGACGTGATTGGGAGGAACACCTGCCCCAATCAGAACCCGAGCGGTGTTCTATTACTGGACTTCTATGCTCAACATGGATTGTCTATAATGAACAGCATTTTGCAAACATAAGGATGTCCATGTGTGCACCTGGAGCCAGAACACCCGAAGCTGCAGTTTGATGATCGACTTTGTAGTCATGTTATCAGATTTGCAGCCGCATGTTTTGGACACTCGGGTGAAGAAAGGGGCGGAGCTGTCAACTGATCACGACCTGGTGGTGGGTTGGCTCCTGTTATGGAGGAAGATGCCGGTCCGACCTGGCAGACCCAAACGTACTGTAAGGGTCTGCTGGGAATGTCTGGTAGAATCCCCTGTCAGAAAGAGCTTCAACTCTCACGTCTGACAGAGCTTTTCCCCCATCCCAGGGGAAGCAGGGGACATTGAGTCTGAGTGGACCATGTTCCATGCCTCCATTGATGAGACGGCCGACCGGAGATGTGGCCGTATGGCGGTCGGTTTCTGTCGTGGCAGCAACCCCCAAACCTGTTGCTTTTGTTTGAATTCCTTGTTCTGAGGTGCGGCTCAGCGCAAGTCATTTTGATGCAGTCTCTTCAAATACAAATGAGATACTTCACACCCCAGTCCTTCAAGGACACAAGATGTGCACCTCTCTTTCCAGTCGGACATTTTTGTAGTTTTTTAGCCGAGGTAGAGTTTACTTGCATCGCAAACTTTTTGATTGATTAAAAGATGTCAACGGCAGAAGACTTGTCCATACCATACATAACACATAACAACATCAATCCCCTCACAATATTTATGCACACGTAAACAAGCACTCCGGTCAAGTTAACCAGTAAGCTAATGCTCACGTTAACGAGAAGCTAACGAATTAATTCAACGCATTATTGTGTTCCCCAAGACTAATAGAGCACCTTCGATGCAATCCATCTGATACAACTAATTGAAATACACCCACAAGAAGCCAAAACAGAGCGCACAGCTCTAAAATCAGCAGAAAGACTGACGTAATGCTATGAAAATGAGGGCATCATAGAATAATATGAAAGTGAAATACAGTTTATTATTTTTGTGTCATCTCAAGCTTACCGCTTTACTGTGTCGGTCGTTTCCATGGATTGAAGGAACTGAACCATCAGTGAAACAAAGTCTTATCTTCTCTATACTGACAAAATATTTCTGATACACCCATCCTTGAACAAGCAGAACTTTGCCCACTTCTTTGAGGGTTCTGATGCTAGGGGACGGTGCAATAATTTGTGTGGCTTGATGCATCCAACCACGGAACATTATGATCTCTCCACTTCGGCATTCTTGGTTATTTTGACTACAAAAGTCTCTCCGAGTAGTAATAAAAATGCTGGATTTGCAAAACCGTTTGGCCACACACATTCCCTAATTTGGTAGTCCTGCCCCAAAGGATGTGACGCAATAGATAGAAATACGTAATAGAAAATGGAGAAAACTGAATGTAGTAAAAAATAGTCCTCAAACAGATCATGAAAGTATCTCTGCAACACCTGGCGGGATAGATTACACTTTTCTATGATCTTGGAGACTCCGAGTGCTATTATTTATTGTTTATTTATTTGGGTTATTTGCTTCTTACTTATTCGTTCCTCTTGTCTGTTCGTTTTTACTCTGTGCTATTTGATGTGAGTGTTGTGTACTGTGTCTAGTCACCGTGGGACGGTGGGAAACGTAATTTCGATCTCTTTGTGTGCCTTGGCATGTGAAGAAATTGACAATAAAGCGGACTTTGACTTTGACTTTAAGGGCAAAACATATGATTATATTAGACATTTTGAACATATAACAGTATCTATGTAAATACAGTGCATGAGACTTATAGGTAAACGCAAAAGTTAAAGTGCAAACAGGCTGACTCAGGCACGTGTAGGAAGCATCAGTTTATAGTACAATATATGTATAAAACATGTCAAACTTTAGCCAATAATAAACAAATAATAAATAGAATAAATATAGTTTTCATTAATGTCCGGCATCCACAATTCGTATCTTGGAGTTCAAAATTGTGAAAGTTGGGAAAGCTCATGCAACAGCAGTGCAAAGGATGGACGATCCACTGGTTTCTAAGAATAAAAACACGGATGGATATTTACAAAACATATTTGAGTGTTTTGAAGCAATATGCATCAAATTCCTTCTCCCACCTCTTTCCAGCACCATTCCATGAGCAAATATACATCCTCTGGTGCCAGTCGTGGTTTAAGCAGCCTCATGCCAGCATTCAGGAAGTCTACTACCTGACCATTGGATTGGTTCTCATGGGGAAGGCGGCCTTCTGTGTAGACTTCCCACATGAGAACACCTGAAGGTGTAAACAGATTTCTTTTTGAATCAAAGATGTGTGGTAAGGTTCATGACTTCCCCTGAAGTTGTATATGAAAATATGAACCCAAAATAGATTAGCCAATCTTTTGACCTTCATTGAAACATACAGTATATGTCAAATAAGGTCATAATAGAATTCTTAAATAATTTCTTTTTTTGGTTATTTTTTAATTAATTTAACACCGTTCATGTCACACGCCTTGCCACGGGTCACTTTGCCAGTAACCTCCCACCACACCGGCAGTTGCAACCACGCGCACTCATCACTCCAATCACCTGCCTCTGCTCATCACTGATATTTAAACACCACACACCAATCACTTCCCTGTCAGTTCGTCCCCGTATGTTATCCGTTCGTTCCTGTGCCATGTGCTCTGTTACCTCCTCTGATTCCCAGTTGCCAATCCTTGTTTGTGTGCCGACCGACTACCCCGAACGCACGATTGCCAACCACGTCTCAGCCTCGCCCCCCCCCCCCCTCCCCTGGAGCTCCTGAAGCTCGATCATCCCCGATTACTCAATAAACAGTGTGTAGCATTTAGTTGCCTCGCTCGTCTGTCTGTGAAAACATACAAATTTAATATAAGGTCAACTTCAATGTTGTTGATTTCACAGATCTTTTCATATAGTCAAAAACATTTGCTGGTCATCTATTTGATATGTTATGAAAGCTCCGATTGTAGAATTACCTGTTATGATAACTGTATGTCTGCTATTTCTAGCAAACCAATCGGTGTCAAAATCGGTAAAGAATTTGACCTGTTGTGATGAAGCTAAAGCGTTCGCTGGGGGTTCCTGGTTCAAGATGGCAGCTCGGTCTGCATGTCCACAACCAGCTGAGGCTTGCTTTCGTAGTCATGTATATCTATGGGTTTATTCTGCGTTTTGCGACAATGGAGCGCAGCACTGCCACTTGCTGTAAGCGGCCCAGTACTTTTTGGGCTCCAGCATGCACTTTGAGTGGCTGGAAGTGACTGTAAGTGTCCTCGAAGACACTGCCAGGACAATCGAGGGCACCTCTGACAGCTCTTTGCTTTGGCCTGTACATCCACTTTTTGATTTCCATATTATGTATTTTATGTGCCCTCTTTGCATCCATTGCAGCCTGGTAATCCTGAAAGGGGGATCCTTCCATCTGTGGTCCCTTCTCAAGATTTCTCATTTTTCCCCTGGTAGGTTTTTTTTTTGTTTTTCCTTGCCCTTTTGGGAGCTCAAGATCAGGGGATGCTTTGAGAATAATTGTCAATTGTTTGTTTATGTGAAGCCCTTTGAGAGCTTGTGATTTAGGGCTATGCAAATAAACTTGACTTGACTAATATGTCATACACAATCATCAAATATATTACACTGTTGAATGTCAGCATGTGCAGTATATGTGTGAGATAAAACACGTTCATTGGGGATAAAAAGACAAACAACAACGTCTCTTGCGTGAGTGCACTGCCTGAGTCAGCAAAGAATACGTGTGTGGTCACTGGAGGTGGTTTTGAACAGGAAATAAGCACTTTCAGGTATTATAATTATTAAATCACTGATCATTCTTAGGATTGAAAAAAAAAACCTGTGTAAAGCAGGGACCGAGAACTAAAACCAAACCAAATTTGTCTTTTTTTTTTCACTTGCACAAAATGGCCAGCAGGGGTCCGAAGGCTGCCTACTCTGATTGCACTACACAGTTTTGAAGATGTGACTAGAAGTTCATATTTCTTGGAAAACAAAAACATTGTGAAACTAAGGTCTGAAACACTGAGTAAACTCGTGCTCTCCATTTAAAATTTGATATATTAGCTTCCCTTCTTTTACACGAAGATAGAAAACACGTTAATACAACAATACAAAGTCAAAGAACTCATGGATAGTTGAATCATACCGAATGACCAGACATCGGATTTGCTGCTGAACTTGCAGTATTTGATAACCTCTGGTGCTGACCACTTGATGGGAAACTTAGAGCAGAAAGAACTTGTGTACTGGTCATCAAGAACATATCTACAACACACAAAGTAGGAATCATCCGTGATGGCTAAAACATAGTTTTCTAAATCTAAAAATGTGCCCACTCTCATGTACAATAAAATAGAGGTGGTTCATATGTATAAAAACCAGGTGTCTTAAATTGATGACTTGCTCACGTTCAACCCACATATAAAAAATCTTGTGAAGAAGCTCAGACTAAAACTTTTTTTTTTCTCCCCCAAACAAGCTGCATTTTTCTTTTTATGTAAAGAAGCATCTTGTTGCTGTAACATCTATATCTGTGTTGGATGATGGAGAGAGGCCAGTACACTTCTATTTAAGGCAATATTCAGACTACTACCTTCATAAATTTGTGCCTTAGCTAGTCTGTAAAATACTTTTTTTTACTGTTTATGCACACAATATGTTACAAATAGGCTGGACATGTTTATATCCAAACTGAGATTTGTTGAAACAAATTTATAATCTGTTTGTGAAATTCTGTGATCAACACTTGATTGGAATTTATGTTTATGCTTGTTGCTGCCTCTTGGCCAGGAGCCCCTTGAAAAGAAGCTTTTTGATCACAGTGAGATATGTTCTGGTTAAATAACGGCTCTAAAATATTTGCCATCACACACAACTTGTGACATACCTGGTCATGCCAAAATCTGACAATTTAACTAGGTTGTTCCTTGAAACTAGACAGTTCCTGGCCGCCTAAAGTTGAAAAGGCAACAAATGAGTAAAATTCAACATGCATCACTATAACGTATTGATTGATTTTAATGATATTTACCAGGTCTCTGTGGATGAAGTTAGACGTCTCCAGATAGGCCATCCCTTCAGTGACATCCATGCACATCCCCAACATTGTCTCCTGGGACAAACACCCTTTTTTGGCTCGCAGGTAGTCTGATAGACAGCCATTCTCCATGAACTCCAACACCAAACACATTGGAGAACGCTGGGTGCAAACACCATAGAGCTGAACTAGCTTTGAGTGGTATAATCTCCTAATGGACACACATAGACATTTGCACATTGCCTCAGTTGATTACGACCGAAGCTAATAATGAATCAAGGTGTGCACTTACATCATGACTCTTGCCTCTTCTTTAAATTCTTCATCTGACATGTAATCTTCTTTTATTATTTTCAGGGCCACCTTCTTCTCCCTCCATTCTCCCCACAACACCATCCCAAATTGTCCACTTCCTAACTCTTGACCAAAGGTAATTTCTTCGGGGTCCACCTCCCACTCATCTGTTGAGCAACAGATGCAATGTATAGAGGGGTACAATGTAAAGCACATTCAAATATGACTAAATTAGAGCGTTCCCGAAGCAATTTGCTCATTAGATGTAATATTGAAAAAGAAAATGAACAGTTCAAACTTCTGCCCTCACCTCTTTCAACCATTCTTACAAATCAAAGCCACATTATATTTTGCAGCACCCCCTCCAAGAAAAAAATTTACTTCAAATTTGTCAGCCATGTCATACCAAATAAAAATGCAGGATTCCTCATGCTTCTACTGTGCATAGGGCTGCTTTGTATGTTTTTGTTTTAATAGACAACTTTGGACAATAAACCTATTTATATAAAGCACAAGTGGGAATTGATTTGAAACAACAAGCCCCATCACTTTGCAGAGACTTCAGTCAAACTCAGTCAATGGCCTTTCTGACAGCACATTCATGCAGTGTCATAGTTAGAACCATTGCTTTTTTTTTATCCCATACAAACAATCCACACCAGTAGGTACGGCTGCATAATTCAATAACATCCAGTAGATAGAAACATATATTACAACACATATATTAACAGATATTTACTTTATTGATCCCTGAGGGGAAATTCAGTAAATGATCTGTATCAAACATCCCACCTTACAAAGACAAAGTATTTAGTTCAATTGACCCGATTACATGGCAATTAATCTAATATACCACTCTATGGTTGTCATGTGCCATGGAAAACTTACCATATTTTCCGGACTATAAATCGCAGTTTTTTTCATAGTTTGGCTGGGGGTGCAATTTATACTCTGGAGCGACTTATGTGTGAAATTATTAACATTTCATTAATCATTTCACATGTTATTTTCACACTAAACCGCAAGAGACCGTGGAATAATTGGAACTGCAACTGACGATGAGTCTGACGTAAGCTACGTAGAAGAGGAAGTGCCGCATCTTCTACTTTTGGAGTTAGCGGAGTTGTTTAAAAGTGACACAGAGGATGAAGATTTCATTGGATTTAGTGATTTGGAGTGACACGGATGGTTTGGTAAACTTGTTAGCATGTTATTTTTGCTGTAATTATTTGAGTAACTCTTAATAGTATGCTATGTTAACATGCCAGGCACGTTCTCAGTTCATTGTTTGTATCATGTAACGTTAGCAATTATTCAGCCTGTTGTTGCCTCTATTCTATTTTTATTTTAAATTGCCTTTCAAGATGATATGTCTTGTTCTTGGTGTTGGATTATATCAAACTATTTTCCCCCAAAAATGCGATTTATACTCCAGTGCAACTTATAATTGTCTTTTTCCTCTTTATTAAACATTTTATGGCTGGTGCGATTTATACTCCGGAGCGATTTATAATCCGAAAAATAAGGTACTAATACTGTCCTGCATTGTACCTTTGAATGGAGTAGCAATTTCCTGGGAGCAGCCACCTGTTTGAGTGACCGGATGTCTGAGACGTGTGATCAGACCTGCCAAGTACAAACACATGCACATACACATGCGCATACACACACACACACGCACAAACACACACACGCACACACACGTACGCACACACGCACAAAAAAACACTGTTACCCATTTCTACATAGGACACTATGTCCGCAACGTAGTGGCTCAGAAAAGAAATGATTTGCTGGTGGAAGGCATTCCCCTTTTTGCATAATTGTTCATTTCATCAATTCTTGTTAAGGCAGTCGCATGTGAGAAAAAAAAAAACCTGCCGAAAACTTACCTGCAGCATTGTGTTGGTGGTAATGGATCAGCTCTGGAATGGTGCGGAACAGATATTTCTCTGCCAAGTAAAACGAAGACTCTCCTGTGTCTGTCCGCCTGATTTGGTAATGTTTAACACATGGTTGTTTCTCCCCATTAGATCTGCAGGTGATATGTTAAAGAGAGCATATGTATTTAGGCAAACAGTATTACAGTGCACATATATCATAATGATGCTTATACTGTTTACAGTGAAGATGAAATTACCCCAGTGCTTTGGTGAAGACTGACACTGTGTAGAAGCCTGTTTGTCTTGAGTTTCGAACCATGAATGCACCTTCTTTTCCCTAAATAGTTACCACACAAGAAAACATTAACATTATATATTTCAGGTCTATCCAATACTTATAACACATATAATCATTGTGAGTTGGCATTGTTATGTCACACCTACTTTTGCTTCACAGTCAGTCTGAACTGAACTGGCAATTAACAAATGATAAACACACAGTCATGCTTGCGAAACTCCAAGACAGGAAATTCAGCACTGTGGTTGTGAAAGCGTCAATGCACTGTAGCGTCACGTTGCAGGTTCATTTTGCACATGCAACACTTGTTGAGACTGTCAAATCATCTAACTTCGGTTTACAGCAGTAACCTAATAACAATTGAAATAGTGCAGTGATGTCAGTAACGTATTAATTGATTTTGCGTTTCCATATGGCCATGTTTTTTGGGTAACAAATGATTTAACAGGTCACTATTTCCAGACCAAGTCATCAGATCAAAGTACAGTAATACTTATCCAATAACTCTGCATTACTATTTTTGTCATTTTCCTTGGCAAAACGACACAGAATTTGTTTTGTGAAATAATGAAGGGAAGAGGGAAAGCTCATCTCATTTCTCCATTTGCAACTTATTGGGTTCCTCAGTCCTTGCTCCTCTCTTTAACAGGCTAATATTGTATTAGGACACTAATACACTTTCTGAAGTGTCCAGGCCCTCCCTTAGAGATAAGGTGAGAAGCTCGGTCATCCGGGAGAGACTCGGAGTAGAGCCGCTGCTCCTCCACGTTGAGAGGAGCCAGATGAGGTGGCTCGAGCATCTCATCAGGATGCCTCCTGGACGACTATGTCTCTTGGCTGGCTTGGGAATGCCTTAGGATCTCCTGGGATGAGCTGGATGAAGTGGCTGGGTAGAGGAGGGTCTGGGAGTCCCTCCTCAAGCTGCTGCCCCCGCGACCCGACCCCGGATAAGCGAAAGAAGATGGATGGATGGATGGAAATTAAGAGGCTTTTTTAAAAAAATAAAAAATAAAAACAACTATTTAAGTCAAGAAAAGTTTAAAGGGTCTTTTGCTTGCATTGTGCTTTCACCCCCTGTTAAGGCCCTCAAAGCACTTCACACGGACATTTGCTGTACCGACTGATAACGCAGCATCTGACACAAATTGGGGTTGAGTATTTTCCTCAAGGATACTATGACATGGTGACAATGGTATCAAACACCCAACTTCTGGATTGGGAAAGGAGCCCTCTACGACTGACCTACTCAGCGCTTATCCAAAAGAGCTATTTTTTTTGTGGTAAACGAGTTTGGATAACAAAAGCCAGGTTTATTAATTATTTTAATTTAGTTTTTATTCTAAAATATTTGGGAACAACTGACTCCGGAATGAAAAAATTCCAGTTCAAACTGCACTTCCAATAAAATATTCAAAACTATTGAGATGGTGTTGTCAGCAGAAGCTGCATTTCACTACAGAAGTAAGCTTATTTAGTTACTTTTAAAATCAAGCACTCAGTAAAGTAACAAGTTAATTATGGTAACAGACAATGGCTGCACGTGAGCACAAATCTATTCCTGCTGACTGGGCGAGAGGTGGGGTAACAGATTGCAAACAGATTATTTATATTTACATTCATAATGATGTGACATTTTGGAATCTATAACTAACAATTATATTTTATTGAGTTAGGAGAAAGCTGAATAACCACACGCATGCACAAACATTATGCAAATGCCACACAGTTGGGCCTGAGGTCAGCTTCAAACCCAGAACATTTCAACTCTAAGGCAGGTGTGTTTACCATTCCCGTATCAATAAATGCTTTTGCTTTTACCTCTTTGATCAACACGTCTTCTGCTTCCCTTCTGGCAATGTTCTTGTTATACCATCTTTGAGAGTACACAGATGAAGAAAAACAAGTTTTAACATAGTGCAGAAACACACATGCCTACACAATTGATATAAACAAACACAGGTAACATACAACAATGCAGTGGACTTAATAATAACTTACTCAAATCTCTCAAAGTCATTCCCTGATTTTGCAGCTATGTGTGTTCTTGGCACAAACCCATCGTTCCTGCGATGATCAGGAGGGAAAATTAAGGTCGGTTTTGCAGGTGAAATTACTTAATTGCACTATGGGCTCAACGGCGCAATGATATTGAGATCATTGTGGTAAGTTTACCCCTTTTCATCTCGAACAAACCACCAGTGAGGGTGGGAGCTGGTTATCAGGGTGTATTCCTTGTCTTTCTGAAGTGCCAATTCTCTCTCTCCAAATGGTGTGTAGTTCTGCAATGCAATAACCACCGTATCCACTGTGTCACGCATTTCAACCTAAGAAAAATTGTCAATGTTATTCTCAGTTTCATCTAGGTACTGTGTGCCCAATTACAAAAACAAAATTGAGGTACACTATATTTAGTGAGGAATACATGACCAAACACACACTGATCAATGATAATCAATGAACATTACAAAAATAAAACAAAAGGATAAATATGAAACTTTGGGGGCTGTCATTCTTTTTTTCATCGTTCAGTCACATCAAAAACAGCATCTATTATTTCATTTGTAAGAATCGGATACCTCTGAATCTGGGATTTCAGGTAATGGTTTTTTAGAACCTGTAGAAAAATCCAAAACAGGACATTTTCTTGTTATATAACAACCTGTAAAATGTTTAACAAACACCAGATAAACAAATGTAGTCCATTTGGCACATTGTTTAAAAATTAAATATTTAAACATTCACAACATTCAGGTTGTTAAAAGGTTTTGGCAAAACTTTATGGAAGATTTGTCAATAATATTAGAACAGCCACAGATTAGCCCGTAACTCCAGTAAGACAGAAAAGGGTCATACAAACCGAAAGCCTTTGGATCATAGACTTGACAGCCGATTGACAGTTTCTCTGACTGTTGGCAGCATTTCCATTTTCCATCTATCCGAAATTGGGGGTGGTATTTTTCAACCAAATTGTTATTCTTTGTCTCTATGTCAGCAACCAACAAAATAGATGAAATCAGGTCAAGATGATTTGTATTTTCTAAAAGCCTGATTAAGAAGCCTGCAAAACTGGTTCACCTTCTTTGAGAGCATGCACCCACTTCAGGCGACAATCATTGTCTGGTGCAAAAATGTAGAGATAATGGTTGTCATGAAAAACCTGCGTTTGAGAATGGAATGTTATCCATTGGTTTTAAAGTCATTTTGCTGTTTAAGTCACGATTTGACAAATGCAAAGCATACCTGGAAGGGGTATTTGTAGTCACATGGAATGGGGAGATCGGTAAAGACTGTGTCCACACACTTAATGTTGCATAACTTGATGCAACCTTTCAGTATGGGTTTTTGCTGAAACAAAAAGTAACTTCAATCTCGATGCAATCAAAACACAATCGGAAATGCAGTTGATTGTCTGGAGGGGACACCGAGCTTGGAATGATTCAACTGATCAGAGGTAAGATTTAAAACAAATAATTACTCCAAAAAATACTTACCCCAGTACGACACTCAGAATACTTTAATTCCTGTGTGTCCAGCACAAAAAATCTCTCCTTGTAGTTGGATGGAGATGTTTTTTTCTTTTGCTGCGATTTTTTGATCATCGTACCATCGAGTATCACTTGAGAGAACATGGTATCATCAACAACAATCTTAAAAACACTGAGTGAGACTATGTCAGGAAAAAAAATAAATACCACAACGTTTCCGGGTGTTGACTTTAGTAGACCACATCCTGACTCCAAGAGATGCAGACTGCACATACCCACATGGACTTCAACTGCATGAAATGATCATTTAGGCTATTCACATTTGCCTTAACTGAGTTCTCTCAAAATAATATATTGTAAAAAATAAATAAAAACATGTTTTGACATTTTTCTACTGTAGTAATGTTTCTTATCACTCTTAAGAATTATCTGGTGTAAAATTCAGAAGTTGTTTTTTTTCTATGGGTTGCAGGAAGATACGGCGCACTTACAAGCTTTTAATTTTCTCAAAAATCAAAGGTGTCACATGCCTGAGTCACCTGCCACCCAGCCGCTTCTTTTCCTTGACGTCAGTGGGTTATAGCAATGCCCACACAATCAAGTCAATCACCGGCACCTATTCCTGCTTCGTATACGGCCAACTTAAACTACTGTCACTCAGAGTGATACTGTAACTAATCTCGGGGTAATATTTGACCAAACGCTCTCCTTTTAAAAGCACATTAAGAATATAACCAGAATTGCGTTTTTTCACCTTCGTAATATTGCTAAGATTCGCTCAATCCTCTCGACCGGTGATGTGGAAATTATTATACATGCGTTTATCACGTCGCGCCTGGACTACCGCAATGCATTATTCTTTGGTCTTCCCAAGTCCAGCATCAAAAGTCTACAGTTAGTACAAAATCCTGCTGCAAGGCTGCTCTCACGGCCAAGAAAATTTGATCACATTACTCCAATATTAGCCAACTTACACTGGCTCCCGGTCCATTTAAGATATGACTTCAAGGTTCTTCTATTAACCTATCAATCATTGCATGGCTTAGCGCCTTCATATTTCGTCGACCTAGTTGTTCCTTATGTTCCGTCTCGTAACCTTCGTTCGCAAAACGCTAGTCTTTTAGTGACACTGAGGGCCAAGAAAACGTCTGCAGGGTCTACAGCATTTTCTATTCGGGCTCCAGCGCTCTGGAATGCCCTACCAATGGATATTAGAACTGCTACCTCAGTAGAAACATTTAAGACACGTTTAAAGACATATTTCTATGATATGGACTTTAATTAACCTGTAGTGGCCAATTCGGCTGGAATTTGTTTTTGCTCCCTCTATCCGATCCCGATCCCACTCCCCCCACCCCTCCCCGGCTGGGGAGGTGGTTAGGTGACACCCAAGCTGACAGCGGCTATCTAGATTCTTGTAGACCAATTCAGGATGATGGAACTGCAGCAAATTACCATCCTTGAAGACACTGCCAGGACGATCGAGGGCTCCTCCGACAGCTCTTCGCTTTGGCCTGGACATCCACTTTTTGATTTTCATATTATGTATTTTTTGTGCCCTCTTTGCATCCATTGCAGCCTGGTGATCCTGAAAGGGGGATCCTTCCATCTGTGGTCCCTTCTCAAGGTTTCTCATTTTTACCCCTGGTAGTTTTTTTTTTTTTTTTTAGTTTTTCCTTGCCCTTTTGGGAGCTCATTTTCTCATTTCTCATTTTTACCCCTGGTAGTTTTTTTTTTTTTTTAGTTTTTCCTTGCCCTTTTGGGAGCTCAAGATCAGGGGATGCTTTGAGAATAATTGTCAATTGTTTGTCTATATGAAGCCCTTTGAGACTGCTTGTGATTTAGGGCTATACAAATAAACTTGACTTGACTTAAACTCCAGACTGCCGTTTTCACGCTGTCCGTTCAACTCCTTGGCCTGCGATGCCCCTCGTGTGCGTCAGCCGATTGATACTCGTTTCTAAGCATGTCCATGATGTATCACAATGGTGTGTTATCACTGTTCACTTCACTGTTTACTCGCTGCTAGAAATAAAGATGGCAGATTAGCAATGGAGTTTGGCTGCACCCATTACTTTGTTTGGCAATGCAGCTGCAAAGACTGTGACATAATTGTTCAAAATACGTAATAGGGAATGGATAAAAAGAATGGATAGAAAGATATCCCCTAACGGATTATAAAAGTATCTCTGTAGCACCTGGAGGGATTAGATAAAATTTTTCTACATTCTTGGAGACTCAAAGTGCACAATAAAATGTATATAAAAGCTAAAAAAGTGATATATCTCCTTTAAGCAAGATATAAAATCTTTGATGAACAAAGTAATTATTCCTGTAGGCAACGCTTTTGAAACAGAAGAAAATTCCTTCCACGGAACTGGAAACAGTTTGGTTTTCATAAAGTCTTTATAATAATAAAGATTATCTTGATCATTAAAAAGATCGGCAATATAAGTTTCTTATAAGTTTTCTCTTTCTCTTAATATAAACCTTTACAATCATTCTAAATAATATCTTTGTGAGGTGAAAAATTATGCACATAACATAACTTCCAGGAGAGTAAAGTCTGTTCATAGAATTTAATAAGTAGTAATTTTGCTCCAGAAGAATTACAACTAAGAATTTCAGGTCTCCCACTTTATTGAAAATATTATTTGCCAAAACTATATTAATGAATTTGGATATTCTAGACAGTTGATCAGCCATTCAATCTTGAAAGAAAAATGAAGGGGACTAAATTAGGGTGACCAGACGTCCTCTTTTTCCCAGACATGTCCTACTTTTGAGACTTAAAAACATTGTTTGGGGGGAATTTCAAAAATGCCTGCTGATATCTGCTGATATCATTAAAATATGCACCTAATTTTGTTTTATGCTCAACAGCACTTGGAACTCTAAGGCAAAGCGCTTCAAAAGTTAAAATTGTGTTGTGTCATGTGATTAACAGGGGTTAACCGGTGAGTTGTCAAATAAGACATTGTAGTGCTTTCTCTAAGGAATACATAATTCACTTTATCATATGTGTATGTGTGTTCTGTTGTATGTTATGACGTTCTGATTAAATTTATAGTTGCGGTCCCTTTAAGAGTTCCGGTGACGTTTACCGTTGCCGGCTTTTTCTGTGAAGCGCATTGGATGTTACTTAGTCAGTTAAACACGGCTCACAGAGTCTGAATGTGACAAGTTCTCGGCTCGTTTTTACGCCTATAAAGCAATTTCCACAACATGTTATTTCCCCCCCTTTAACAACACAGACTCCAAGCCTGGAGAAAAGAGGAGCATCTATGTTAAAAACTGACCACAAGGACTCCACAAGGTACAGATTGATTATAAAATTATTATTGATTGTAGAAGTAAATTGGAAATTGAAAAAAAGAAAAAGGAAATTGATATATTATTGGTGGTTTGAATATATGAGTGTATGCTTAGCTACTGCCCGCCATATGCAAAAAGCGTATGTTGTAATTGCAATCTTCAATATCAAATTTGCATTCATGACATGCCTTGTCATTGCCTTGTCTTTCACACCTCGAAAACCGGGGTGGATGTCAAAGGGCAAAATAAAGCCCAGGTTTACCCTGTACATTTTCATCATTTGGAAAACAACTTGTAAAACAAGCAATTTTATATCTTTGCAGTGCTATTTTAAAATAATGTGATTGGATATGTACAACAGCCAAATTAAATTGCACAGACAGAATGCCTTAATTTTTTTCCAAACAGGGCAACGTTTATAATTGGAAAATGGTTCATTTAAATCTTGCAGCTAACATTTGTTTGATTCTTCAACAGCTAGGAAGTGAGTGTAAAACGGCCATGACAGGGAAAAGTAAGATTAAAAAAAAAAAATTGGTAGGCATTAGTCTTTTAAAAAGAGGTCATATCTGCAGTAATTCAAGTGAGTATTTTACGTATTTCTACTTGTGTTTATTCTCAAAGTTTCTGAGGGTCATCATGGAGACCCTTCTGGCAATCCCTCGGCTGAGGAGCCTCAGCTCTCGAGTGGACAGTTGTCCATGACTGATCTGGAGACCTTTGACATGATGTCCAAGGAAATTAATGACAAACAGGATGCAAGACTGAATAACAGAATGATGAAGCTTGGATTCAGTTTGTCAAAATTTTTGATGTTGTGGTCACTCTTGACATCTTACAAATGGAACCTGTAGGGCTCCGTTTGGTTTAATTGCTTTACTATCAAAGTTGTTGACTTTTCAGTTATTTTTGCTTGATTTCTGAGAAAAAAATTCTTCAATTCAATTTTTTCCCAAAGCAATTCCACTCTTCTGTTCATAATTTGTTATATACAGATTGCAAAGCAGTCTTGTGTTGAGAGGGGCTGATTTGAAGACATGCATGTTTCCAAGAAGACCATGGACAGGTATGATCCGTTTGACATCTGTACTGTAGATTAAAAAGACAAAAGTGAAGGCTTACGATGTTGATAATACTGATAATACTGCTCTCAATGTTGACATTTTTTTCTGTTGTAGACTCTACACAAATGACAACGTTCAATATATACGTGGTGGTGTGACTCGTGCATAGAGGGCCCTCAAGAACACTGCTCTGTTAGCGCTGGTAAATGGGAAAAAAAAACCTGTCTGCTCGTTCCTGTTCGAAATGTGTGACTGACATGACATATTACATCAAGGAAAAACAATTTTAGTCTTTTTTTTTTTCATGTTCATATTTCTTTACAGAGTAATCCCAAGGTCTACAATGGGTGGTGCCCGATGTCGAATTGATCTTTGTGGAAGCTGTTGTGGACACCCACCTGATTGCACTGCAAGGAGAGGCCCAGCAGAAAGCGGAGGAACAAGTATAGGTTTCTGTCACTCTCTGAGGCTTTGTGGATGGCCGCCTCGTGGACCTAAGCGAGCGGCGTCTGCTCGCAAGGCATCGGGAGGTCTCCCTTGTTGTCCTGGAATAGGCTCATCATCACGGAACAGGCTCATCATCACGTATAGAGCGGCCAGATATTCCTGGACGGTCAGGTGGATGAACTGAAACATCTTGCGGCCTTGATATTTATTGACTCCATAGCGTTTTGCAGGTAGCTTTCCCGATAGTCCTTCTCGTAGAAGATGTGTTGCTTTTTCATCAAGTGCTGAAAAGCCAGCTTCGCCAGCGCTTTGACGTACTCTTCCGTCTGTCTCGCTCCTCGGACTTGTCCAGGTGATAGAGCAGGTACTTTGTACATCTCGGTCAGGGTTTTGGACAGCTTCCCCTCTTTTCCGGTGTCCCGATGATCTTGGAGAACGGTGGCGGTGAGCCAGCAGAAGATGGGCATGATGAAAATGGTGCGGGATTTCTGGATGTGCTTGATGATTTACTCTTGGTCCGGAAACCTCTTTCTGAAGTAGTCCAACCTCTGGTAGTTGCTGAAGCCTTTCACTTCGGTTCTGCCGTTCACAAGCCGCACCGGGATGTCGTGGGCCGCCTGGGGCCTTGTGGTGATACAAACCCGGGCGCAGGGAAGCAGGTTCCCCTTGATGAGATGCGCCATGAGCACCTCCACGGGGTAGGCTCGGGTCACGTCCAGGTGCACCTTGCGCTCGTCGCTCAGGTCCAGTTTGAGGCGGCACTTGTGCAGACCTGCCGGCACAAAGAACAATTTGATGCTGCGGCTTTGGTAGTGGAGCTTATCCAAGTCTTGCAGGCCGACCAAGATGCTGTTCTGCCAGCGAAAAGCTTTTCTTCTCCTCCATGTTCAACACACGTCTGTGTTGGTTCTCCTGCTGGCCCAGTCCAGGACAAACTTGCACACCAGGAAGGTTTTCCCCATGCCCGCGAAGCCCAATGTGAGCATTGTGCGGATGGGCTTCTCGCTTTTGAAGATGTCACAGGGCTCAGTGGACTCCTCCTTGGCCACGCCGCATGTTCTCTTGCAGCTCCCGCTTGAATTCGCCAATCAAGGTTCACCAAGGAGTTTTAAAATTCCTGTGCTTTGGCGAGGGTCGTAAATAAATAAATAAATAAATAAATAAATAAATGAATAATAAATAAATAAATAATATACCGTAACCCGAATATAAGACAGTGTTTTTTGCTTTGAAATAAGAGAAATAAGTGGGGGTCAAAAAAATATAAAAACACACAATATATACACAATATATACAACTACTAAGGTGAGGGATGTGCAAGATAGGCAAGTGCAAATATGACATTTTGCAAGAGTTGTGAGAATTATAGTGAATGTACCGTTAAACAGTGCAAAAACAAAGTGTAAACAATGTACAGCATAGAGTGCAGATCAGTGACTGAGGTAGTGATCTGGTCAGCTGTTTAAGAGTCTAATGGCCATGGGGAAGAAAGTGTTCTTGAAACGGGAGGTTTTACATTTTACACTTCTGTACCTCAGGCCTGAGTGACAAATGTGATTGCACTTTAGTTCACAGATTTAAATGTTCAGATATTAAGATGAGACAGTTTTTTCATAATTTGAATGAGGCAAAATAACATGCTTTCTCTCTCGATTAGATTATTATAATCATTTGTTTCAGATGTACTGCAATTATTTTCTGTATAAAAATAAAAATTGGTGTCAAAAACCTTTTTTCAAACTTGAGTCTGGAAAAAGAGGTGGTCGTCTTATAATCAAGGTCGTCTTATACTCTGGCCAATACGGTAATAATACCATATATATTTTATCATATACATATATATATCATGAATAAATAAACACCCAAAAACTCACAAATGTCAGTGTACATATGTTTCTGTCAGTGTACATATGTTTTTTTTACGTTATTTGGGCCAATAAATGCAATTGCTATGCAGACACCATGTCATTTGTGTCATAATACACCAATGAACGAAACAAAACAAAAAAGGTGTCCTTTTCAGAACCCAAATCTGGTCACCCTAACTAATGTCCAATGTTTCTAAACTGCCTTCAGACTTTTGTAGACCAAGAATTTCCTTTTTTAATTAACGATGCTTGTTTCTTCTCCACACAAGGCATCTTATTAATTTCTATGCAACATTAAGGGCTAACAAACAGTGACAAAGCTGTATACACTAGACGTGAAATACTGCTTTTGAGAACACTACCATCCATCCATCCATCCATCCATCCATCCATCCATCCATCCATCCATCCATCCATCCATCCATCCATCCATCCATCCATCCATCCATCCATCCATCCATCCATCCATCCATCCATCCATCCATCCATCCATCCATCCATCCATCCATCCATTTTCTGTACCGCTTTGTCCCCACGGGGGTCGCGGGCGTGCTGGAGCCTATCCCAGCAGTCATCGGGCAGTAGGCGGGGGACAACACCCTGAATATTTTGCGAGCCAATCGCAGGGCACACAGAGATGAACAACCATTCGTACTCACACTAAGGGACAATTTGGAGTGCACAATCGGCCTACCAAGCATGTTTTGGGGATGTGGAAGGAAACCGGAGTGCCCGGAGAAAACCCACGCGGACACGGGGAGAACATGCAAATTCCATACAGGGAGGGCGGGCGGTGGAATCGAATCCACACCCTCCTAACTGTGAGGCGGACGTGCTACCCAATGCCCAACCGAGCCGTCAACACTACCATATAAGTAATACCATATATGTACCATAATACTTTTGAAGCCACAGTCAAAATTGATCTGGTCTTTGTGATTTTTGGTGAAAGATTTTTTTTATTGTCTGAAAGCCGTGTCTTTCGAAATATAAATACCAAGACATTTATTGTTGTAGCAATCAATAGGATTTTTTTTAATTGGCGTTTTTATTTTAAGAGGCGGGACTAGACGTTGTGCAATCACGTGTCAATGTAACGACCAATGAGGAATTCAGAACTTCATCGAGTGGCTGACCAATCCAAACGCCGAAACGGAATCACGAGGCTTTATCACCCAATGGAATCGGAACACAATGATTCCTGTATCCGTAATAGAACAGGGGAGCTAAAGTGTTGTAATAGCCTGTCTCTAAAGTTCGATCAAATCTTCAAAATTGTCGGACCCGAAGAGCCGCAGAAAAGGCAAGTCCAACAGTCGCAAACTCATCACTTCTATCATTTGAGCTATTCGCAAATTCCTGTTCATGCATTGTTTTGTAGAAATAAAATGCGTGTGCATTTGGCTGCTAAAAGCTAAGCTGCATGTATTTGCTCAAACCCCCGGTACGTTCAAACAGTTTGGCGGTTGGATAAATTAACTAACGCGAAAAGAATACGTTTGCTTGGCGTAATTTGCTTCTCATTAGATCGTGCATTGTCTGGTATGTTTCAAAGGAAATGCTTGTTGGCTTCGTTGCCTTCAATGACATACTGTAAAACTTAAATAGTGCCTGCTACATCACAATATCTCAGTTTAGGTGAGGGTTTTGTTGCTGAAACGTAATTCTTGAGAAAAAATATTTCCAAATTATAATATAATTATTATAAAATACAATGACAACAATAGTTTATGAAAACAAATCAACCCTTTGCCTAAAACTCAAATAGTGCCTGCTACATCACTATCTCAGTTTAGGTGATGGGTTTGTTGCTGAAACTTAATGCTTGAGAAATACCGTTTAGAATAAATATTTCCAAATCATAATGTAATTGTTATGAAAACACAATGACAACAATAGTTTATGAAAACATCCCCAGTGTTCATAATTATCCATCAATCATCATTATACATGAGGTGAGGTACATATTTCCTGGCTTTGCAAGGCCTTAACATTTCTAGCTGTAAATATTTAGTGCACTTTGAAACCCCCAAACTATACACTACTACTAAGCCTAATTCTACCGTGAATATAATAATAAAGCTGTCTATGAACACGAAAGGAAACACTAAACAAAGTTTGCTCTTCTCAGGCATCAAACTTTTTTGTGTGTCAAAGGTGGTTAATTCAGAAGAGTAAAATTACAAAATGGGACAGTGCTGAAGAAAACTAAAATAAGCCCTTAAATTTTCTTCTCTGTAATTTTCATATATCCCAAAAGATTTGCTTTGATTCACTAGTATGTCTAATTTTGTTTAAATTTAATTAAGTTTCTGATTTATCAAACACATCACTCACTTGTGAGTTTGGGAACAAGTGAGACAGACAGAGCGAGCGAGTGAGTGCGTGTGCTGTTCATTTCGGCATCACTATGGCCTCACGGTTATTGTCTTTTGATTGTTAATAAATGTGAGTTTACCGACTGATACCTTCGTTATGCAAATTAAATGCCGTAACCCTGTGAGCGTAATCAAACATGACGTCATGTTGCATTGTTACATCAAACAAATGCCGTAACCTGTGTGTGCTTTGATAATAAAATAAACGGGCATCAGCCACAATGCCTTTTCCTTGCCGTGAAAGGGAGGTATTGCCTTCAAGGTTGACATTGTTACTTTATTTCTCTCAATCATATTTTCCTACATATCACCACTTCTCTGTTGACAAGAGCCATTCCTATTATTGTTGCAGACCACCATCATGGGTGAACCACAGCAGGTTAGCGCCCTGCCTCCTCCACCAATGCAGTATATCAAAGAGTACACGGACGAAAATGTCAGCAAGGGTTTTGCTCCCAAACCACCACCACCCATCAGAGACAGCTACATGATGTTTGGCAACCAGTTTCAATGCGACGACCTGATCATTCGGCCTCTCGAGAGCCAAGGCATCGAGAGGCTTCATCCTGTGCAATTTGACCACAAACGTCAGCTCAAGAAGCTGAATATGTCCATCCTGGTGAACTTTCTGGATCTTCTGGACATCCTCATCAAGAGCCCTGGCAGTATAAAGCGAGAAGAAAAGCTGGAGGACCTGAAACTTCTGTTTGTTCACATGCACCACCTGATCAATGAATATCGGCCACATCAAGCCCGGGAGACTTTGCGAGTGATGATGGAAGTTCAGAAACGACAGAGACTGGATACAGCAGAGAGGTTCCAAAAGCACCTGGAGCGGGTAGTGGAGTTGATCCAGGGGTGCCTTGCCTCCTTGCCCGATGACTTACCGCAGTTGGAGGGCACTAACATTGCTGGGGACGGAGCAAGGACTCTGCTTGTCGGGACTGGTGTTGGGCCTTCTGTGCCGCCTCCAAGGCTGAAAACGGAACCCATGGATGTAGAGGTAGCAGCGGCTGCAAGTTGTTTGGCGGCAGGTCACCAGAACAAGATTACGCCTACCATAAAAAAGGACAAAATGTTGGACAAAGATGCCGCCATGTGTGGTATCATTGACAAAATTGCCTAGTATTCTCTCACAATACTGCAAATGATTTAAATTTAGTGATTTAAAGCTAGTATTCTCTCACAATACTGCAGATGATTTAAATTTATCACTGTGCCATAATTACCCATTTGGTTTAAGTTCAGTTTATTTAAAAGCTTTGTGTGTATTGTATTGTGGCCTCGGGAGAGACAATAATCCATCCATTGCATTTGCAAATGTGTGAAGGACTGGGGAGGAGTTAACCTGAAAATTAAACACAAATCAGGTGGCCAACGCCCCCCATATATCTAATAAAAATATGTTCAGCTAAAAGAGAAATGTTGTCTTAACCGTCATTATCACACAATATGGTAAGTCTGGGCTGTTTTTATTCTGCAAAGAATCTTAATGGAGATATAGCAATATTAGAGATGATCCATCTGCCTCATATGTGTGGCAATATCAAGATGCTGATTAGATTGCTTATGATTTTAGTATAGATGCGCTGTATCCTTCAAAAAACATGCTCAATGGGTAACACGTCCGGTTAGTAATCTGGCCATTCAACAAATAGGATTGTTTTCGGCGTCCACGATTTAGTACGGATGTTTGCAATATGGGACTATGCAACATGAGGTGATGGTTGTGAATGAATAGCGCAACATTGGATTTCAGGTTCTCACCACATCGAATCAATGAAATTCACGTGTGTTCATTGTCCCATAACAGAATTGTGTCTATTGTGTAACCCCGTGGCCAACAAGGGCTGCTTGATTAACATTAGTCGTGTCAGCAAATCACTTACCCACGCGTCATGTACACATGTGCCCAGTCTTGTGAAGAGCAGGGTCGATCATGGAAGATGACATCTCTCCAAAGTCATACGTTTGCTTTAAATTTTGTGTTGTGTCAAGTGACACGTGCGTCATTCTCAGAAGGGATTGTGTGTGCGTGTTTTTGGCAGTCCACCGGACAAAAGAAAAGATAAACCACACATTATGACTACAATAAGATTTGGGATAGGAATCATTTGAACTTTTTTACGTCTTTTTTTTTTTTCTTAAACTCACTGTCAGTCATTAGAAATATTTACTACATTTTTTTGAACCTGTGTTAACTGTACCCAATGTCCTCCTAATTGACATGTTCATCCAGAAATAGTTTGACAATGAGACCAGTTCCACCTGACAGGCAACAACTTTTGCAACATTTTGTATAACCTCTTCAAACTTGACCTTAAAGTAGTCGCACGATTAACGTTTAGGCCTAACCTATTCGGTATTATTATTATGAATCAGGTTTTGATGTTGGGGTTGTCACTCCGCCCCCTCGCGGATATCTAGACTTGGGGATTCCAGCCACTCGTGTGCGCACACGTTATGTATCCAGTTAAAAGGAATTGGCTTTCACCAGAATTGACAGAGCACAAGCGACTGTGATCACATTTGTCCTGAGGTGCTTGGTGTTCCAACAGATTTACCTCCGAGTTATGTTATGAAACTCGTCGACTGTGGGTTTCACAACAGGGTTGACGGCAAGCTTTTTAGCCAATCAGCAGCTTCGCTGCTACGTCACGTGGTCTTTATTTACGTAACGTAATGGTGTAACACAGTAACCTGGAAATATACCCGTGCATAGTATTCAGCAAAACAGGGTAATCTACGGACAGACGCGCCCACGAAAATCTTTAACATATTCCCGTTGGGCTTTGTCCAGTCGTTGGTTGCGTTTGGATCGGTGAGAGAAGCGACTACTAACTCAAAAGAGCCAGATATTTTTTTTCTTTACCTGGTGGAAAGGGAAACGTAATAGTTGCTAAATGCTGTAGTTTTATCCTAATGTGGCGAAGAGTTGTCTCAGAACATGATTACGTTAGATAAGCAAAGAAAATGTGTGCAGTGGAGATAAACAGCGGTTCAATTTTAGCCAAACAATGGATTCAAGTGGAGACGCTTTCACCTTTGCGGTGTTAGTCATACAGTAAATGAAAGCCGAGGTGGAAAAGTCTTTTCTTGGCTATAAGGGAAATATCGATTCTCGTCGCGGGTAACTGTGCTGACAGAAAACCACTACTATGGAGCTGCTGGAATGCCAACTCTGCCTCTTCCCGTTGTGGGAGCCGGTGACCATTGCCTGCGGTCACACGTTCTGCAGGAGGTGCGCGGGGACCCATTTTCCGTCTAAATGCCCGACTTGTAAAGAGAGGCTCAAACAGAGGGAAATGAGAGACGCCAAGAACAATGTTCTGCTCATCCGTGTCATTGAAAAGTGCTGGCCCGAGGACGCCAAGATTAAGTGCCACTTGCAGGAGAAGCTCCGCGCCAAGCAGTACCAGGAAGCTTTACGCGTCGTCAACGATGGAATACAGCAAGGTAAGACAAATGCAAAAAGCACATAGAAAAACATTTAACTTTTCGTGTCTTTTTTTTTATTTCTTCACGTTAACCCAAGTTTCGCAAGGTTGAGCTCGATCACCCATCCGTGCATCACAACGTCCCGCTCGGAATGCTGTCCAAATCCGCCAGGTTATCCTTTTTGTTTGCCAGTTACTGACTGCAAAGGGGCTTGCAAATATTCAATACAATGTGTTTGTATTTTTCATATAATCCGACTTTGTGCATGAAAATTGCTCCATATTTAAGTCGCCCAATAATAGCCAACTTCAGCAACTGTTGTCAAGATGCTGCAGTATAGCGGGACAACGAGTATGCAGAATGCTGCATCAAAAATTTTGAGTTTACAAAATGCACGATTTTGGGGCGTTGGAAATATGATATCTGCATAGTATGAAATATGTGACAAAAATGAACTTGGAACAGAAACACACTATCCAAAAACAGTGGTCACTATACACATTGACATCTTTCAGCCAACATTTTGGGCTTTCACATTTTTAATTATTGTCTTTTATGCACCGATGATGAAGTCTAAACAGGTGACTTTCCCCATTATTTTGCTTACTTGTTAGGCCTCAACATGCCAATGAATGAACCGTTTTTGGAAATCATGTCTTAATGATAATAATAACAATCATCACCTACAGGTTTGGACCCTTGCGACTACATATGTAATGCATTTTTTTTACTTTCGTAAACCTGAGACTTCACATTCATAAGACAGAATGTACTGCATGCTTAATTTCAAAGTATGGGTGGGACCGTCTGCAGTATTTCTAGTATGGCAGCCCTTAAGTAACAGTTTTGACAGTACTGCACACTTTTATTGTTAGGTCAGGTGCACTGGGCTTTTTAGCTGATGCATAACAATTCATTGTGTAATTCATTGTGTAACTTTTTTTCTTTCAAATTTCAGATGGCAACTCTTGTTTGGCCTGTTAAAGCAAACTTGTTTTATCCCCACCTCATTATTGAGTTGAACTGCAGATTCAAATCGTGCTTGCAGACAGAATATTTCAATCTAAAATACCAATTTGAGTTCATGTGTAAAATGTTAGAAATTCAGTTTCATGTTCAAAATTATAAACACATTTGTAAACTCATGTGTTCACCTGACAAGATTTAAGCAACACCACATGGCTTTAGCTCTTGACTCTGTACAACTCATCTCATTGCTACAAGTTCTACATAAAAATGTATGGAAAACAAATCAATACATATATCTTTTTCCTTGCTTTCATTTGTCACTCATTTCATTTTTAGTCCCAGAAGACCCAAGTCTGAAGCTGTATCGGGCTGAAGCAAACTGTGGCCTGCTGCGTTTTTCTGACGCTCTGGTGGACCTTGACTACCTCTGCTGTCTTCGGCCATTATGGACTGAGGTAAGGTAGATGCAGCAAGAAAATTATCGATCAACATGTTCTCGTGGAGACCTGGATTTCATCAGCCTGTGGGAAATTTGATGAAAAAAACTTTTTAGGCAGTAGTGCTCTGCTGCTTACCATGCCCCTTTGTGTACACAGGGCTTCTTTCGTAAAGGGAACATACTGTTGGAAATGGCTCAACAGACTGAATCCCTCATCCAGTTTCACCATTGCCTCAAACTTCAAGCTGACTTTGTTCCTGCTAAGAATCAGATCAAGAAGGTTGTTCACACCACACCCGACTATGTTGTGTAAAGTAAAAAGCAAATAGAAAAACATTTGCTTTGCCAAATGCTAATTCAGAATGTACTGAATGTTGAACACTTCATATTTTAACAACCAAATGTACCTGTTTGAGTATTTCAATCAGATCTGTTAGTATTGAACCAACATCATTCAGTCCTTTCCTTGGAGCTAAGACCGTACACAAACATGACTTATTTGCTGTTATACATCATGTTGTGGAGCCTCGATGCATCTTGTATTTTATCATACTCTTTTGTTTGTATTGTCGTGTTCCAAATGTGTAATCTAGGTATGTGTATTTGGGTTAAAATTACAGATCCTAGAGGCAGAGGGCATTTCAGTGCCAGAGGATGTCTCCTGCATCATGCAAGTGTTGGCTGATTACTTGAAGGCTTCCTACCCTGTTAGAAGCCTCAGTGGCACCCAGGTAACGCACCTCGAGGCCCTCAATTATCCACATGGCAATGCAGAGGGCAAAGCCAGGAGAGACGCCAGGTGCCAGGTACGTGCTCCGAAATGGGTGAGAAGAATGCTTGCGAGGCGTTTGCTTAAAATCTTCCAAAACTGTTTTTTTAAGAGCTCCAAAGTGAATCACGACACCAGCACTGAGTGCTGTCTCAGCCTCTGCCAAGCTGTCTCCTTCCTGCCTGCCAGTGAAAATGATGAGGAAGTGATGACAAGAAAGGAGGATGTGAATGGCAGAGGTACAGTGACAAACTATAATCAATATAGATGTTCTGGTTTTGCATATTTTTCATCAAAAGTCAATGTTTTTGGTTACAACACTTTCAGCATTCGGATATTGTGTTTATTTGTTAAAATTCACCTAAAAATACAAATATTCCATGGTTCTCAGGTGCCAGTTTACACTGCAGGGATAAAACTCTGAGCATACTCACTCTGTCAGACTTTGAGTGCCCTCTCTGCATCAGGTCAGCCTCTTGTTCTCCTCAAACAATATTGGTCTGCATGGTTGTCTGCCAAGTAGGCAGTCGGTACTTTTCAAATATTTTCTGTTCCGGCCACTTTGGAAAGTACAGTGTAACATTGTAGCATTAGTAATATTAAAGCAAACATAAAAGAAAGACAAATATATCTAACCCTAACTTTAGTTAGATTAGTTAGTAGCTAGGTTTCGACTGTCACTGAAAAGGTTTGAAGTGCATCAATTTGCTTGAAATTCAAACAAAAATAAAGAGTGCCACTGCCACTTGGGAGTTACACTTGATTCTATGGCAAAATAAAAATGTTGTGGGTCCCGCCCCACTATCTGAGAAGGACTGCCCGAATGATGGTGTGTGTGTGGTTTTTTTTCATGATTTCATATATTGTGCATTTTAAAGGTTGTTTCATGAGCCAGTTACTACCCCATGTGGTCACACCTTTTGTAAAAACTGCATCGAGAGGAGTCTAGACCACAACCTCCGCTGTCCACTCTGCAAGCAGCCGCTACAAGAGGTAACCAACCACAGTGTACCGTATTCATTGCTGTCTTATTTCACTGTCATTTTTTTGGACAGAAACACCTGTACAACTCTCCTTCTCTCTCTCTGTTTACTTGCAGTACTTGAAAAATAGGAAGTACAATGTCACAGTTGTGGTTCTGGATATCATGGATTGCCTTTTTTCATCACAGCTGGCTGAAAGGAAACAAATACATGAGGCCGAGATGGCTGAACTGTCAAAGTAGGTGCCATAAAATCTGCATTTTGGATTGATATCAAATTCCATCCCCACTCGTGATGTTATGTTGTATTTTGCCTGTCTCTTTGTCTATCCTCTCTTCTACAGCCTCACAAAGGACATCCCTATATTTGTTTGCACTGTGGCCTACCCCGGTGTGCCATGCCCTTTGCACATCTTTGAGCCGCGATACAGACTGATGATGCGTCGCTGTATGGAGACAGGAACAAAGAAGTTCGGCATGTGCAGTTATGAACATGGCAAAGGGTATGCCAAACACCTATTCAGTATTTTAACCATATTTTGAGATATACGTCGCGGCTAAATTGATGCCTGGCAATTTAATGCAGCAAGTGGGCATATGTGACCCTGAGTGGATGGAAAATGACAGCAAGCTAATCAGTCAACTGAGAATGCTGTGCTTTTGCATCCTCTACAAATATTTCCCTCCAGTTTCACTTTGTTCACACAAATAGAATTGGAATCATAATCTAAAACACAAGATACACTTGAACTAGTGCTGTCAAGCGATTAAAATATTTACTTGTGATTATTCACATTTTAATCTCATAGTTATTTGCACATTAAATTTAATGTAAAAAGTCCATCGATAGCTTTAGATAGTTTTGATACCCTTAACACAAAGAAGAGGATTGATTTTCTTATGCAGACCTTTTTTTTATTGAATTGGATTCAATGTGTATAAAAAGTCACAAACAGCCCCTCAACAGTCCAGTCTAAGAAGTCAAAATTGGGGCAATATAAAAAACACAACATGCATATGAAATATAAACAAAGACTCAGCCTATAGTGTAACAAACCATTTTTAAAGTTTGTTATGAACTTAGCAGCAATTTATTGGTCTTGATTTACCATATTAACCTTGTTTCTGATTTCTCAAGAAAGAATGTACAGACCACTCCCCATGATGCTTTTATTTCTAGAAACGGATGCACAACAAGTCTTGACTAGTGTCACCAGCTAGCGTGCTTGATGTTTTTTTCCGGCCTCGCAAGATCCGCCGAGGTGTTGTCGTTTTTCTACGGCAACAGTATGTGAAAAGAGTGCAAATTTTATCAGGCCAAAATGAGCCTTAATCACACGATTAAAAAATGTATAGCATTAAAAGCGGGTTAGATTAATCGCGTTAGTAACATGTTAAACTGAGACTACTAGTTTTAACATTTTTTATAAATTATTTTCCAGCGGTATCTTATCACCTTATTCCTACACCCCACAATCCATGTATGAAATGCGTGAGGAACCTCCGGTATAGCAAAAGCACAGTTTTATTTCTTTTACTGGGAATTTTTGGTGCGATAACAATTTCTATCACAGTTATAGACTTTAACAATGTGGGAACGCCAATTGTTGCAGTTTATGAGAACACATTTCCATCTCGCTCCCTGCTATTCTAGTGGGATAGAAGGGTGACAAAGGTTCAGTCACACGTCTAACTACTTTCTGATCTCTGTTGCTTAAGTCCTGATGAATCTGAGAAGCTCTGAGGGGTGATAAAGTTTGGCACGATTTGGTTAAGAGTCTTATTTATTCATTTATTTAACTTCAAGCAGACGTGTCTGTTCGGAGCCAAATGTACAAAGTTCAATGCGAGTGTTGTCCTGCTTCGTGCATGAAATAAAAAGGAGCACGTCAATGTCAAGGAGGTCTTTTCAAATCACTCTCAGACTCATTTGTCTGTGTTCCTCATTGTAGTGTAGAATCTGGAATCTTTGGTAGCAACGGGTTCAAAACAAGCTCTTATTAGTCACCAGTTAGACTTCTGTACAACTGCCAGCAGTGCAATAAGCGCTGAAGACATACGTAAATTCTAAGGCCAGCCCAAATGGGAGAACAATGGAGAATTTAGTGAGTAATGTAGAGTGAGAGAAAATGAAACTGAAGCGATCGGCTTTCAAGTAGCTTTCAATTGAGCAAACCTGCTCTTCGTGAGTGCAGTAGAGCAAAACAATGGAGCGAATTTAGAGGAGGTGGCTGTGAGTACACGATAGACACGGAAGTCCGCATCACAAGCCACCGCCGGTTCGAGCATACATGTAGTGTGTGCAAGTGTTTGTGCCACAGTTCGCATAAATCGCCGTCATCTAATGAGTATTCTGATGTGGGATGATACAGTGATGCACAAATACATCTCTTCTAAATAATAAAACATCACACGCATTTTGAGCACCCACGCAAACATCTCTGTAAATAGCTCAACGTTTGTAAATAGGTTATCAAATTTGTAATTAAAGGTATTTGGCATCAAAACACATTTTCATTATTTTTGTTCATGTTTTAGAGAAGGAAAGGGCTGTTGAGAACCCAAGCCAAAAAATATTAGTGTCACAGTTGTGCAGAAAATACGTCTTGCACAAAAACCTAATTTCTCCTCATTTTGTCTGAGATTGCTGATTTGAGTGAAACTAATACATTTTCAAATGATAACTAAAGAAGGGTATAAGATAGAATCATACTTTTTTTCTTTCATTTCATTTAGTACTACTCATTTATATATAGCCATAACACACAATATTTTGTTGGCCTTAAAAGAAATGAGTGAAAATGCTCGAAATCGGCTGAGATTTTGGGGGTTGTTTTTTCTGAAAATGCTTGGCATTCAAAGAGTTAAAAGTTCAGTCTCTCAAGAGAACGGAACTACATGCACTTAAACATTGAATTTTGAAAGGAAAGACGCATTGGGATTTAGCATTGATTTGCATACATTCACTGCACCACACTAATATAATGTATGTGATAAAAGCTGTTAAAATGTGAACTGATCTAACAATTCTTTTAGTGTCATATACATTTCAATAGAAGGATTGTTGAGAATACTGTAAACTAAAAACCCCCGACAACAAATAGTATATTACAATAGAATGGCAAACTATTTTTTTCCCCTGCTTTTATTCACTGATGTTTCATAGGCGGACACACCCTGGACCGCTTACCGGTATTTCACTGGGCACATGTACAGTAAGCAAACAGACATTCAAACCTACTTGGCAATTAAGATTATGAACCCATTTATTTTTGGACCGTGGGAAGAAACTGACATAAGCACAAGGAGTGCAAATGCACAAGTCATTCCTTTAAAATTGATCTGATTCCAGTGCTGGTTTGGAGTAGCTGGTAGTGCCAGTGCTCAGTTGGGTCTGAGTTATGCAACCCTGAATTCCGATTTGGCTTCATGCTGGCGGAAAGCCAACCCAGATCTGTCACAAAAACATTTTCTGCTAATTTTTGGCCAAAGTTTTGAACCATCACGGCAAACTTGCTCAGTGTCAAAGGAGTAAGAGAGCCATGATCAGAACCCCCGAACCTTCTGCTATACAGTTGGACTTGAATGAAACGGTTCTTTGTCAATGTACCTTGTTATACGCCTTTTTGGTCCTTCAATCTAATGTATTTGTTGCTTGTTTTTAGAAGTCTAAAACATGTTAACACTTTGTCACAGCAAGTTGACACAATTGCTAAATGATTTGTTCATGATACATCATGTAATATAGTTTCTATTTGCCATCTCTCCTTTGCTTTTCCCAAGATTTGCAGACTATGGCTGCATGCTGGAGATCCATAGCCTAGAGCTACTGCCTGATGGACGGTCCTATGTGGACAGTGTGGGTAGCAACCGGTTCAAAGTCTTAAAAAGAGGACTAAGGGATGGTTACCACACTGCTGATATTGAATATCTGGAGGATATCAAGGTATGACTTGCTCAAAAAGTTTCTGTTATCTGTTGAGCGTATTTGGATCAATCCAATGACTTCCACCTTTCTTCAGGCCGAAGGGAGTGAATTGGAACTCTTGCAGCGTCTCCACGACAGTGTCTATCAACAGGCTCAAGACTGGTATCAGCGCCTGGGAAGCCGCATGAGAGAACAAATCAATAGGCAGTATGGCATCATGCCTAGTGCTGAGGAGAACATTCAGGTTGGGGCTTTTGACATAAATGGAAATATATACAGTACGTCTGTAACATACTGTTAATAGTATTGGGTTCAGGGGCAAGGTGACCATAAGACCTTTCGCGTGATTGCCAAAACGGGCCGGTCAAAAACCGCATTTTTGTTCCAGTGCATCCATAGTTGGATTGTCAGACCAAAATTATTCATACCTTGGAAAATAATTGTGTTGAAGTGCAATATGATTAAATTAATGTGAACACAACAAAGTAGAGATATCTTAAGCTATTGTGTTGTGAGTATTAAAATGTTATGTTTTCATTTTCATTTATGATACATTTCAACAAAAAGCTTCAACGTCCCAAATTATTCATACTCTTTTTCAATATAGGATTGATTACAGGAGACATAAGATTTGGATGCCTTTACATTTTCAGAATTCTCGAAATTGATGACAAAGGTTGTGTTCACTTAGAATTGTGTGATAAGCACTTAATTATATACTTATTATAATTATAATTATCAATACCATTTTTGGAAAGTTGAAAAAAAATGAAAGCAATTTATCATCAACACAACATTCATTTGTATCCCTATAATTAATTACCTGTGGAAAGATTAACGTAGCATAGAGCTTTAAATGATAGCTTAGATGTATTTGTTCTATTTTTCAGGCCTCATCCAATGGTCCAGCTTGGTGCTGGTGGCTGCTGTCTGTCCTCCAACTGGACCCCGCTTATCAAACCACAGTCCTCTCCCTCTCTTCCCTTAAAGACCGGCTTGGTCACCTGCGCCTCATCCTTGAGTACTTTTCTCAGAGCTAAACATAGTGTCCTGGTAGAATTCCTGAAAAATATTTGGCTGAGGGTTAAACATTACAATACAAAATACTGATTTCAATTACGTCACAGTTTTTGGACTAAACCACTCTTAACTACAAAGGGACTCTTGTAATATCACACCTCAAGGGTAAATCAAAGCCATAAGTATCAATTCGTCACAAAATTTTAACAGGTTATTTAAAGCTGGGTTTTGTATCTGCTTTTGTAATTGCTAATCGGCAGATACTTTTTTTATTTGGAATAAAAAGCAACGTGTTTCAACACTTGTGTCTTTTGACACATTCTAGTGTTGTTTCTTGCTGAAATAGCCATTCAGCAAATGAAACTGAACATTAACTCAAAATTTACCCAGGGTATGAATAATTTGAAGTTTAAACTCCAAAAGTAGACAACGGTTACTAATTTTTCCATATCTGAATGTTGAAGTAAATGAGCACTAGATGTCGCTGTTTACTGTTTTCAAACAAAAGCCTTCCATCAGCAGGCAGATACAGTTTGAATGTCATGAATTAAAGTTTCAAATTGCAATTGAAATGACGGTGAGATTGATAACACATGCATGATGAGTAATTTTTTCAGGACTATGCAGTCTGAGATCTAGAAAGAAATATTCATTTTGGAGCTGCAACTGACGATTTATTCAATAATCAATTTGTTGGTTATTTACTCAATTAGTCGGTGTATTGGATAAAAAATAAAGCATGTTCTAATTTCCACCCGTTTATTAAAAAACAGCACATTTTGTCATATTAACAGTGCAAACAATACACAAATAAATTATGATTCACTTACCGGTTTGGTCGTGAGAGAAAAAAGGCAAAAACTCGATCCTTGTTTTCAACTTTAATTTTGGAGGACTACAAGATATTGGATACTAATAATAATTTTTACCATTTGGACAGCTTTACTTTACAAGTGTAATCCAAATAATTAATCATAATTATAAAAAAAATGATTAATTGATCATTGATTAGCTGTCAATTAATCATTGAACCTCTAATTCATTTCTAGGTATTGGCTTTACAGTGCAGACTAATTGCCCTATGCTCATGTTTAGCTCTTGTTTGTATTGTCTTATCCATGGCAGCCAGTGTTATTGCTGGTTTTATACATTTGAATATATATTAAAAAGAAAAAAAACATGTTTCGTATTAGTGATTGTTGCAATATTTTTGGTGCTCATACTTCAAGGCAATGCTATTTTTTAATGATAGACAACAACAATGTTGCTAACTGATGTTGTTGAACACATTGTGGTGGAGAATTAGAACCAACAACTGAATTTGACAACCTTTATTTTAGTGCGTGCGTTGCTAGTGAATAGTCAAGTGCACGTGTCTGTGTTTGCGTCATCTGTCATCTAATAAGGAGTCATGCTTGGGATGTTTTCATTGCCTGTAAACCTTTTTGTTTTATTATGATGGGATGGCCGCACCGAAAATGGTCATGTCAGCTCCATCTCGGGTGCTCAGAGTTATGTACTGAGGGAAAACTGCTAAATAAAATGGCCATGGTCTAAGTAGGGATAAATCCCCACTGTGGTAATCTACAATAACACCTACCTTTGGTCCAGGGTTCCAGCACTTCAGCAGGGGCCCCTCTGCCATCAATCATATTGCTTTGAGTGCCTTTGAGTATGAGCATTCTGCAAGTCTTACAGGTTGCACATAACACTCATTGTCTTCATGGCATCATTTCATATGGATTAAGTGCTACATTCCATGGATCGCCAAAGCTGCATGTTATTTATGAATTTATAAAAGGCTTAACTGGGTGTGATGATACTTTTACTCTAATGTGCCATACATTGGGTGATTTATAGAAATACTGAGTTTGTTTGTGTTTTGTAACATTAAAGTTGACTTTAAAATGACATCAATACTGCCTTTTGTATTGTGAATCACACTTGCAGGCTCACTTTTTACATTGCAATAGTTCTGCAATACTCAATTTGTAAACAATTTGATATTTTTACCACAATTCATTGATCCAAACACAAACACAGCAAAAGGCACTTCCCATATGATTGGGATTTTTTCACACTGGCAGATTGAGACAGTGGATGTAATGGTTTGTAGTCCTTCCAGAGACATGATTTACTCAAAGACTCGGTAACACTTGTCAAAAGAAAATCCTTGCCAGTTTTGTCCATTTCTGCCTGATTTGTATACCTCCATCCCCAAACCCCAAAGAACATTTTCTGAGAATGATCTTTATCTGTTATGCTATTTGCAAACTTTTTCAATGTTATAAATAAAGCTTTTAAAAAGCTCAGTGGCATTTTTTTTCGCTTTGGGTTGGTGGGTGTATTGTTTCTGACAAGCCAAATGGAAGCACTGCAATCTTGCAGTCTACAGCATAGCATCGTTTGGTTGAGAGCTCGTGGCAGAGTAAAAGGCCTCTCACAGATCACCATGGAAACAATTATTGAGAGAACTGTGAAGTACTGCTGCTGGAGAAGAGCAAAGGAATAGAATTACAGTACATCATTTAATGTTGCTGGAAATTAAAATTAGATTACAGCAGCTATCATAAATTGAATAAAGACTGATTTGATAATGCATAGCTGAAGAACGACTGATTAAGTCTATAGGCCTAATTGCCCAAGACAAATTTGGTGCTTTTAAACTAATCTTTCTCCAGAATTCTCTCCTTTCAGTAGTATTTAATATGAATCTGGTTATTACTGAACTACTGAATTTTCTTCTTTTGCACATTTTAGTGGAATCCAGAGTTAGAAGCTAATCACTAGCTCAGAGAGGGTCGCAAAAATGTGCTCAAGCCACTAGGGGGCACTCTATATCTGTAAAAGAATAGTAATGTGCCATAAATTCAAGTCAATCATACACAATAAACTACCTAATATTTATGGATGGCATTTCCGAGCTGGAATGACCACGTTTTATAGATTCTATAGCCAACGGGAAGAGCCCATCAATTTCACAAAGCAAGGATATAAATGGTTTTGAACCTGAAAGGAAGAGTGACAGGAGAATGTGTGAGTAAATGCGCATGATCAATGAACAAGCAGCAAAGCAGTACAGCACAAGTGTTTCCAGCCAACATCCTCCGCATCGGAAGCAAGCAAATGACAAAGACGTATGACTGGCTTCAATGAGGTTCTCTAAAGCAACTCGGCATCGACATCAAAGGCCTTCATTACATTACAGAAAGCTACAGCTTTTCTCCACTAAATTGATCCATCGCCTTGAACTGACTTCCTGCTTGTGTATGGTATGACTAAGGATGACAGGCGTTTTGTAGGAGTTATTGCAACTCACTGTGACTGCATGTGTTTGGGGCTATGTGTGTTGTTCTATTCCTGCGGTTTAACAGCCGACTTTGCTCACTGAGACAGAAATAATGAAGAAATCTTTGCTAGAGGGTATATTTTGGATTGGGATGGAATTTGTGGGTGGCAGATTTGTGTTTTGGCAAATGTCAGATTGAGAATGACGGGAGATTGCTTTCAAAAGTGATCCTCAAAAGCAAAAGAGTATCGAATAATGATTCAATATTCGATTTAATTATGGCACAACTCATTGGGGTCTGTCTACGGAAATATATGAGCCTGCTCTCTTTATAACAGCAAGAGAGCAACACAGCACCAGGAGGAAAAAAAAATGCAACACTGTTGTCATAGGAACACATCCTGGCCCTCAAATGCTGAATGTCAGGCGTGAGTTTATAATTAAACAACTTTGTATTTGAAGTGAAAATCAGTTTACCTTCACACAGTCAAGAAGGTGACATCCAGGACATTATTATTATTATTATTATTATTATTATTATTATTATTATTATTATTGTTGTTGTTATTATTATTATCATTATTGTTATTAAGGGTGGGAGAAAAGACTGGAGAAATAAAAAAAAAAAAAACAAGTTCGTATTAACCCCATTTAAACGAAACAAAACAAAATGTGGTGAAGATTGCCCGCTGAGAGATGGAGTGAAGGGGAAACAGGAAGCAGTGGGGCACTGCTGGAGACATGATGTAGTGCAACCGGATCGCTGGTTCATAGCATGACCGCCTGCGGTGACACACACCTGGCAGTCTTTCATTTGGAAATCCAACTTATGTAAAAACAAAAAAGTACCTTTATGTTTGTGTTGCTGAATAATGTACAACATATTGTAGTGATGCATGGGAGATGTTTTAAACGTGTCAAAAAATTCCCCCAGGGTTATTATAAGATGGACATTGTCTACAAAACAAATACATTCGATTTTTATTTTATCAAGAAAGAGCCTAAAGAATGTATGAGAGCAGCACGATTGTTTTTCTAATTCACATCTGCTGCCAAAAAAAATACCAATCCAAAATAGTAATAAAATCCTTGACATTTTGCCACAAAGAGTTTATTGAATTGTTTATAAACGTGACCTTTTGTTTGATGTTGAATGCTGACGTTATCAGCATCATAATATCCACTTACACTCTATGGGCACTACTGCAAATCAATTAAGTAATCAATGACTTTGGGCAAGACCTCTTAGTCCTTCCCCCTTGAATAAGGCACCTTAAAAGGACACTATGGATCCAACTTTGGGGAAGGCCCTTCTGCGTGTTTCAGTGCACAAATGTTCTTAAATCCAGTGGTAATCTCCTAGTCCTCACAAACATCTCCACATAAGTATCTGACATAAATATATCATACAATATATTAATAGTTGATGTCACAATCATTTCTAAAAATATTTCTTTCGAGATTATCAACCTAATGCAACAAAGATTTTAGCATTTATGTTTTTTTTTTTATCAGGAACAGATATAAACATTTACCTAATCCCCATTAAACAAGAATGAGACTGCATGGATAATTTAGGAATAAAACTAAAAGGCCTCTTGGAGCTGTGAATAACACACAATAACAGCTGCCATCGCTTTAACAAGTATTTTTAACAAGTCATGTATTCCTTTTTGCTTTGGGCTTTGTAAACACAGAAGGGTGTAACTGGGCCTTCACCATCATTTTGCATGTTCTTTCTTTGGATGAAGTTTGGAGCACTTGAAAGACAACAAGTTTTCAAATTGAAATAGACTAACCATGCATTTTGTTATTGGACTACATCCTAGGGGCCTTAAGCAAATAAGTATTAGCAGGATAGACTTTAGCAGGTATAAATGAATGGTCTTACTGTTGTACTCACTGTTGGTATGCATGAACGTGGGATAAGGTAAATTGTGGTATCATGTCAAACATTGAAAAGCGAGTCACATGCTCAAAGGAGCATATCAAAATCTAACACGGTTTCCTCCCACTTTCCAAAGACACGCATGGTAGGCCGAATGGACACTCCGAATTGCTTGTAGGTGTGAGTTTGAATGGTTGTCTGTCTATGTGTGCCCTGCAATTGGCTGGCAACCTGTTCACGATGTCCCTTTTCTGGGACACTATGAGAATGGAAAATGAATTTGCTTCAACGTATTCAACTTGTTAATTCATAAAAGGCATTTATTTGTTGAGGCCATCAAAAACAATCAAGTGCTGACATTCTAATTTCCTCAAGGTCTTATATAATTTCCACATCTTTTTATTCAATAGTTACCCGTTTATTAACATGGATTAAAAAGTCATCAGATGCAGTCCTTTTCAGAAATGATTAGTGACAGCATTCCTGCATACTGTCATGGGCAGATGGACTTGCTGTAATCTGCTTTTGCACCAGCCCTCCCACCTCCTCCAATACCGCTGTCCCTTTTCAAAGAGCAAGTTGAAGGTTTATTGGAGTTGGTGGCCTGTGATTGTGTTTTAATGAGAGAATGACTGTGGCGGGAAGATAAGGCAAGCCACTTTAGCCTGAGAAGTCCTTGGTGGGATTAGAATAATCATCAAAAAATGGCATGTCTGACAAAAAAACACACACACACACAATAGGCCACGGCTGCTCCTGTGATCCTTCTTTCCTCCAGCTAGCCATCCACAGCGACACGAAAAAGTTAATTGACATTCCAGTTTGATGGTCCATTGCTTGCACAGAAATATGACATTTCCTCCCATCTCTTTGTGGCAAGCTAAACACATTTTTTTTACAGATTAGAGAGGGACAGCAAGAATACATGAAGATGGGATGAGTATGAAGCGTACGTGTCAAAGATGTGATAGTGTGAGGTCACAGGAGACAAAATTAAAAAAGCAGCGAGAGATGCATGACGTGGCAGCTATTAACTACGTGAACGCAAAGTCATGGTAACAAGATATTATCATATTGCCATTCCTATCATTTCAGTGAATTGAATTGATAATGTGATGACTGAATTGCATTTGAAAACCAGCAAATAACATTTCAAGATGTCATCCCTTAAAGAAGCAACAACAACAGCTTTTACATTTCTCACAATCAATCAGATTTCATTGCAAAACATCACTTTTTGTTTGTTGCAAGTCCTTTTCAAATTGTGAAAGAAATTATCATCTGATATATTTTAATTCTTTCTTTAATTTTTTTAGAGTCTCGGCTCATGTTGACATTTTGCAAAAACGCTCATTACTGAGAGTATGTACTGCAAATGAATATGTAGCAATCCTTTTGCCTTTGACGCAAATTACATTTTAACAATGGCAACTCTGAATCAGTTTTAATGAGGATGAACAATGAGAAAACATTTTATTCTCGCAGTTATGCTCTATACTTGAATGTGATGCCATATACCACAGCTCTTATTGGCTGGTCTGTAGTCCCATTTAGGCAAAAATAACAAATACAGGTGAATTGAAACAGCATGGAAAATATGATTGTAGGCAGACCTCAAGTGAGGGAGAGACATTCCAATTTGCCCACATCACATGCTTGTTTAAATGTCCTATTCTAGATCAAATCTCTCTCTGCATGCACAGGGTGGATTGTGATTTGTTTTGAATCAAATTCTTCCCTGTTAACTCAGCATGTGTAACAGAGGGCCAAAGAGAAGGTATTTCAAGGCGCTGACTTCAGGCAAGCGAGGCGAGGTGATTAATATTGACATTGGTGGCAAACAAGTCACACAAACAGGCACAATTACACAGCGCAAAGCACAAGATGCAGTCCTTAACACAAGGAAATCTGGGTGTGACAAAAACCCTCAAGGCACACTGACACTTCCATATAAAGAGCTCTTTAAATGCTGTTTAAATCAGTTGGGCGAATCTGAAAGGCTTTTCTGGTGCTAATATGTGTGTAGGTTCTGTTTACTTAATGGAAGGAGAGAGACATGAAAGGATCGAGCGATAAGTTGAGCGAGGTGAGGAAGAAGGGGTGACTTGTGGCCTCTCTCTCTAGGGAAATGGGATTATGTTTCTCCGCTGTCATGTGTTCTGACATTCAGAATGTTATTAAACTTCAATAGGCAGAGCTCGGGGTTCGCTGATTACTCTTGCGATGACATAATTCATTATTCAGCTTTTACTTTTACTCACGCATGTTTGGCAAAATCTCAATCAAATGCATACACGAGTAGGTATGCATACGTTTGTATGATGCAAGTCCGGGTGCCCTCTTGTTGAAGACGTTGCTTAGATAAATGTATTAGAGAAATGTGGCGTTGCAGCTGTGAAAACATTTTGGGGTAATATGCCTCCTTTGGCAGGTTTGATTTGTGTGCCTACTAAATATGCACACTGAGCTTCCAGGAATAGGCTAAGCAATGGCGTTTAAATGTTTCCATTGTGATGTGATTGAATTTTAAGAGAGCGATTTTTGGAGCAGACAAAGCAGCCCATCCACAGTCCCCAATCCCAACCTACAGAATGATATACCGTATTGTACTGATATTACCCACGGTAAAAATTGGAATTTCCCAAAGTCGAGGGTGTATCCCGATCCGCGTATTTGGGCCTGTCCACCAGTCTGGCTGCTATGTGCAAGGAAGCTCTCTAACTTTGATCACTGTTGAAAGTGGCCCTGCTCTATAATCCCCTCATCTATCATTCTGTCTGAGGTGATGTGGGCTGCCATACATCTCTTCCCCCTCTCCCTCTCCTCCTTCTTTCTGTCTCCAGCCCGTGTTTACAACCTCCATCCATCTTCCCCTCATGGCATTGCCTGCCACCAACCACCAAGATGGACAGATGGGGAACAGAGGGAGTGAAGCAGCAAAACGGCTTTTCTATTTATGAATTAAAAAAAAAAAGGCGCAATAAAATTTGGGGACAACCCATCTATAAAAAGGGTCATCCTCCAAAACAGTGGCGAGACCTATAAAGTTCCAATTGGATAATTAATTATCCATTATAACCTAATACATTTTCATTTACAGAGCAATATATCTGGGTTAACCGTTATATATCAGCAGTTAATAGGGGAAGTGAAGACTGGAACTGTAGGCCTGTATAGACCACTGATGTGCTGAAGCAGTATTTAAGGCTGTGCTACCCCAGCTTTGGTAACTAGTAAGTCTCTTGCACAGTGTGGATTGCCTTTTATAGCCATTTAGAATCCGACCGGTGTCTTGCCCAACTTGGGGGACTGAAAGTGTCTTGGTGCAGGCCATCGCCGCACAGCTTACATGCAGAAAAAAAGGTCAGAAAACAGGCATATGTGTCAACACCTGACGTAAAACATGAAAAGATAATGCATCTGTTCAAAACAAAACGTGTTTGAAAACCTTGAAAATGCTTAATTTTGCAGTCCAAACATTACAGACATGTTTTTCTTAGCATTAATGTCAAATTCTATAAGGTAGATATTGAATCGCAACCTAATGCCAAACTAGATCGTTTACATTTCACTTGTTTGATTTTCCTTTGATTTATAAATGCACGTGCATCCAAAGCCAATGTTAGAGACCATGTAACCATAGTTTCAATATACGTACATATGTCGACCCATTCATATGTAGCATTCAGTGGCATTCGCTGTCAAGTGAATATCTGCCAAGCCATTCTCTACATTGATCATCATGCCAGACAAGAGAAAAAAGTAAGAAAAAGGAGAGCAATGAGGAGGACCCTGGTTTATTATCATTATTATTATTATTCAAATGTCTGGTTGGGTAAGTTTATAGACACGCAAAGCGAAAGTGGTTAAGATGGTTTTGAAAGAGAACTCTGAAGACAAAGGTTGGCACTCACCAACCAGGATATAACAATTTGATTGATGATAAACTTTATGAGTACATTAAATTCATAATTCAAAATCCACCTTCAGCTGGGAAAGTTGCAAATGTCACAAACGATAGAGGCGACCCTTTAATTTCCTTTAACGTACGTCAGTAAGTTGACGAATTCAATGTTCACTGCCATTGCAAGCATGCTCTACTCAGTGAGATACGGCCTTGAACATATACAATTATTATTTCATTTGACGAAAGCGAGCGGCACGGTACACCCTGGACTGGTCACCAGTCAATTGCAGGGCATGTATCTAATTACATTGCTACCTATGGGTAGTTTAAAGTCTTCAATTAACAAAAGGAGCATTGTTTAAGAATGTGAGAGAAACTAAAAGTCCCAAGAGAAAACCTATGCAAGCGTAAGGGGGGTTCATGCAAACTCCACACAGAAATGTTCCAGCAGAGATTCCATTACTTTAGAATGCAGCTGTGGATATTTCAACATGAACATCTCTCACCTCAGTGAAATGTGATCGCTGTTATCCACTCATCTAGCCTCTGCCTTTCCGTCAGGCCCCTTAGGGAAACAGCCTGAGGGGTGGATGCTGAGAGACATGAGATGTAAGATGCTACTGAATGAGGTCCCACTCTTAGAGCTGTGTGTGTGTGTGAGTGTGTGTTCACTTGTACTTTTATGAAACTATCCTGTGCAACTGCATACATTGTGTGGAGAGCACAACCTCACAAGTCATAGTTTGTCAAACGACAAGAATCAAGAGCCTTTACTAACAATTATTACAATACTGTTAGTTTGCAGCGCACGATATGAGGGTAATAGTGTATTTAGCTCCGTGGGTGTTTGTATCTATTTGCCTAGCTTATTTACAAAAGAGCACAGAAAGATCCCAGAACAAGAACCAGCAGTCATAACAGTGGCAGATATCCAAGGAAGAGATGAGTCAAAGATGAGGAGCTGAACAGCACCAGGGTCCGACATGATTGCCTACTAGCTAAAAAAGCTAATTTATCTCCATGAACGTCTGGCAATGCAAACGTGCAAATGAACCAGCTGCTAACATCAGGGGATCCACCCACAATAACCAAACTCAAGGTCGAACAGCACGCATTATGAAGGACCCCCAGAAAGGAGAAACTCTATCAAATGACCAACCTGCCTCAGCACCACATGGAAGCTCCTATCAGACAGATGAGAAGGCATATGGATCAATACATGAGCACAGCAGGGAAATCACCCCAGTCTGTAAAACCAGTACCACCAACCTATGCTCTGCCTGGATTGACTACAAGAAAGCTTGTGACTCAATGCTGCACACGTGGATTACGGAGTCAATTTCTGCTTCTACCATGTCAAGCACCCTGTACTCCTCATCCGCCCTGATTTTAAAGTGAATTAGGAGATCCACTTCGATTGGCGGGGGGTTGGCTACATTCCATCCCATAACAAACACTCTCTCCCACCTGTGAGAGTCTAGGAAAACACCAAAAGAAAGAAAATTCCACCCATGTGCACAGACAGTGATTTGCTTGAGACTTGGGTTGGGCATAAAAACATGGCCCTTTGAGTGTTAAGATCAAGTACGAGAGATGTATCACATTTTATTTGAGGTGGAAAAAAAATGTATTAAGGACATTAATAATTTGTTATTATTGCTTGATAAATTGTTGCTAACAGATTTTAGGTACTGATTAAAATCACAAATTTACGCATGAATCTTATACTATTCCTATAATTTGTGTGTAGTACAGTGTTTGGAAAAAAAAACTATTGCATCATGGTTCTATTGCTTTTCACTTGAGTATCCCCTCCCTATAAATTACTGATTAAAATCACAAAAATATGCATGAATCCTGGAGTTTTCCTGTAATTTGTGTGCAGTATAATGTTTGAGAAAAAAATCGATTGCATCATGGTGCTATTGCGTTTCATTTGAGGACACCCCCACCCCCCATATAAATTACTTTATTCATTGTCAAAAATAGAACTAGCACTACATGTCACAATTTTAGACCGGTTTATCCAGGTAATTCCAAAAGGTTCACACACTTTCATGAAATCCTGAATCCCGAAAGAGACTTCATTTTGTTGGGAGGAAAACACATCTATTTTGATTTGCTAATTGCGTTACATTTTCTTACTTCAGTGTATAAGATGTCTCATGGAACCATGACAAAGCTGTAGAAGAAATATATTCGCTGTGAATTTTCCATGCAGTATTATTTTTTTGTGCTGCTTATTTTGTTCAGGGTCACAGGGAGCTGCAGCTGAGTCCATCTGACTTTGGGTGACATCACCCTGGACTGACCACCCATCAATCACAGGCCCAATGCAAACTGGTATATTTAATCATTGAGAATACGGGATGTGTGTTATACAGTAAGTGCTTTTGATGAAGTATATTATGATGAGTGGTGGTGATACTCATCTCCATTAGTGTTTTTATACATAAAAAATATTACAATAGTAGATTTATACGAAAGTGCAGTGAAATTAAATGTAGGCTCTATTCAATCATCTTTATCACTGTGATGAGGACCATTAAATTCATTGCTCTTTTCTTTCCAGAGCTGCTTTGCTGGTTCAGGTATTTTTTTTCTCTCTATTTTTATGCCAGACAAAATGTCACAGATTACTTTTGGGATCAGTGCATCTTGTCTGAGCCAGGCGCATTACCCATCTCTGAAGCTATTGTCTAATATCCTATTTGCTCAAAGACGGAGTCAAACAGTTTATGAGGATCTTCGAAATAAGACAAATGTCCATGAACAAATATACATAGTTTATTCCTTTATTCTGTTACAAAAGCACAATGACTTTCTTCCTGGACACTTTGGCTAGAAAAAAATACTCCTCCAATTTCACCCCCTCCTTTAAACATCTTAATATTTTTTTATTTTTTAGATTCTTTGTCACATCTTCCCTAGTTAAATAAAAGAGAACAAAAAAAAAACAATGTTCTTGTGTCTGAACAGCAATTCTAAGAATAAAATACAGTGAAAAGGGAAAAAAATATGGAAATATTCAAACTGTGTTAAACTACGCACACTTAAAAATACAAACATGAAATCATTTTTAAACTTCAACAATAAAATAAAAAATAAACCAAAACTGTATTTAAACGTTTCAACAGATTATTCCACATCGGCATGTTTTTTTTTTTTATATATTTTTTTACACTATTCGAAGTGTAAAACACTGGCAAACGAACTCTCCTCTATAATACAAACACTGAGTGTATGTTTTTTTAAATTTATTTTCTTTCTTATAAATCTGTTATGTCATATAAAACCTCTCTGAATGTGAAGCCTCCACTGAGGAGTGCTGTGCCGTGTCCTAATTAATACAACAGCACAAAAGACGGAAGTATGCACACAGTTCAGGTACACAGAAGTGTCATTGCAAAGCAAACATTTGAGATAGGAAATCGTTTCTATTTACACAATAGGTGCTGATATGTATGGTTTTGGTAAACTGCCCATTTTTCATTAATAGTAAGTCATTTGAGATCTTAATTTTTTAATTTGTAGCCATAGAATTTAAAGCAGAAAAGGAGGAAGAAAACAATAGACATCTTGGAGGAAGAAGCAATAGTACAAACTGGTAATGGTAATAGGTAATGTAAATGATGGGACAGCGGGCATCCAATAAGACAACTAGCCACAACCTTCTAGTTACGTTCAGATAAAAATCACAGTTTTAGATGTAAACATTTTACAAAGTACAATGATGGTAATTTCATTTCTTCGTGTATGGTGCCTCTGATTTCACTTGTTTTGAAATTCCACTGCAGAGGAAAATATTTAAATGCATTGCAATTTCTAAATTGCAACGAATAAAATGATTTTTAAAAAATTATTATTGCGTTGATTTGTATTATTATGAATAAAACACGGAAAGGCTGATTGTAAAACGTTTAACTGTGATTAAAGCCTGACACTGGAACCTTTTTTTCAAACCCTCGTAAGACATTCTGTTCTTTAGTAGGTTAATGAAAAAATTGTCCTCTCACTTTCAAATGTAATTTGACATTAAACCCATTGTAGTACTATTTGTTAAATTTTACATAAACAAATCGTCTTAATCTTAATCGTTTTAAAGATCTTTAACTTGGGATTTCATTGGAAACTCTCATATGGCAAATTGCTAAACGCAGTTGTTTATTAACAAGAGCCTAGAAAAAATAAAACTGTCAACACCTAAATCTCGATTTTAGGCAGATTTTGGGGTCCAGAATCTGAGAATCGTGTTGACCCCAAAAGTATGTTGCATGGAAAACCTTGTTTTCTTCAGAAAGGCATGTTTTATTTGTGAGTGACTGTGGATGAGGAGCTTCGGCGAACTTCCTCCTTTCTGAATCAAAAACAATCTTAGCTATCCGTAACAGTGTAATGAAGCAGTCATAAAGATTAAACAGCCCGATTTCTTATTATCAAACGCCTTTAAATTGGTCACGGAAATTTATCAAATTAGTAGCGCTAAGGTTCACGCGGTAGTCTTTTAACTTTGTACGGTCCTTATATCATCCATTTAAAATACTCGTACTTGAAATGTATTCATGACAAGAAAAAATTGGGGTCCATTACCAAACCGCGACAGAAAGTCATGTAGGATCTAAGTGAATAAAATCGAGATTTAGGTGTATTAATCTTATTTGATAGCTCAATAGCTCAATTTAATTATTTTGATTTCAAAATGTTCTGAAAAAGCCCCACAATATTTGTTACAATTTTCAGTAAATTGTTTGAAAGAAGTATTTTTGTTAGTGAATCACTGTCAGTAAATTATGTTTGAATACAGTGCCTTGAAAAAAATAGTTGTACTTCTTAAAACTATTCAATTTTTTTTCTACTTTACAATCACAAACATCACCATTTTAATTGAAAATTTACTGTAAATGAACATAATTGTTAAGTGGAGTGGAAATGACATCTATCCACCCATTTTCTGTACCGCTTGTCCCCACGGGGGTCGCGGGCGTGCTGGAGCTCATCCCAGCAGTCATCGGGCAGTAGGCGGGGGACACCCTGAACCGGTTGCCAGCCAATCGGTGGGCTCACAGAGATGAACAACAATCCGCACTCGCACTCACACCTACAGCAAATTTGGAGAGCTCAATCAGCCTACCATGCATGTTTTTGGGATATGGGAGGAAACCAGCGTGCCCGGAGAAAACCCACGTGGGCACGGGGAGAACATGCAAACTCCATACAGGGAGGGTCAGAGGTGGAATTGAACCGGCACCCTCCTAACTGTCGGACGTGCTTAACCTGTGTGCCACTGAGCCGCCCTGGAAATGACATATACTTTTCAAAATTTTAGGCAATAGAAATCTGGAAAATGTGGTATATTCTTACTCGTGTCAATATTTTGTTTCTCTCTACCAGCTTAGCGCATCTTGACAGTACAATTAATGTGCTACTTTGTGTTGGTAATCTCAACAAAATTCATTCAAGTTTGTGATTGTAAGGTTACAAAAGTTTTAAAGGTTCAAGGGGTATGAATACTTTTTTCAAGGGACTGTAGCATCATTGGCCAATTCATTAAAACTGAATATAATGAAAATTCCATCATATGCACCACAGAGATGAATAAGAGCCAGCACTCCATCTCTAATTTCGGGAATACATTTGCCAGTAGATTCCTTTACTCTTCAACAAAAATTCAGAATAGAGCAGTGGCACACACTGGAAACCTCACAGCAGAGGAATACATTGTAAGGTCACTCATAGACACTATATTGTGCCTTTTCCTTCTCAAGAGGTCAGTCTCCAGAAAATCTTTGTGTGTACAAATAATGGTTCTATGGCACAAATACAAGGCATGATGTGTCACATGAGGTGCAGCAGCAATGCATTTCTTTTTTTGTAGCCCGAGCATGAACTGTGTGAAACAGCAAGCGTCTTTAATGAATCACCTCAACCACTCATCGGTGCAAACCATATTCTTAAATCAATGCTACACAGAACACTTGGTCCTCCCCAACATATACATTGAAGTGTGAAAGAGTGCAGGCATGTGTCCAAAAAACTAAAATGAAATTCTTGTCACAAGTGTTTGTCTTGATCACCACATCAGTGCAAAGACACCCTCAGCCACCAGAAAGCATCTAGGTAGTACAGGGTCAGCAATCGAGGTGAAAATATTGCACGCGGACTAAAGTCAACAACTCCACTGCAATGGCACAACGCAGGTGGCACACTTAAGATATATTTTTTTTGCCCCACACAAAAGAACACGATTAAAAAAAAATTGCAAAATCACACCCAGATTCTTTATTGCAGCACAAATCCTGTCGTCTTTTTCTGCCCCCTCCCCCCCCCCCCCCCCCCCGAAAAAAGAAATCCACATATTAAAAATCTTTTGAGTCTCTGTAACTTGTAACGAACATTTGAAGAGTGCATTTTGGCAGTAAGTTAAATCTTGTTCCGGTCGGGCACAGCCAAGAAAATTGAAGGGTCAAACCACACAGCCACGATTTGTTTTGGAGATCATCAGAGTCTTGTGCTCTTCTTGTTCTACCCTGCCTCCTTGTAGCCACTCCCTTTCCCACGGTCAGGTGATCACATTCCTGAGGCACCCAGCCCTATGCCGGCAGTGTGGCTCATGCATGGCAGTGTCTGAATGGTCTTGGGGAAGTCGTGGGTGAGGAGTCGTCCATTTTCTCCTCCGCTCCCGTTACCGCTCATCCTGGTCAGGGTGGAGCATCGCATCGCGTCGTTAATGGATTGCTGTTGGACACAATACAATCAGACTGCAAATTAGAATGATCATATATGTTTGGACTACCAGATAACAAAAAGAAATGCAGTTGCCACTTTGACCTTATAAAATCTGTGTATTATTGATTTTTGCCTCCCTGAATATGATGCTGGCAGATGACAAAACAACAATTAATATTCCCAGTAGCACAGTGGGCTGTGAATTTTTTTGAACACGTTAGCCTGAACAAAAAGTCTTATTTTTATCAGAGAATACCATTTTGTGAGCGAGGCCATCCCAAAATTATAAAAATGATCAAAGTATATTAAGATTTCATGTTTAAAATTACACTGTGACATCTGAGTTTTTGATTTTTTTAATAGAAAAAGAGTTTCCCAAAATCAGCTATAGTCTTCCTTCCCTTGTTCCACTCCCTCAAGATCCATCAATCCATTGATCTATTATCTGTACCGCTTGTCCCCACGGGGGTCGCGGGCGTGCTGGAGCCTATCACAGCTGGCGGGGAACTGGTTGCCAGCCAATCGCAGGTCACACAGAGACGAACAACCAGTCGCACTTACACCTACGGGCAATTTTAAATGCTCAATTGGCCTACCAAGCATGTTTTGGCGATGTGGGAGGACACCCACACGGGCACGGGGAGAACAAGCAAACTCCACACAGGGAGGGCCGGAGGTGGAATTGCCCCCTCCTAACTGTGAGGTGGACGTCCTAACAGTGCGCCATGGAGCTGCCGTATTCATATGGGTAAAAAATGTATAACTTAGTTTTTGAGCTGGAACGGGTTAATCACATTGCCATTCATTTCAGTGAGAACCATAAGCACAACTTATGATCTTCTGGAGTAATAAACATGGTTACAGAAACCAATTTAGGTTGTAACCGACGTAACAAAATTTGGGCAAACCTAAGAGGGCTTTTATCGATCATGCACCTAGTATAATCAGAGTCTTTCATGAAGCCCAACTCCTTGCAAGACTGCAATTATGATTGTCCCTATTGGTTACCTCAGCTTCAGTATTGTTGATTAGATTTTTTTTTTTTGGTAGTCAAACCATGGCAATAAAGTGCTGAAGAAAGTGTGTGTATGAAGCAAGCTAAGGCTCCATTCATTGGAATAATTGCTCCATTAGGTGACGTCATGTCGGAACGGTTAGGTACGCTGTTTGTGGCTGCTGACGGTTTGGGAGCTGATTAATTTTCAACAAAGCACACATGATCTGGAGCAACCTCTGAGTGCTGTGCTGCAACTCGTGAATCACGCTAATGGGAACAGCATTGTTGTGTTCCGAGTCAGACAGCATAAAGGCACGGCAGCTTCTCAGCAATTTCATCAGCATACTGATCGAGTGCCCGTTTGTATGCTGATTAAAAGTAGATCGAAAAGATACCCTACAAAAAGGTCCCCCCTCCTGTTGTGCATTTTCTGCTTATTAAAAGAGAAGGTGAGCCAGAGAATGTCAAACGATTGTTGATTGATCACAGGATCAAATGACTAGTTCTGTATACTACGTGAAGGGAAACTTTTTGTCTAGCGGGAAATTAATAGCAACAAATTCATACTTTGAGACTTATGAAATGCAATAAGAAGGTTCTACATTAAAGCAGTGATGGAACACAGGCCTGCCTTATGGTATACATATAAAGAATGTTCAACCACAATGGGGACTGCTTTGCGAGACAGTCAGCAAAAAGAGCAGAAGGAGCAGGGGACAGATTTATTCAGAGTGACAGAAGTAGATAGATGCATCACTGTAATTCAAATTGCCTTTAAACCTTTCCTCCAACTTCAACTTCTGTCTACAGAGGTGTGTGTGTGTGTATGTGTGTGTGTGTGTGTGTGTGTGTGTGTACAAGGTACCGTATATTTCATACTATAAGCCGCTACTTTTTTTCAAATTTTGAACCCTGCGGCTTATAGTCCGGAGCAGTTTATAAAGGTTTTTTCCCCGTGATTTTTCTCATGACTAATACACTGATACACTCATAAAAAGGCTGTGGACCGCTGTTGCGCCGTTACGTGAATAAAAGTTATGCGTCCCTAAATAATCATGTCTTTCTTGACAATTATCTTTGTGTATATTCTCTTACAAAAGGTAATTAAACATTAAAACCTTACGCGATCATGCGGCGACTTTACATGCATATTCCAATCAGACACTGAGGCGGAAGATTTAGCTGGTTTCAGTGGACAGGAGGAAGACAAAAACGGCTCTCAGTGACTTTGTTGACTGGTATGTTTTTTTTTTACCCGCCTAGTTAGTGCTATTACTTCTGTGTTTACAACAAAATGTTGATGTTATTAAAACTTTAGCCCAGCTAGTGCTGTTACTTCCGTATTTACAACAAAATGTTAATGTTATTGAAACTTTAGCCCAGCTAGTGCTGTTACTTCCGTGTTTACAACGAAATGTTAACGTGATTAAAACTTTAAAAAGGCTTTCTGTCTTTCTTTGTCAATAACTCGTGTGCATGTGCGGCTTATAGTTTGGTGTGGCTTATATAAGTATAAAACAAAACAAAAATCACAAATTGTAGCTGGTGTGGTTTATAGTCCGGTGCGGCTTATAGCCCGAAATTTATGGTAATTTCACTCACATCATTGCAAATGACTGTCAATGTAAGAGATGTTTCAACAATCTTCTGCAAAAAGATAATGCTGAGTTTTGATGAGATTTCAATTTTGTTGTATTATATTTTACTTACATTATATTTTGCATAGGGAGGGAATATGAAATTTAGGATAATGCAGGAATCAAAATCAAACTTTATTCACACACTTTATTCACGTGAAGTGATTGTATTTCACTCAAGGGATCAAATTCCTCTTTTCAACAAAGCTTTTTGATTCTGTGATGTATGGTGCAATGAGTGTGGTGAAATGCCTTCTTAGAGATCTTTAAGTGAGCTTGGTTCAAGCTTTGATTTTGTCAGTGTGAAAGTTAATTTACCCAAGAGATAGATCATGTGATAGGAAGTTCTTTGTGTTAGGTCCTAAAATTAAACAGGTATGTGGGCAATTTTGAATTAAGTGATTAAGGACATCTACAGGCCATCAGTAACACGAAAACTTAGTGAGGGAGCGACAGGAGGAAGGAGAGGTACAGGAGAGCGTTTGAGCTGCGGTGGAAGCCGTGAAAGGCCCTACTGTGGCCACGGTTAGATGGGCGGTGGATGAGGAGGCGGATGTCATCATCATCATAATCATCATCATCATCATGGCTTAATCACAGCATTTCCTACCCCGTGGCTGTGCTCTGCCCTTATATCTTAACAGTGTTGTTGGCGTACAGGCCGTAGCTCTGCAGCTCTGTGTAGGGGGCGCTAGCACCACTGTCTAAGGCTGAGCAGTGAAAGGCCTGAGCAGCTGAGGCAGCAGCAGCTCGTGCGGTTGACACCTTCATTCGGCGTGACTCCGTCCTGGATTTGTAGCAGAACTCCACCAGCGCCACAAGCATGGCCAGGCCCAGGCCGCCAATCAGGATGTAGAAGACTCCGGCCACGTTGCTGAGGCTCAGAGCGCTTGTCTTGTCCTGAAGGGAGTGACAGGACGGGGGAGCCAATCGGTGAGCAGGGATTTTGGAGCATAGCAACAGACAACATTCACATTTATGCACTCATGATTGACTGAGGATGTTCCCACACACAAACACGCACAGACACTCGTGCACACGCACGCACACACACACACACACACACACACACACACACACACACACACACACACACACACACACCCACACACGCACACACACACCCACATACACACACAGAGCAAAGAGCAAAAATGCCTTCACTACATGACATACAGTTCTATACAGTTGTACATCCATATACTATAATCACTGGTCACAACATTAGGGACACTTCAATAAGAGCTCCAATCGAGATCCAATGGAAAACAATACAAAAATTCTCAATTTACAAAATTAGTTGGCCACTGGTGAACACAACACCAAACAGCTTGCATTTAAAGAGCAGGTCACGGTGTATCTAATGTTTTGACCAACGTCAGTGAGCATGTATTCATTCATACAGAAAGACGCAATCTATGTATACTATGAGACTTACAAATCAAGAGATGTCAATGGAAGTCACACACACATGCGCGCATACACACACACCTACGCACACACATACAGACATAAAAACACTGACAAACAAATATCACCATAAGTACATATTCAAGGCTTATCAGTGATACAATTTAAATGGATAACGCCATATTTTATCTCACAGCGATAAGGTAGATTCAGGTGACAATAACTACTCTCAGAACCACAAGCCCATCTGGATAAGTTGCATGTAAATGCAACATGTACTAAAGTGTTAATTTGATGGCAGATTTGGACTTCATAAGGACATATTAGAGCCACATGAGCCACAACCATTGTGCTGTGCAACATGCCTATAGCCACATTGGTAAAATCTGAATTGTGAGTTGTATTTGATCATTTGTCCAGCGATGACTAAATTAAATAATTATGTTTCACATGTTTCATGACACAGGCCACACATTAAATGTTGCCCCGTGCCTTACTAATATACATATATCTGTGAAATTACTCATTTTAAGCACTCAAACAGATTTGTGTTTTTACTATAAGTCTGTTTTATGGCTGAGTAATGTTGAGCTGCATATTGAAGCATTATACGGTATAATGAAGTTGAGTTTCATATTGGAAGGTTGTCAAATTATGTGTTGTGACGGCATGATAGGCTGCAGGTTATCAGACTAAACTGCAGCAACATGATGATTGTCAGAGTCAAATTCCTGCTGCCAAGCAAAATTTACGCTCATTAAATTATCTTCATGGGCATTTATAATCCCTCAAAATAAATGAGGTTCATTCCTCAACGCTATGCTGGTTGCCGGTTTGTTTTCTTGAGATAAACACAACTGGCGCATTTGTTTCCCAGCAACAAAAAGATGTGGGTATAAACAAGTACTGTTTGGAAATACAAGGTAGTGGGCAAATAATCTCCGAGACGTTTTTCATAAGAAAGTCTATCAAATAATAGAGAGAACTGGTTTCTTGCGGAGAATGAAACCAAAGTGCAAACACATGCGATATGACTCGGGGTTGAATTTACAGGCAATAGTGAAAGTACGAATTTGTTCAGCAGTCCAAGAAGTTAATCATATGATCTTTTGACCTTTGAGCAATTTTAGAAACTGAAATGCATGCATTTGCTTTGAAGTATTAATTACAGGATAGTAATGTTGACACAAAACAAAAACTGTATTTCAACTTATACAAAAAACTCTTCAACTATTTTTTAAACCTAAGCCACCATATTGCCAATAAAGTACGTGCCTGGATGTAAGGCAATCATTAAAATATTGTGAAAATGACAAATGGCTGAAATTTTTTTTTTTTTTAATAGAATCAAAATAAAAAATCCTTATATAATGAATCCTGCACAGCAGTTAAGTAACATCCAATTCTTTATGTTGGGCAACACTTTTAAGAATTGAATAGCAATTATTTAAATTGTATCATGTAGGTGCAGAATAACAAATTGTCATAAATATTTAACATGGCTGAAAACTATTTTAGGACATTCCCGCTCCCTACCCAAATTCATGAATAAAAAAAAAAGAAGTACAGTGGAGTCTCGGTTTTCGAACGTCCCGGATCTCGAACAAATCGGTATTCGAACAAAAGATTCAAGATTTTTTTGCTTCGAATGTCGGACAAAATTCGGTTGTCGAACCTCGCGAGATGAGCCGAGAGGAACAGCATGCCAATTGACTCCGTTCGTTATTACATTCTCGTTACTCTGAGGATTGCATCAACTCTAATCATGCCTCCAAAGGAAGCAAGTGGGACCAGTAAAGCCATCCTAAAACACAAAGACGCTGCTAAAGCAATGCAACAGTGAGGTCCACTTAAATTTTGGAAAGTACATCAGGACTTTAAAAATATTTTCTAAATTTTAGCGAGTGCAGTTGCGCGGTCGGCGGCGCGCTAAGGTTGCGCGTTCGGTGGTGCACTGTAGTTGCGTGACCGGAAAAAAATTAAGCTCCCTGCGCACTGAGGTCCACTTAAATTTTGGATAGTACATCACAACTTTAAAGATATTTTCTAAATTTCAGCGACCGCTCTGTTACAATAATGCGACCAGTGCGGTGCAGTTGCGCGTTCGGTGCTGGGCTGCAGTTGTGCGATCTGACAAAAAATGCACAAATGAAAAAATGCTTCAAAAAGGCGGGGTTTTTCTTTTAGCTTGGAACGGATTAAATTTTTTCCATTATTTGTAACGGGAAAACACGATTCGGAATTCGAACGATTCACTTCTCAAACAGCCTTCTGGAACGGATTGTGGTCGAAAACTGAGGCTCCACTGTAACTGATAGATTACAGTTAAGGTTGGAGGGAGTGACCGCCCCCCCTTTTAATTTTTCATAAATTTCAATATCGTCATAGAAAGTTACTTTAGGATCAAGAATTTTACATGGAAATAAATAGGACTATTGTCTTATATCCCGGCCAGTACTGTAGTAGCTATGGCAAGAGTGCACAATTGATCAGAGGCCTCTCGGCCTAGATTTGGGGCTGGGCTAGGATCAGGGCAGGGTTGTGCTGGGAGGTGCTGTGAGGAGACAGAATCAGGATAGAGACTAACCTTTCTTCCGGAGTCCTTGTTGCCACATTCCCCTTTATCGTACCACCATTTGTTTTTCAGTTTGTCTAAGACGGCTTGCTCATTGAGTTTCAACACCGCTAGGTTTACTGGGATTCTTCCAACCACAAAGAAATAACATAAATAACATATTATACCATGTTATTTTATGTTATTGATTCAGAAACATAGCAAAATACATTCACACGTTAATACTTGAGCTGCGCTACGGTTAAAGAAAGAAGAAAGTATCACATCACACAACATGCACACCCACACGCCCACACACATAAATACAGATGGCATAAACATCATTAGGAACTTTGGAATCAAAGTGATATGCATTAATACTCCATCTAGCTTGTTGTGCTTGCTCCCTAAGGCAGTAGATGTGTATTACTATATCACTTTGGGTAACCGGCACACTGCACACCCTCCTTTGATTCTGATTTGACCAAAGAGTTTTTGAACTGGATGCAGCATGTATTGTTTATATTTTTATGCCGGAACGGTATCGCAGTGAGGGTCTGCCGGTTACCCCCCTCCCCATACAAGTACCACGCACCCAGTGGTGGTGGTCGGTTAACCCCAGGGGTTATCAAACCGGCTCTGACCTTGGAGTCCCCGCCCCCGCTGCCGCACTCTCCCTTGTCGTACCACCACTTGTTTTTCAATTTGTCCAAGAGGCCCTGCTCGTTCAGTTTTAACACTGCCAGGTTTACAGGGTTTCTTGAAAATAATATGAAACGATAGCCATTAGGAAACACTCTACTGTAGGCGACAGAAATAAGGAGGTAAGAATCATGTGGTGGTGGTGGTGATTATGACAACATTGACTTATTTACTAATTGAAGCTCCTGCATGTAGCTACTGATATGAAGCAGGAGCCCTGGCTTTACGATGCACACATTTGGAATATGTGCGTTAATTGTACATCTGCAGTGGACTGAAATGCTGGATGCCCATAAAACAATCGAGTCAGGTTTTACCAAGGAGCGGGCTCAGAGGGAGACGCAGCAGACACTATAAATGGAGATGTCTTGGATGCGGAAGTCTGTCCACAGATGGCAATTTCCTTTCAGTGACGACAGCGTGTGGATCGCTATGGTAACCGCCAGATCGATATTCAACCCCAAACCGCCTCATAGTGTATCAAAGCTCACAAAGAATCATTTATCAGCAAAGCCAAATGTACTCGGGCCCTTAGAAAGACAGTCAGGTTTTTACTTGTGGAAAACAAGACTGAAGAAAATAATGGGACAGACTACAAATGATGTTTTGAATATCCATCATCATCATCATCCTCATTCAAATCATCTCCTTTGTGGCTGCACCCTCCCTCTGGTGAGTGAGTGTATTTCCTGTAGCTGACGAATGCAGACAAAGACACTCCTAACTCACAAATCATAGAAAAGAAGAATCCGCAATCAGACTTTGATTATGATGTGAATATCTGCCGTATTTTCCATCAAATTACTGACACGGCAGCTCTCACTGCAGCTAAATTTTTTTCCGTATCGTTCTTCCTTTCTGACTGGATGCAGGAAAGTCTTTATTTGCAAGCCTCAGTGTACAAAACAGCTGTAGGGAATACAATCACAATAGCCTCTGAATTGGTAAAACCCGTGAATTCTTTCTCAGTCTCGCACTTAGACAGAAAGAAAGAAGACAAAGTACATGGACATGGATGGTCAGGAAAGTCGTTTGTTTGATCACTAGGTTCAATACCATCTGATGTCCATTTAGGGAGGTGGGATGGGATTAACGGGCTGGCGGGCATGTTGGTGGCAGGAGATCATACATATTCAAAATGTTTGACAAGACATCAAGACAAATTAAGCAATGTATATCATCAGCAAAACTAGTCAGTGCCTTCTGCAAAAAAAAAAAGAGTTATGTCATCTGGGCAACAATGTACACATATTTTCAGTTTGTCAATAGGGATGGGCATTTCATTGTATTTTTGGCATAAGTCAATGTCAATTATTATCTTTTTTTTTCAACCTCTCTTTCTGTACGGTGTTCCCACTAGTTGAGTCCGAATCAAACGCACATCTACTGGTTACAGCGTAGTAAAGCACCGCATTTTGACTTGGTTGATACAAGACACGATGAATCAACAGCAATCAATGTTAGTTGAATATGCCCGTCCCTACTTTCCAAAAAATGCATGCATGTCATTATTTCTTCTTTACCTGAAAAACAACTTATTTGTGTTGTTTTTCAGATTAATAGAAACATACGTATGCATTGATGTTTTGCAAAAACGTATTTGTTGTCCACTGTGCTGAAAACATCAATTAAAAATCACAAATTGCTTCTGTGTGGTATCACCAATCTGTTTGTGGCACCTTGAAAGCAAAATGATTAAACACCACATAGGGAGAGAGCTTCTGAAGGTCCTCAGCAAATTTACTCCACAATGTAGATGACTTTATGACTTTGAAAAAGATTTCAACACTTGACTGGCACGATTGAATCTCATTCTAGTCCAATTTAAAAGATGCTGTGATTGAACTACTGAAAGCATTTCTTGTCAGTTTTATCTGACCTTTTGGCTGCGAATCAAGGTGGAAGCCCAAATGAATCCTTTGCAATTCTGAATGAAATTTCACCATATGGCTCCTTTCATTAAAACGAATGAGCCTTATTAGTTATGGATTAAAGGCATCAGATAGCACTGGCTGCAGCTCTCCCTCTCTGCAGCAGCAGAAGCATGAATGGTTGTTGATGTAATGCAAAATGGCAGCTGCTGCACTTGGACATCGATGGCAGAAGAGCATTCAGCATACATTATCATTAGTTACATCAATTATCACACTTAATAGGCCACATATTCAATTTGGTTGACTCGACACTCGCTGGTGTGAGCCCTGACTTAAGTGGGCAGGTGGCTGCGTGAATGTTCTTTTCACTGGCCTCCTGCTTTGAGGGCCTGTTGGCTTATGATGGACACATCTACCATAAATGTATGTGAATTTATCTCTGTGCATTAAGTGCGGTTGCATGACATGCCATAAAATTGAGAGGATAATTCATTCCCAAATCCACCAGAACCGCTCATAAGAAAAAAAAGTGTAATTCACTGAATAATATGATTGCTCAACTGCACTTAAGCAGGCGCTCACAAGTTTGAGTGTATTAATTCCTAAAGATACAACACTGTGTTTAAAGAAACAAACAGACCTGAACATACTTAAATTAAACAATGAATGTTCACTGCTCTGTAAATTAGTACATGCATAATCATGTCATGATAAGGCAATAAAAATGAAACAAAACAAAACAAATGGTAAAATAAAAATACATGATTTAGCTCATGCGCAAACTTAAATAAAAGCTTCCCTGAGCTTTTATTCAGCTTTGCTGCAGTGTCGGGGTTTTACCTGAGAGGGGATCCCTTAGGAGTGGCAATGCCATAACCTTTTGAGTCCAGATTCCCTCCTACTTTCATTGTGTCACAGGGCTTCCTCTGCTCTATATACTCATTCATGGTGGATTCCAGCAAGTAGGCATACTTTCCCTTGGATTTCCGAACTCTTATGACACCCTCGTCTGTGGTCTTGACAAAGACAGATGGGTCGGCAGCCTTCATGTAGGACCACATCTTCTCAAACACAGCGATTTTAGATCTCTAATGGAAATGATTAAACAAGTGTTAATCTGGGAAGGATACAAAGTCATTTGGAATATTCACATGCGGTACATTGTGTGCATCAACGAGTCTTTTCTTATGAAAATCTTCTTGAGCACAGTTGCATGCAACATACTAAATGTTGTTGCTGAGTACACAACACACACAATCTACTCACCATTTTATATGCTGCTTATTGTCATTAGGGTCTTGATATGGCCAGAGGTAAATCTTATAACCAACAACCATTCACACTCATATTCAAACCTATGGGCAATTTTGAGTCTTCAACTGACCGAGCATGCATGTTTTCGGAATGAGGGAGGAATTTGTAATACGCAGAGAAAACCTCATTCACCAATATACAATAGCTAAAAATGTAAATATTTTATTTTTGCAAATGTTAAGGGAGATACTTTTTAAAAAATATTTTTTCATAAATCAAGACATTAATTCCAAGGCACAATCTGAGCATGTAGGGAACTGATTATTCACCCATTTCACATTGTGCAGCGTGGCTTTTCTCCCCCCATTTAATAAGGCTGTGGAAATCGTGTTGATAAAAAAAAAAAAAAAACAAGATAAGAAAACCACTGATGTCAGAAATGTGTATTAACAATGCTAATTAAGGTCAGTTGGCAGGTTCTTCCAACTTGAGTGAATGAATACAGCTGCTTTGCATCATTCACCAACATTTGAACTGTTCTTTCTAAACCAAAAAAGATTCAATTAAATTTGAGATTATTTTGACAACATTGTCACCTGTTACATAAAAATGTTCAAAACCTGCAAAGAGATTGTGTGCAAATGCACACTTTGTAGTAAAGAAGATTTGTTTTGTTTTAAAGCTCTTACCCTGAAAAACTCTTTAGTTGAGCCAGCATCCAGTGTTCCATAGGCAATCTCTGTTTGCTTGGCTAAATCTTCAGCACTCTCTATAGGGGACACCATCCTCTCCACAGTTAGGAAAGCTGCCAAGTTGGCAGTATAGGATGAGATAATGATGAGGGTGAAGAACCACCAGACACCTCCCACAATGCGGCCGGACAGGGAGCTAAGATCAGAGAGATGACATCATATGATGGTCAAAAATTTGTGTTAAATAATAGAACGGTTAAACAGGCAGCATTTGTATTTGCTGTCTTGGTATAATAAAACTTGAAATATAATAATTATAACAATCTCCAAATTTCAGGAAATATTGGAGCATATAGACTTGAACTAGATCCAAGCAATATATAACTTCATATTTTCCTTCATATTCTATGTAATTTTAAAAATACATGTTTTGTGGGTTTTAAGTCCGGATAGTCAGTGTAAAACCTTTCACTTCTGCCTCCCCACAGTGAACATCTTAATTGTTTTGACAATGTGTTTTTGGTCCATTATCTAGATGAGGTTTTCATCATCCAATTCCAATTTGTTTGGTTGCATTTATATTTATTTCCAATCATGCTTTTGTAGAAAACTGAGTTCATTTTGCTGCTCCCATTATCTGATGAGCCTTTGTTTTTTATAAGGCCATGTCATCCCTGGCCTTACTATTTCCCTTTTTCATGTGTGGTTTATATCTTCATCTTTACGGCTGCACTTTTGTTCATATTCATGACCTTCACTCCTGCCCTTTCGTGGTTGTTGCTGTTTTTTCTTATAGGTTTCAACATGTTTCTGTTCATCATGGCTATTATTTTCCTTCATCTACCCATATGATGTCTGTTACTTATTCCACAAGGGGTTAATCACTTCTTCAAGGCATTACAAACAGTTTTCACCAGTCACGGCCAATGCCTGCAGTATGGCATTACAAAGAGTTTTCCCTAGCCAGGGCCAATGCCTGCGGTATGGCCCTATTTCATTTTCCAACCTCTCTGTTTCACATTTGCTGGTTTTTCATTCATAGACTGCTCTTCTCTTTTCATGTAGCTAAAACCTTCAACCAGTATAAATTTAGTCCTCAAGGACAAAATACAAATCTAAAAGTAAGATTCGATGGTTTGAACATAACCTCCTGAGTCGAATCCCTGCATTTCCTTGCAGTACATCTTTCTATAAGCAGGCATTTTGAACAGCAATGCTTGAAAATGTGTTGTCAAGTGCAATGGCAGAGAGCTGGCGCAATGAAAATGACACATATCTGAAATAAAGGGAGGATTCATGATTGCACCTTTGTGTCAGGGCAAACTGAGTATGAACATGAAGAGATTAAGTTGGAAAAGAGTGAGAGTAAAATGTGATCATTTCAGATGCTTTTTTGATGAGGACTAGATGATGAAAGCGCAGCCAGTGGAGACATAAAGTTTATGGCGAGGCTTTGAAAAATGTAAATGTGGAGAATATGGAGCCGTCTGCAGTGTGTCTGATTATATAAGGAATGTCCATCTTAGCTTCCGAGACTTCAATGTGAGGGAGAAACAATAAAAACATTTTCCTGTCACTTCTTTCTAAAAAAAAAAAGTCTCGTACTTTTCCTTCCAATTTGCATGTGATTATAAAACAAATTACTACTATGAAAACTAACATGCAAAATGCCAAATAAAACATTTTGATAATAACAATGTTTAAAGCAGTGATTAATTGGGTGTGCCCTGAGGAAATGATTAATTTGAACTAAAATGCATTATTGTTTAAAATCTATGCAACTATACATGCTTTATATTGCCAGTACTAGTAAAATTGCCATATTGGGATATGAAGGTCTTTAAAAAAATATCTTTCACTTATTTTGGGGCGAAATTACATGTCAAATGTACGAAAAAAATGTTAACACTTAGCCTGGCATGTTAGGCTCAACACTCTACCAGTGATTGGGTCTGCTGGGGTGTCGCGTCAAATGCATTTTCTGAGGGGGGGGGGGGCAAACTTGAACAAACTGACAAAGAAACCAATCAGCAGAGTGGATGTCACATAAAAGAAAAAAGAAAACATGTCGACTTTTGAAATAAATGTTTCCACTTCCGTCAGCTGTTGAGGTTTAATTGCCTGTTCTGGTTCTTGAACCTGATTTATTGCAGTATGATGTGAACAAATTATTGTTGCTGGCGTGCCATTTTGAATGAGGATGGACTCCCGCCACCAAAGAGTGACGTTGCGCACTTCGCCAAAAATACCCGACTTTGATTGGGTGGTTCGTTTTGCACTGAAGCTGAGCCACAGTGAATGGGATGGTTTCCAGAATCACTTATTTATTGGGTGTGGCTTGCCAGGGTAATCGCTGCTTGGTATCGGTGACTACTCACAAATTGAGTATTGGTCTGACAAACAAAGTAGTATTGAACATCCCTTGTATAAATGAATGCCTTTCTGACAGTGCCAAACAAAACTGAATGCTCTTTAAAAAGGCCACATTGTACAACAATTTTCTCATTAGATTGCGCTAAATTGTTGCCAATGAATGTATGCTATAGGAAGACAAATTTCCACAAATGCACACTATCATATGGTAAATATAAAGGGAGGATATCCTATGAGCCGGCGGAGTCTGCGGAACTGCTACGATTCTGCTGATTGAAGCACAGAATATGATTAACACTTTTGGGGAATGCAAAAACAAGTGGGAGAACAGATCCAACGAGGGGGTGGCTTGCTTGAGAGACAGACAGGCAGACAGAGAGTCTGAGGGAGAAATGACAGAGATTAAAAGTAAACTCCTGCTGCTGCTGGGCTCTGGAGATGCCAGGAAACAGCTGTCTAATCCTTTTGCTTCAATTGCCCTTTTTCTATCTTGTTCGTTCCGATGTTCATCCCTGCATCCACCCACAATTTCCTCTGTGCCCACCTTTCCTTATTTGCTCATGTGCCGGAGTGCTGACAGGGCTTTGTTGTGGTCCACACCTTGGCACAGACAACTGAGGCATTCAAGTGTGCACACACTTGGTCCCACTTGGAGTGTGCTTGCAAGTAAGTCACTGCGAGAGAACAACCAGGTCACTATTTCCATTCTGTGTGTGTGCGTGTGACAGCAGTCCTCCATGCTCAAAGAGAAGAGCACCTGGCACACCCAGACCTGTTTGTTCCTTTTTGTTTCCTCCCAAGCCCATTCCACGGAGCCTCACTTGCTCTCATCAAATATTAGTGCAGCAGCGGCCTAAGAGCCTTGGTAAAATTAAGCTGTCTCATTACTGTAAGGGAACACCTCCAAGTAGGACTGTAATTTCTTAGCCTCGTAACAGCTATGATTAATCAATTATTCATTATGCCTCTTTCTTTTTTTTCTTTTTTGAATTCAATTTAATGTCAAAAAGAAATGATAATGGAGGAAGAGCTCGGGTACTGTTTATGCGAACACAGCCGTGGACGATAAAGGCTGAAATGATTAATTGATAACTCATTTGGAAGGCATTTCATATAATCAAAGGTAGTGAATTAGGAATGTTAATGGCAATAAAAAAAAAAAAAAAAGCTTCTTGCTTCATGTAAGTTAAAGTTATGAGGGGAACATTCTGGCCTCCAGCTGCCAATACAATTTGTGTCATACCAAAACGGTTCACCTATTATCACCCACATGAAATATGTAGCTTCATCTTTTCCCCATGCCATAGAAAGTCCTCATTTGTACAATATCCAGTGAAATGCAAATGCAATAGGTGGTCGCTTTGAAGTCCAGCACTATGGGAATACTTTCTTCAACAACAAAAGCCCTGCAGGTACAATGTATGTATGTCAGAGAGGTTCAAGGAGTGGTATAACAAAAGATGCATTTGAGACCAAAACTTCAACCATCAGTCAGTGTGGGCCAGACGATCAACCAGAATGTCTACAAATTTCCTGTGACGTTTGCTGCATTTAGTGTATGAGAAGAGGCAAGAGTTGTGGCAGGACAACTCATGGCTGCTTCACCATGACAACCCACTTGCGCAGTAACCTGAGTATGTGACAGTTTCTAATAGAGTCAAACATCACCGCGGAGGAGACACCTCCCAACTCATCCGACCCCATTCTGTGTTTTGTCTTCTTTCTGAGGCTGAAGGAGGTCAAGGCACCCATTTTGAAGAAGACATCAAGATGACAGTGATGTTGGAGCTACGCAGGATCCCAGAAAAAAAAATCCTCCTTGTGTGCATGAAGGTGTGGTAGAGAAGTCTAAAAAAATGCGTTAGACTACAAGGGGATAACTTATAAAAAAAAAAGTAATTGGATTGATTAATAATTGGCAATTGTAATTTGGATTTGGACTTTCAGACATACATTGGAGACGTGTGCTCAGTGTTTGTGTTCCACTGCTGCAAGAAGAGATTCAGCAATTGACCCGGCCAGCCTTTTCCATCAGATACATGGTAATAACCAGTGACTAATAACTCTTGGAAGAGCATAGAAATTAGCCATATTACAAACAAATTTGGAAGTAAAGAGATTTAAATTAGAACAGAACAATATTAAGTCATAGTGTGACTTAAAGGCAATTGTATTCCTCTGCTGTGGTCCAAATATTATCAGACTCTGAAATGGCACGGCGTAGTGGTTTGGGCCACACAATGCTTTTAGTGCTTAATGAAGTGAAGTTAAAGTTGCACTTAATAAAGTTTTTCTCTCTTTTTGTTTCTCTGAGGAATGTAAGACCATTAAACAAGCTGTTGTTGTAGAGGCAAAGTATGCAAATTATTGGAAACAGTAATGAAATTAAGTAAGAGTTAAGAGAGCAGGCTATTTTGCTTGTCTGCTCGCATTTTTAGAATTATTATATCCCAACGAAAGCAGGGCTTTTATTTTCAAGACCACACTAATCAACAAACTTGAGCTGGTACGATAAATAATGATTTCATAAAGATCCCCTCCTCTTACCATTCTAAGGTCAATATTAGCATGCTACTGCTTAGAAAAACAGAGTATGAAAATATTGCTGCCAGCATGCTGCAGCTGCACCGAAACATGGTAATAGCATTTGTTTTCTTCAGTTATATGCATGAAATATGACAGATATGGGCTGTGCACGTATACTGTTCAACTTTTGTCATCAGGGCTGCTGTCTTTGGCTCCCAGTGAGAAAGAGCCAAAACAACAAAATATCAAAATCATAAAAACACATTACCATTATGTAGTTCACTCATGATATGAAATAATCAGGAAATTAAAAATGTAGCTGTACCATTGTATTTTCATACACTAGGAGAAAAGCTTGTACTGCTCTTCGAAGAACATCTTACTGTTGCCATGGTAGCCCACTCTGCACTCTAAACAGCACAGCTGAGCTGAGAGAGTCTTTAGTGATCTAATTTTTCTGCCTCGCTCTCTGCAAGTCCAATAAGAGCAACCATTTCCATATGTGTGACTGAATTTCCATTACTCCCATTAGGTCCTCTTCTTAAATCAGTGGCTAACAGATGCATGATTGACTGATAAGTCATTAACATGCCACCACAGTTGATTGCAGCAAAACCCAGTGCTGCCTTAAACAAGAGTGTGACTGTGTTTTAAATGCAGATTAGATATAGTATCCCTCTCGAAAGGGACACCATCTTTGTGAAATCCCTTTGGAGTTTGTATATCTGGCTTATGTGCCGGACTGGTTTCTGAGCGAGCGTGCATGTATGATCACAAGTTGTGTGCATGAGATTTTTTTTCAGATAAATAAAACACAAGTGACACTGAGAACCAAAATGAACTCTTTGTATGAATAAATCATTCCTCCCCAGACGCTATGACAGCAACTCATAAATGCCACTATTATGCAACTCGGTGAAATGTAACTCGATCTCAAATGTTAATTATAATGATACTAAAAACGATAACAGTTGTGCATACTGAGATAATCAATTCCCTTGAATGAAAATATCGTTTGTGCTTCTCAATTTACTGCCAGGCAGTAACCATAACTCATATTGTTGTCTCATATAACTGTAACATTTTTGTGGGTTAGTAACTTGAAAGAAATCAGCAGCAGGTGAAATATGAAAAAACAAGATTGAATATTGTAAGTAATCTCAATTTGGTTACAAATATATAAAGCAAGAGAGTTAGAGAGAAGGAAGAGAGGTAAAAGCTACCCATTAATGGTGAAACATCCACCACTTATTTTTGATTAGTACTGTGATTGTTTCTTCATATATGAAGAAAAACAAAAGTCATGAAAAAGATGACCATGATAAAACATCATTGTTAGTTGTGTATATGCAGTTCAATGAGGCAAAAGTGCATTTTAATAGATTCTGTAATTGTGCAGTCAACCATTCAAACATTCTGTTTTGTTTTTATACTGTCAATGGACGAAACACATCTCATTCTTATGGCATAATAAACCTTTAACAAAGCATGTGCTATGTATAAAATCAGCCCATCAATCAGTGAAGTAGAGCTTTACCTGAATAAAACACTGTAAAACCTAGTGATGGGAAAGCGAAGCTTTAAGATGATTCGTGAACCAGTTGTTGTATTCATTGAGCGCTCTAGATTGCACCTCAGGGGTGAAAGCACACTGACTTGCTATTTCTCAAACGCTTTTCTTTCAACTAACAGTGCTATCGAGAGGAGAAAAAAAAATGTTAAGCTTCATTTCCCCATCATTAGAAAGCCTCTGTTCATTTAAAACATCTAACAAATAAGTTCTGTGATACCCACACATTTGTTATAGCAATGTTTATCCCAAACAAAACAAACAAACAAACAAACAAACAAACAAACAAACACACAAATGCATGAATGAATAAATAAATAAACACACACGCACACACACACAAACACACAAACAAACAAACAAACAAACAATCTCACTGAGTTGCACAGCACAACTGAGCACACATTTCACCCACGTAAAATGGGCCAAATCTTCACAAGGCTTCTGCTGTTAACCAGTCTACTGTTATTGACTCTTTATTTTTTATTTTTTTAGCTTGCTGTAGCCCCAGGTGTTGACAATTCAAGGCCCTGATTGAAGTGTGATGGTGTGGAGCAGCAACACTATCACTGGAAAAACAAGGTTTGTCATCATTAAAGGCAATCTGAATGCAGAGTGATAAGGAAATCAAATTCTTGGCACGCTTGGACATCAGGGACAGTGCCTCTCCATTGGCATACCGGGGGACCGGAGGGTGTGTTCCAACTCTAGAGGAATCACGCTCCTCAGCCTCTCTGATAAGGTCTATTCAAGGGTGCTGGAGAGGAATGTCCATTTGGAGGTATAATTTCAGATTCAGGAGGAGCAATGTAGATTTCGTCCCGGCCGTGGAACAGTAGACCAGCTCTACAGCCTCGGCAGGGTCCTCGAGGGTGAATGGGAGTTCGCCCAACCAGTCTACATTTGTTTTGATGAAGGCAATTAACCGTCTGCCTTGGGAAGTTCTGTGTGTGTGTGGGGGGGGCTTCGGGAATACGTGGTACCAAATGTCTTGATAAGAGGAGTTCGAACCTTACACAAGTTGTGTCAGAATTTGGTCTGCATTTTCTGCAGTAATTCACATTTGTTTCAGGAGAGGGTTGGACTATGCCAATGTTGGACTTTGTCACCAATTATGTTCATAACCTTTATGGGCCTATCTACCCTCACCTATGGTCACAAGCTGTGGGTCAAGATCACGGATACAAGTGGTAGAAATGAGTTTGTGTCCGGGCTCTCCCTTAGAAATAGGGTGAGAGGCTCAGTCATCCGCGTGGGACTAGGAGTCGAGCCACCGTTCCTCCATGTTGAGAGGAGCCAGATGAGGAGGTTCGAGCATCTGATTATGATGCCCATAGACCTCCCTGGTGACATGTTTCAGCATGTCCCACAGGGAGGACCCACTGATATCTGGCCTGAAAATATCTTGGGATCCCTTTAGAAGAGCTTGAAGAAGTGGCTGAGGAGAGGGAACTTCCCTGCTGAAGCTGCCGTCTCCGCGACCTGAACCTAAATAAGTGCTAGTTGGATGGATGGATGGATGGATGGATGGATGGATGGATGGATGGATGTTTCTGCATCATGTGAAGGACAATTAACTTGCTTGTAGTTAGTAGTAATGTGTAACTACAATACCTCTTATTCCAAGGTGTTTTAAACTAACATGTAAAAACTAAAAATATGATTAAAAACACACTGTCAATAAAAAATATTATGGTGTACATATAACATGTAAGAGAATATTATTATTGAAAAATTTGTCATTGACTATGGCTGGAGTCACCCTTTCTAATTAAGCTGAGCTGATGTCAGTGCATCCTTGAAGGCAAAGGTATTGCTCATCCATCCATCCATCCATCCATCCATCCATCCATCCATCCATCCATCCATCCATCCATCCATCCATCCATCCATTTTCTGAACCGCTTTGTCCCCACGGGGGTCGCGGGCGTGCTGGAGCCTATCCCAGCCGTCATCGGGCAGCAGGCGGGGGACACCCTGAATTGGTTGCCAGCCAATCGCAGGGCACACAGAGACGAACAACCATCCGCACTTGCACTCACACCTAGGGGCAATTTGGAGTGCTCAATCGGCCTACCAAGCATGTTTTTGGGATGTGGGAGGAAACCGGAGTGCCCGGAGAAAACCCACGCGGGCTCGGGGAGAACATGCAAACTCCACACAGGTGGAATCGAACCCGCACCCTCCTAACTGTGAGGCGTACGTGCAACCCAGTGCCCCACCAAGCCGCCGGTATTGCTCATTATTTTTCTAAAAAAGTTCAAAATTCTGGGTTCAAGTTACAATTTACTGCAAGAATATAAATGAAGAAGCTGAGGATGGTCTTTTTTTCTCCTTCTTGTGGTGGTAGGTGGGTTCCAAGAGAAAACATCAAAAATAACTCATGGATCACATGCCATGCTCCCAGGTTACTAGTGATACAGCCGTTACCGCCAGGCAAGACTGTGAGTGACAGAGCTCATTAGTTTCAGTGTAGGGTTATAAAAGTGGAACAATGCAGATAATGTAAGGAAGTGGGGGGAGGTTTGCAGGACACATGCATGATCCCACACGCAAAACGGGTTATACTAGGCTCTGAACTGGGACCTGAGGGCCTTCTGGGAGAATATGAAGTTGTGTTGTCAAATGGCTGGGGGACCGGGGGGTCAGGGTTAATGGTAGTAGTTTAGAAAATTTGACTGCGGGTTTGCCTTAGGATGGCACCAATGACCATGCATTTTATGTTGCATACATCACATACAATGCATGTTAACTGTATATTACAACATCTACGTATGTGTTAACGTGTGAATGTCTTTAATGGGACAAGGGTCACATAAACACACAGGCCAAAAGGGGCACAGTGGGTAATCGTCTGTGTGGAGGCGGGCTTTTCAATTCAGCTGAGCTTCACTTTGTTGACATAGCAAAATACTACATATCCCCACATGACAATAATAAAGTCATTCTCTTGGCAAACAGAGGTGAGCAGGTTTAACAAGAAAGTGATTCAGCCATGAGGGGCAGATGGAAAGTCTACTTGAGTCATTAAAAAACAAGCTCAACTAGTGGAAGAACAGGCAATTAGATGGCTGGAGAGACAGACAGAAAAATGGACATGGATGGATGGATGGATGAAGGATGGATGAGGGATGGGTGGAGGGATGGATGATCAGTGGAGGTGTGTGTTTGTGAAGGGCATTCAGCCATCTGCAGAGATAAACAGAAGGAGGACCCAACAGCGTGGACTGTGGCCTATGGGAAGCCTGAGTGACAGTGGTGACATTTAGAAAGAGCACAGTAGACTGAGAATAAATAGCAGGAGCAGCAGTGTCTAATAAACAAACATGCACACAAACCACACACATTTGTGTACCACGTTAGTGTTTGACTATGTAACACTGAATGCCTTCAAGCATGTGTAAATACACTCATCATACAGTATAGCAACACACACACATATGCACACAAACGTGCAGTCAAGGGAATTAAGGAACACAATCTCCAAGTAATCTAAAACAGAGACAATGTCCAATACTGTTTATTGGCCTTCAGTCTCTGATTAAATTTAACAATGGAGAGCTTTCTCTGAGCTCAATGCACCCAAAGAACATTCTGTCCTTGCCTATTAGAGGTAATTGATCAGTGATTTGCGAGCACCGACACGCACATCGTAACTACAGCCGACATTAAATATGTTAATTTTTCAGGCTGTGCGAGACGTAACATACAATGAAAAATGTAGGGATGGAAAGAACTGACTCAGATTACGTAGAATTTAAAGGTATTCCTCTTTTGCTATTGTCCTTTTCTATATTTTTTAGGGAAATATTCGTGTTCATACACTGCATCTACTTCAATTACGTACATACTACGTCAGATATAAAAAGTGTACACGGTCCTGTTCAAATGCCAGGCCTTTATAACGTAAAAAAGAGACCAAGTAGCTTTTTTCCCCACCAACAAAAACTAACAAACATCACTAGTAATTGAACAGGTTCAAGGAATATACAGACAAGGTTGAAGGACTAATGAACAATTGAAATGGCAGTCAGTACTTGCACAAAATATGCCCATTCTGAAAATAAATAAATAAATAAATAAATAAATAAATAAATAAATAAATAAATAAATAAATAAACGAAAGATGAGTCAAACTTCTTTGGGATTCATCTGAGACAATTTAATGTGAGCAGGTGTGCGTTGACTAATCTAATATGAGTATGAAAAAGAATGGCTAATTCTTAACACAGCCTCATGGAGGTATTGAGTGGGCAGACTTGTCCAACCGGTTATTTGAGTTGTTTATTTTTACTGCCCCTCGTCACCTGATCCACACACAAAAATCCATTGAGTTGTACAGGTTATATCACATAAATGGTGGAAAAGGCTTTGAAATGATTTATCTTGGTCTTATTCTCATAACACAAACCCTGGTATTTGGCCTGGGGTATTCCGACTTTTTATATCCTCTGTAGATTTTGTCACTTTGAAGCATATGGTCATTCAAACTGCAACTGGGAAGTGAGCTCCTTTCCTGTTTGTCTACTTTACTGAGATCAGTGTAGAGATAAACCTAGATATTCAACTAGACATATCAATATTATTATTATCATAATATTATATAATATATATATACAGTGTATTTTCCCGACTATAAGTCGCAGATTTTTTCATAGTTTGGCTGGAGGTGCGACTTATACTCAGGAGCGACTTATATATGAAATTATTAACACATTATTATTTGATCATTAAAATATTACTTCCTTACTAGTATATCACTTCACATGTTATTTTCACACTACACCGCATAAGAGCGCTCTAGGCCTGTGGAATAATTGGAACTGCCACTGCCGAGTCTGACGTCAGCGCCGCATTTACTTCCAGAGTCAGTGGAGTTGTTTATAAGTGACACAGAGGACAAAGATTTTGATGGATTTAATGATTCGGGCTCCAGAGCTCTGGAATGCCCTACCAATGGATATTAGAACTGCTACCTCAGTAGAAACATTTAAGACACGTTTAAAGACATATTTCTATGATATGGCCTTTAATTACCCGGAGTGGCCAATTCGGCTGGAATTAGTTTTTGCTCCCTCTCCCCGACCCCACTCCCCCCACCCCTCCCCGGCTGGGGAGGTGGTTAGGTGACACCCAAGCTGACGGCGGCTATCTAGATTCTCGTGGACCAATTCAGCATGAGGGAACTGCAGCGGATGACCCTCCTAGAGGACACTGCCAGGACAATCGTAGGCACCTCCGACAGCTCTTCGCTTTGGCCTGGACAGCCACTTTTTGATTTCCATATTATCTATTTTATGTGCCCTCTTTGCATCCATTGCACCCTGGTGATCCTGAAAGGGGGATCCTTCCATCTGTGGTCCCTTCTCAAGGTTTCTCATTTTTCCCCTGGTAGGGGTTTTTGAGTTTTTCCTTGCCCTTTTGGGAGCCCAAGATCAGGGGATGCTTTGAGAATAATTGTCAATTGATTGTCTATGTGAAGCCCTTTGAGACTGCTTGTGATTTAGGGCTATACAAATAAACTTGACTTGACTTGAATGATTTGGAGTGACACAGATGGTTCGATAAACTTATTTATGTTATAGTTATTTGAATAACTCTTAATATGTTACGTCTCAGTTCCTCTTTTATGTGTTTATGTAACGTTAGCATACCGTAGTAACATTTAGACAACAATGGGTTTGAACCCAAGCGACCACAACCAAAAGACTTTCTCCACCCCAAATAAAATAGTCCTAAATAAGGGAAAAATCCATGGGATTTTAGCCTCACTATAGTGAAGAGCTGACAAGTAACATCGAAGACAAAAGCTTACAACATTAGACTAGATCTTACTGAGAATACTCCTGCAAAAATAAACTAACACTTCCATATTATGCACTTGTGCGCACAGGGAAGGGCTTTGAGGAATGAATATTCGAGTTTGTATAAATACAGACAAAACCAAAACGATAATATTTTAAATCTTGCAAGAGGGCTCATCATGCTTAAAGGGGCTCCATTTACACTCACCCCTACGAGTGAATGAGAGCCACGCTAACTAAAGTAACTGGGTCACCCAAATGTTTAAGGGGAGGGCAATTCCCTCAGGCCAATACTAAGCGAGGTGAAACATTCACTGTGTTGATATTCTAGCACACATGGCAGTATGTGGCTATCCTGCTATATTGGACACAACTGCATCTGCTGTGTTTGAATGAATGTCATACTTGTTGCTAAACAATGCTTCATCAATGACACACACTTTCCAAAAGCGTAAGCATAACAATCAGAAACATGTTTGTGTGCATGTAATAAGAAATGAAAGGGACAGAAAAAGGATGGCAAAATTGTACCTGCAAGATACTTGGCAGTGAAATCTGATGTATTCACTGGCGGCACCGAGACGATAAAACACCGAGCATGAAGAACGAGGTAACGCCAGACATATATTTATATTTATATTTATCAATTAAGTTATCATATCAAATACATAGCTAGTCTGGCATTTGCATTTATAGGTCATGTGTTACCTGAAGTCATGTACTTCTTACTTTGTAAGGTTTTAAAAACAATTGCCAAGCAGCAAGTAGATCAGTTTTTCCCATCTCATCAAAACCTTAGAGAGCAATTGGCATGGCCTTCATTGTAGATGGATTAGACATACATATATCCAATTTTGTATTTATAAATAATGCACATCCGTGTTAATGTTTAAAGAGACAAGAAGCTCCTGCCCTATCCTCAATCTGCTAGGTCAGACTCACACGAACAGTGATAATACTAGCATAATCCTCTCCGGAAAGCTCAGAATGTCGACCTAAGAGTCTTTAATTTCAGACACTTAATGAGATTTTTAATTGGTGACCTTTGGAGAACGCTTTCTTGCCACTACGTATGAGAGCACTAATGAGAGCAGAGAGAACATTCAATACTCCCATCAGGATCTGTCACTATTGTCTTTCAAAGAGTTTGAGTAAATCAAAAGTTCAAATAACCGGTTGATCAGTTTGAGTGACATGCAGTGATCTAAATGAAACAGAGGTCTTACCGTGGTGAGATATCACAGCCTTGCTGCATGAAAGCCCCCAGTGAGAACCAAAGGGAGTTGAAAATGCCAAACTCATTGGTCTGCTCCGGACTTTGCTGGTTGGAGTTTGCTTGGGTCGTTGTTTGGCCCTGCTGCAAACCGTTGGAGCCCGCCGCCTGAGTAGGGCTCTGTGGCTCTCCTCCTTCCTCGTAGTCGTCTGCGTGCCACTCGTAGGGGCTGAAGCGACTGACAAGGAACAGCACCACGCTGACGCCAATGTAAGCAAACACTATGCACATCCAGATCTCATAAGCCAAGGGGTCCAGAAACGAGAACACTCCGGGTTTGGATTTGGTGGGTTTCTTGATCATGATAGAAATGCCCAGAGACATGAAGGGCTTGGAAAAGTCGATGACTTCCTCTCGAACTAGGGTGATGGTCAAAGGAGCCACAGCCACGTCTGCTTTCTGAGGGAGAGAAAATTCGCAATGCATATTTATTCTCATCGATTACAACATTGAATTACATTGTATTTTCAATACACAACCCCTAATATTAATTAACAGCCAACCATCTTTCATTCCATGAAAACATGACTGCTGTGCATCCAATCAAAGTAATGAAATGACATAATGAAAAAACAAAAACAACAAAACGGACACAGTATGTAAAATAAGTTAAGCTATTCCTTTCAACACAGCACACTCGGAGCCCGTACCCTTATTACCAGATAAGACTTAGAAACAGATAAAACCTCATGCGAAGCAATACACTCACCCCATACACAAGTTCTCCAACCATGCCGTTCCACATTTTGGTCTCAGGGTCTCTGGCTCCATACTTGCCATCCGAAACAATCTTCAGTTTGTACTGGTAGCCAACATGTTTGGCTATCTCTGCAGCCAGCTCGACAATGTAGCCCTCATACTTATCATTCCCAACAAGCTGCTCATGTTTCTTCTTAAGCATCACATATGGTGATTCCTAAAAATACACAGCATAAAAAGCAATGAAATAACGGAATGACTGAAATGTGTATAAAAACATTAAAACTTGCTGAAATAGAATGTCTCTGGCTATATGACTATATTGAACAAACTGTAGATTAGCGCAGTATAGCGAAACATTTTTTATTTAAGCAGAGACAGCATTATGCTTTATATTAAAGCTGTTAAGACTCTGTAACACAGTAATCCTTATGAAAGGAATATTATTGAGATGAAAATGTATTTGTCGCTCTGCAAGAATTGGAAGCAACATTAATTAAATGACATTACATCATGTTTATTAGGCTGCATCCTTTGAAGGTACGTTGTGTAATTAAGATGCAAACAATTAGTACAACAAAGTGACACATGAACCAGAGGGGTCAGTGAGGTAGCAGAGGAAGACAATATCAATGATTAGACTTAGTCTTGGAAAAAAGGATTAGTGTGTGTGTGCGTGTGTGTCTGCCTGTCTGTGTGTGTAGCCTGTCTGACCTCTGTTCTTACATCTGTCTGGAACCGTAATTTTGTCATAGTCACATTTGTGCACCTTGCACTGATTGGTTGTCGTAAGATATTACCGCTGCCTTTCCACCTGGGGCCTCATTTTGCCTTTCCGCAAAAGTGCATTTCACATAGATTTCCAGGTCTGAGAAGAATTGTACATTAACCCTGGAATGACCACAACTGGATGTATTTTATTGTGCTGAGGTAAGGAAACTCAAATTATGCATAAAGAAAGAGCAGGATGATGTTTTTCTTCCCTTGTATGTTGTCTCAGTTCTGTTCTTTATGGCTGAGGTGATCGTTGTTAGACTCCTGTTTAAATATCAACACCCAAAGAAGAAAAAAAAAGCAGGGCAAAGTGTAGTGCACTTGAAATGATGGACATAGCACTCTTGAGAATACCAGTGTACAAACATATACATACAATGTTGCCAACTTAGCGATTACATTTAGTGAGTTTTCCAAATTCTCTAAAGGTTCTTTTTATTAACCATTGAGGAACTCATTTAAACTTTGGTTTCTAAACAGCAGTAACCAGGATTTTTTTTTTATTAAAGACCTGTTTTTGAACAAGATGAATTGGGGAAAAAAAAAAACAGTCCAATTTCAGAGTGGAAGCAAATTCAAAGATGCTGAGTGCTAGTGTTGCAATAAAGCCAATCTGCTTCGCTTCTTCAGATCTCCCGCTCACAGCCTGTTTGCACTTGCAACTAGTTGCACTGTAGTCAGGTACAAAAGTTGCACCTGCATGGTGGTGGAAGCACACTGCCTCAAGCAACAGCTCAGCCAGCAAAAAAGTTAGAAGGTGTAAAAGCTCTGCACTGCAACCCCCTCAGTCTAATAAATGTTAACACCTAATGTCCTCTTTGGCTTTGAGGCAAAGATCCCATTTATCTTCTCAAAAAAGGGGACACTGGTAGAATATTTTGTCAGAGAGTTTGTTTGGCTCTTGATTGAGTGCAGCATTCATGCTTAAAAGGGAAGTCAGCCCCCAAAATTTTCTTTGTAATTATATGTTCTGTGCAGCCCAACTAGTTGAAATAAAATGTTCTGATGTTTGTGGAATATAAATAAAACTGGGAAAATCCTCCTGTTTTTTATCAATCTCAGGGGGCAGCTGTTTTGCCACTTTCGGTTCTCCAGTTTTCTGAAGATTAGCCACAATTTGTTGTGACCTGGCAACTGTGGAGTGGTTTTCTGGCTGGATCCATTCCAAGACTTGTAATCATACATGCACTGATGCCCAGGGATAAAAAAACAAATCATTACTTCAAATATACCATATATAAGCCAGTAAACAGAGAAATCTCTGCATCCATTGCAGCCTGGTCATCCTGGAAGAGGGACCCTCTCATGGTGTGGTCTCTTCTAAAGGTTAATCATTTCCCCTAGTTGGAGCTTTTAGTTTTTCCTTGCCCTCCTGGGAGTTTAAGATCGATGTTTAAGAATATTTGTCATTTTCACGTGTCCTGAGTGTTGTTAGTCATCTAAATGTTGAACAGAGGCTGTGATGTACTGAAGTCAAATTCCTTGTTTTGGCATGCTCAAACATGGCAAATAAAAACTCTTGAATCTTGAGTCTTGACGTGGAAATGAGCTGGTGACAACAAATGTATTCTCTGATATCAAATTTTCCACACGACAGAACCAGAGAACATACTGCCAAGATAAAGTTACATCTCCAAGGTTGTGTCTCTATTTATGTGTCTATTTAAACCAGGTGTTCTCAGAAATGGTCTTAAATTTCAAGGGGATGTCAGAGATAACCTTGCTGCTTTACTCACAAATCCAAACTAGTATAAAAACACATCTGCAGCTTTATCTCTTCCAGACAAGGTCACTGAAAACTGCCAACTTGAATTCAACTGGAGGATCATAATCTAAAATTTGAGCACGCTTGTCAAAAGCTTTACTCTGGAAAGTTTGTACAGTCGCTATTCGGTTTGGTTGGACCCACCCTTCCTTCCAGAATCTAGAAATGTAGTTTTTGATACTACTTTTTTGATTGCAGGTCGTTTAAGAGTCCAGTATTTCCATTCACCAGTTTCTCCAACGCATGTATTCACAGGCGCAACAGTTGATACTTTCAGAATCTCGCTCTATTATTCACACGACTACATGTCTGCTAGGTATCATCTTGGTTGTAAGAATATGTTTTTTGGGGGAGGGCGGCGGGTAAATGTCCTGGTTCTATTTTCCACAAACTCACCAAGATAGTTGTGACAATGTAAGTTCGGTTCTGAAGGCCATAGGTGTCATTGCTGCCTCTCATGAAGCTTGCGGTAGTCACATATTTCTCATCTTCATTCCAGTAGCCAACCTGTGAAAGGAATTAATTATTTTCTTAACGTTTTAAAAAACAGGTCCTATATTAATCCTGAGGATTTTACACTTGAAGAGCTAATTCCAGATCCAATATAAACAAGCATATTAAAGCAGCTGATGTAATGCTCACCTTTTTGGGTCCTGATGGAGCCAGTTCCATTACACTAACAGTGTAGTTGGTTCTGCGACCTTTCTCGTTGAATTGAATGTGACCAGTCAGTCCATCGATACGGACCTACATTTGAGCACCAGTAATTGACAAAGTAAGAAACTGTAACATATATACTGGAGACAGAAGCACAATTTTTCTCCATGTCACAAAAACAAGTGTCTGTATGGCAGACATCCCGGATGGCAATGTCTGCCTCCCTACGGAGGTGAATGACAGACAGTGTGTCCATGTACAGTCCAGTGTTTGTCTTGGCGGAATGATGGAGTTAATTGAGCGAACACAGCTTCATTCCGCTGACTATCCGAAGGCAGATGGCGAGATTGACACTGAGTGGGCCTCTGCACAGCCGTTTTGCAGACGGAGCCTCGGGCTGCCAGCATACATGCATGCTATTACCTGATATGTTCTACGTGGTTTCAAGTCTATTATGAGTTCCAGAGAAAATAAAAAAAAAAAAAAAATGATATTTTTAGTCTGTTATTTCAGGAATTTTCTCCGTTTCTTGATAAGAGCGCAGGCTTGTGTGTGTCTGTATGAGTAAGAAGCAAGCAAGAGCAAGTACACTGTTTCTTTTTTCATTGCCAAATATTACATTTCTAAACTCAATTGCCGATGTCTTTTTCCATGATGATCACAGCTGAGTGTTATTGCCTGCAGACATTGTTTACCAGCCTTGATGTCACTTTTGATACTGGGGACTTTCCTACGACTTCAAGTGAACTTTAGATGACAGAATGAGCCCTAATTTGCTCAGCCAGCCTCAACTCAGGAGCTGTTAGCCCATGTGCCACTCAGAGATGGCTGTATGACTCTCGAGGTTCGTGTGTTTGAATGCAAGGCTTGTCTGTGTGTGCGCAAACCTGCTGCAAGGCTCTTTGAATGTCTATGCCTTGACCCCATGGAGCTGGTGGGTTGGCAAGGCATTCTCCAGCGTTGCCCCTGCGCGAGATGTCTATCCTTTGTCTCCTCAAATTCTGGAATGCTGTTGACATGACTTTTACGCCATCATATGTTAGTGCTCCAGTGTACTGGAAGATAATTGGAAGAAAAGGTAGACAATTTTGAAGACTGTGATGTGAGAATATCACCTAACTAGATGGTCAATATCACATCCATTCTTCCATTTGCTTCCACAGTTAATTGCTTCACATTCATTCATTACTTTTGCTGGCTAAATCCATAATAAGATAATTTTATTGTACAACAGAAGCATTTTAAATTTTGAAATGGGACTATCATGCAAAATTTACTCTCACACAATTTTACACTTTCATGACAGCCACAAACAGTAGTGAATCTAACAACTCTTCTGATTTACGGCAATGATTATAGATAATTATAGCAAAGGTAAAGATTGCAGTTACTTTGAGTCCAGTCTTGGGCATTTTGGAATCCTTGTTGTCAAATTCTATCCATTGCTGGACCACCCTACTAACACTGGGCTCTGAGTTGTTGACCAGCTGGAAGCCGGTAATGTTCGCTCCACCCTTCCGGAGGTCTGTCAGGTCAATGTCCAGGAAACCCTGTGAGGGGAGGCGGACAGGCAGGCAGAGTGAGAGCCACGGGCAGAGACGCTCACCGGCCACAATATTAGATGCATCTGTACAATCGAATGTCGCAAGAGCTGTACTAACAATTCTGACAGCACAAAACTAAAGAACAAACTATCTCAGTTCATACCATTTTATTTTGGTTTTCTCCTGCATCAACCTTGTTTTGCTAAACTAATATCAATAAACAAAAGAGGTGAGAAAAGATGTTGCAAAAGAGGAAACGCAGTGCAAGTAAGTTAGTTGTTTGTCTGATAAAGCTAAAACAGAAAACTAGAAGGAGATAAATATTGCAATACCTCATTCCATCACAGAGATTATTAAATATTAATGGCATCCTGAAAATGAAATGCACCTCTTTTGCACTTGAAACGCAAGCTCGTGCAAGAGACTCACTGTCTCTCCTCTGGGACAAAAGTAGTGAGAAAAAAAAAGAAAAGAAATCCAAGTCCTCAAGTGGAGTTTACAGAGTGAGCAACTTTTGAAAAAGATCGAAGCTTACAGGCCACAATGCACAAAAAGCAGGCAATGTCTTCTTCAGTCAGAGCATAGTGGGCTTGGCTGTAATGATAGATGCAAAGTCTACTTGCTCACCATCATGTGAAGAAGGCTATTTTTATAAAAGGGACAAAGGGAAGTCAGTAAGAACCAGAGAGTTGTGATTGAGAGGGAAGTCCAAGGGAGAAGAGTTTTGACTGATGAGAGGAGATGGTGCCACTCTGATTGAAAAAAAATATTTCCATCTTCCCTCTGATCTTTTTGTTTGAATCTCACATCAAGGTTTCTTTGGGCTCTCTCAGTCACAAGGCCATATGCTAAATGGAACTACGGTATTTTCCGGACTATAAGTCGCAGTTTTTTCAGAATTTGGTCGGGTGACTTATCCTCTGGAGCCACTTATGTGTGAAATTATTAACACATTGTTATATAATTTCACATGTTATTTTCACACTAAACCACAAGAGGGTGCGCTAGGCTTGTGTTGGCAACTGACGATGTTTCTGACGTAGGCGACGTAGAAGAGGAAGTGCCACATCTTCTATCTCTGGAGTTAGTGGAGTTGTTTAAAAGTTACACAGAGGATGACGTTTTCATTGGATTTAGTGATTTGGAGTGATACAGATGGTTTGGTAAACTTGTTAGCATGTAATTTATGCTCTTGTTATCTGAATAACAATAACAATAATAATATGTTATGTTAACATACAAGGCATGTTCTCAGTTCGTTGTTTATGTGTCGCGTAACGTACAATTATTCAGTCTGTTGTTGCCTCTATTCTATTTTTATTTCAAATTGCCTTTCAAGATGACGTGTCTGTTCTTGGTGTTGGATTTTATCAAAATTTACTCCCAAATATGTGACCTACACTCCAGTGTGGCTTATATATGTGTTTTCTCTTAATTATGGATTTTTGGCTGGTGCAACTTGTACTCCGTAGTGATTTATAATCCAGAAAATACGGTACTTTCTAGTCCAGACAATAAATAAGCGATTGATCATTATTTTAAATTCAGGAGACCTGGATGACTGAGTAGCTTTATGTGCTACTGTTTTCATGATTTTTTGAGGGGTCTAGTGAAGGTTGGCATGGCAACAACTGCAACATGAAAGCCAGTTCATGCTTCAATGGAAGCAAATGTCACCACCTGCTCCCTTAAGTATGAGCATGCTGCCAGGTGTCATTCTTCCTGCACTTTAACAGCAAATTCTGGAGAAAAAATAGTCAACTGAAGAACGAGTCAGCCTTAGTCACAAGGCTAGAGCGGTTCATATTTGAAACAACAGCGATCGAAAAAAGTAAAAAAGGCTGAATATAAACATTGGTCAGTGGACCGGTCAAAAGTATGTGTAGATGCCATTTATGTATTTAATAGCGAGGGTGAACAGTGATTTAAGTGCCTCTAATGAATGTTCGTATACCTTTCTGTGGTCTGTATAGTAATTGTTTTGGGTAATTGCCAATTTAGTGTGAGTTCAGGCTGATATGCAAAATGGGTATGTGATAATTCGGGGCAGCTATAAGTCTGAGGTTTTTCTGTGCAAATGTGACCAGAAAAAGAAACCAAAGCCATTTCATTGAGGTTTGCTGCTGCATTTTGCTCATTAGCTAACATTTTATTTCACTTGTTAGATTCTCTAGTGAATCTGTCTTCATTTGTGTTATCTGTCACATTTGTGACCCAAATTTGATTTGAAAAACAAATCGCACTTGGCATCAATACAAAGTCTATTGTTTCCCTGGTGCGGGGCCAACTTCTTTGGTCGATTGTAAAATTAAACCTTACTGTGACAAAGTTGCTAATAAACCAGGAAATACATTGAGGTGCTCTAAAAAATTTGCTTCCGTATTTATCATGTAGACTACATGTTCAACTTATGTTTAAGAGCTTGCACAATTACTCGTGAAACGCAATTCACCAACTTTGGTGCTCAAGGAGTCTCTTGAGCATCGGTCAAGTACACTTGGTCCGGTCGGACCATCTCATTCTTGTCAATGCAAAGAAAATGGAAACAAAAGTAGCACAAACATTTTAATGGCCTGTGTTTGAAAATAACTGTGATTCATGCGTTTGGGCTAGACAAGCAAGATTGAGCCATTCTAATAACCGCAGTGGTGAGAAAATGTTCCAGCTGCAGCATATTAATGCTGTTATTACTACAATGTCAATTATTCTCTTCCGTGTCACTGAGTGAATGTGGAGAATGCTGTAGGGTAATCTGCAGAGAATTGGCATGTCAAAAATGGCAGTAGTCAAATTGAGCTAATGGATCTAATCTTACACTACATTGACTGCCTAACCTTTGTCATCGTGCTCACACTGTGTCAATATGGCTAAATTGTTTGCAATGTCCATTTGACTCATAACAGTGACAGATCTGAAAAGACATTTAAAGGCGGAGCTCCATTTGCTTTGCTTTTAGTGTCAAAGGCTGTGAAGGACAACTGGAGTCTGATTGGTCAGTAGGTTACATGAATGATTTCCTTCAAATATACGTATGTATGTCTTTCTAATAAAATATATATTGATACATATGTGGAACAATTCAACTTAGCTCAACTGGATGCACTCACATCTTTTATATCACAACTGATTTTCCAACTGAAATTGTTTCTTTGTAGCATAGTTGAGAACCTTTATTTCTGAATTTTATTTAAGTGCTAGTTGGATGTCTCCAATGGAAAAAATTTACAGCAGCAGTTACTTTAATTGAAAAATAGCAGATTGTGTTTTCAGATCGGACGCCCCGGACGAGGTGGTTCTAGTCCATGAGCTCTACCGACATCCCTTCTCCAGAAGATTCATTGTAAAAACAGAGGAATATGAATGCTTACCAGGTTTGCCAAGATGTAGTGGTAACTCTTTGCATTCTTGCCTTGCTCAACAATCTGCAGGAAAGAAAAATAAGAATAAAGGATGAAATGACCCAGACACAACAACCCATACACAACAATGTGCTGTGCAAGCGTAGATGTGAGGGTGAGCCACTGTCAAAGTAGCATTCTATACCTAGTTGAGTGTTCATGACAGGCAAGCAAGAAAGTGGGTCCATACAAATTAGAGCAATGGCACAAAATGACAAAACAGGTCAACCTTCAACTTTGGACAGACTGGATTTACATTTATCATTATTTTCCAGAACGACCTTAGTATGAGGCGGCTCGGTGGGACACTGGGTAGCAGGTCCGCCTCACAAGAGAGTGCGGGTTCGATTCCACCTCCGGCCCTCCCTGTGTGGAGTTTGCATGTTCTCCCTGTGTCCGTGTGTTTTTTTCCGGGCACTCCAGTTTCCTCCCACATCCCAAAAACATGCTTGGTAGGCCGATTGAAGACTCTGAATTGTCCCTAGGTATGAGTGTGAGTGCGGATGGTTGTTTGTCTCTGTGTGCCCTGCGATTGGCTGGCAACCGGTTTAGGGTGTCCCCCGCCTACTGCTCGATGACGGCTGGGATAGGCTCCAACACGCCCGCGACTGCCGTGGGGACAAAGCGGTTCAGAAAGCAAGTTAATTGTCCTTCACATTATGCAAAATGGATGGATGGATGGATGGATGGATGGATGGATGAATCGATGGATGGATGGATGGATGGATGGATGGATGTATGGGCCTTAGTATGATTATTATCAGGGATAATTAACATGATCTTATTACTCTTTGACACTGTCCTCTCACATAATGTAGCTTACAATTCATTGAAGGATAAAAGGGATTACTGTATGTATTTTTAACGATCATTTTAGAACTAGCATATTTTTTTATAAATATATAAAAGAGTGTATATAAATATAAAACTTGAGAATAAATAGTATTTTTTTATGGATGTATTAACTTGTGCATGTAGTTTTGGTATGAAAATAAACAACAATGTCAAGTTTTCTTTTTTACAAAAGTATGTATGAGAGCGCCCCGTGACAGAGGGGCTAATTTACAAAATAACCATGCCCCCATATCAAGTTTCTCAGCATAGAATATTCAATCAATGATTTTGCTAAATCATGAAACAGGGAAATGTGTGTAATTATTTTGTAGACTATTTTTTAAAATAGATAGCTATTTTACCATCTAGTCTTTCTATTTTACTATCTATTTTACTATCACTGAGAGCTCTCGTTTGATATTTGATTTGTAAATAATTCATAGCAAAATCAGTGGAACATCATGATGATCAAACAAACAAAACCAAAAATGTGTAGCATTCATTTCTCATCGTAGCACACAGCATAATGACACTCGCCTTTATTGCTGACCGGTCAGCCCCACCCCAAGGGTCAGCCCAGATGAAGTAACACATCAAGAGGTGTGGAGCATAGTGCCGACATCAATTTATTCATACATTTATTTTTGGCCCCACTTTGACTGACATTTAAATAGGCTGCCCTCTCCTCATTGTGGTGCTTAAGGCAACTCACGTGCCTAAATAGAGACAGTGTTTTACAATTCAACCACTGAGTCTCAATGGCGTCAGCAAGGCATTCTGAGAAGTCACACGAATTAGGTCTGAGCGGACAGCTCTAGTCTAAACTCGTGCGCCATCCAATTAATATTTCTTACAGTTGATAAGCAGTTCATTCCTGTGTCTACGTTGAACTAGTGAGCACATTGTTGGTCATCTTACTCTCTCAGCATTTTCCCCTGAGGGGGGTGAGCATTGTTTTATGTTTAGTGTGCGTACGGATGTGTGTGTGCATGTGCATGTGCGTGTGCACGTGCGTGTGCATGTGCGTAATACCGCTGCAGGTCACGGCAGAAGGTGGCATTTGTTATTAATGGTGACCCCAGCACAAGGCAGGCCCTACAGTCAAGCCTCGGGCAAGGAAAAGCAAGAGGAAGACACCCGCACACACGCACGCACGCACAAAAACACACACAAATGCAGACAAACACACACACACACAAACACAAACACACAAACACACTGACACGACTACACAAACATACAGGCAACAGTTGGCTACCAAATGCAAATGTTTGTGACATGCGTGCCCATTAATTACCCATGCAAATTTATGGCATTCAGACTCTGGTCCCCAAAAGAAAGGGCCAATATTTTTCTAGTAACAATTCTGTGACCAAGGATGTTCTCCAAGGAGACTACATTAACATTTAGCTGCTATGAAAAGTCACCTTTAGTATACTCCCAGTGACATTATCGTAAGAGAATCTGTGTACTGTAAGAAATGAATGAGACGAACACGGGGGTTTAAAGGGTGAAAGAGGCAGGCGGGTGTGTATGTGTGCGCACCGCTGCATGCAGGTGCCAGAAACTCTGTGGGTGCACAAGTAGGGCACCATGGAGACGAGGACCAGATGTGGATGATTGATGGTGACTGTCTAAGTGGAAAACTTCTCAGTCCGGGCTTCTGTAAGACGATGAGAACTGATGCAATAACCTTATCTGTTGACCAGGCCATCAATAACATTCACGTCCAACTAAAATAGTGTCTACTTTATGTGTGGGTGTGGATATGGATGTGAATGTACAGTATGATTCATGGATTGATGTGGCAAAAACATGTTTACGAGTACAAGTGTGTTTCTGCATCTCATGAACAAAGGTTTGTGTGTCTGTGTTATTTAGTAGTTTCACTATTTGTCTGCATTTCAAGATTCAGATTCAAGATTCAAGGGTTTTTATTCGCCATGTTTGAGCGTGTCAAACAAAGAATTTGAGACTGGAAGGTTGTGGGTTCAAACCCCGGCCGGATCATACCAAAGACTATAAAAATGGGACCCATTGCCTCCCTGCTTGGCACTCAGCATTAAGGGTTGGAATTGGGGGGGTTAGATCACCAAATGGTTCCCGAGCGCGGCACCGCTGCTGCTCACTGCTCCCCTCTCCCCCAGGGGATGGATCAAAATCACATGGGGATGGGTTAAATGCAGAGGACAAATTTCACCACACCCAGATGTATGTGTGACAATGATCATTGGGACTTTGGGACTTTTTGACTTTAAATATAAGATATCCACAAATAATTTTGTGGCATAGTTAAAGTAATTAAAGCCCACACGTAATGACAAAATACCAGTATGTACTGATTCAGCCGCTGAGAGTGTCGTTATTTTTTAGTCAGGCGCTGTTTGGGGGTTATGTTCTCTCAGTAGACACACATAGCACTGCTCGCCTTGCTGATGTTAGCAGAGTGGGATCTTGACATGGGTCATGCACTGCAGTTTCAAAACAGCATTGGCGGAGCCACTCAGGTGTACAAAAGAAGAAACAGCCAGTCAGAGCCAGCAAATGTCCTTACCCATGCTTGTAAAAAGAAACAAGGAGTCACCAATGTAACATGTGATCATGTTAATGCGCACTTGTACCTGAGTGTTCAGGCAGGCCGAATACTTTTGACAGTCAATTTCAACAAATGACAAGATTGTCTTTTTTTTTTACACATTTATTTTCCCATTGTAACAGGACTGTACTGTATTATGGCAGTTTCATCATTATCATCATTGTTGTCTTTGCTGGTTTGAGTACACACTACGTATTGCATTGTTTGTGCAACATTCTTGTGTTATTAAGTGGTTGGAAGAAATAATTGTCGTGCTCAAGAAATTGAATTCAACATATTGAAGTCTCTGTTTGTTGACAGCGCACCTGCACCATAAAGCAAATGCTGCCAAATCCTGATTTTCATATTAGCAGAATTTGGCTGACGGGCCAAGCTGGACTGGCCGGTGCAACAGAAGGAATGTCTTAGAGAAGTGCCTGGAAGGGTGTATTCTATTTTTAGGTCTGCACAACAAATACATGGGAGCATTGCGGGAGGCCACAAAAATGAGCAGGAAGCATATGATACTTGAGTATACGACTGGCGTGCCACATTTAAAGAGAACAAAAGCAGCCACTTTGACTGGCCAGGTTTGAAGTCTGGTAAGACCACTCTCACAACGGCATGGCCCTCCCTCTCGTAAATGCGCCGGACAGTGCTTATCTGTTGCCAAGATCAGGTTGAACCTGCCTCCGCATAGTTAGACCATGCACCACGCTTAAGCAGATCATAAAAATAGAGACCCTTGTCTTGACAAATTGGCTAATTTATTTCAAGATCTGAGGATATTTTAAACAAATCAGTTCATTTATTTCGATGACTAAAGAAGCCATTTTTATTCTGAAGTTAGTGAGTGTGAAAGTCTTTCTATTGAAGTGTCAATTATGATTGCTGGATGATTTTTGTTTGAGCAACTTTGATGTGAGAGCTCATCCTGTCATGGAATGATGCTTGCTCTAAATGTGTAACCTGTGTTGTGTATAATTTTTGTCATTGATGCTTGGAGACTGCACATAACAACAGCCCAACAAATTCTGTCATTTCCTGCTCATCATTTTCTGTTGAGCATCACTGCTTCCCTTGATCTAGTTAAATCATGCAAAGCCAGGTATACAAAAAACACCTCTTCTATAACTCCTTTGAGGAAGCTAATTGCTCTAAATGAATCGCATGTGTCCAAAAGTGGAAATTAACTAAACAGATGGACTTTATTTATCCGAGGTTCTAAGATCATTAAAGCACAATGGATTGTAATTGTATTGGAAAGAGAAAAGCACTTTACCTTTTTAAGGATGCCAGTGAGCCTCTCTGTCTCGCAGTCGATGATAATCTGCCCCTCCTTTCTCTTGTCCAAATCTTGGAACACTTTCAAGAATGATGCCTCTGTCATGGTCTCCACATTGACTGATGTCACCAGCCAGTTCCTCTCTGCAGCTGTGTCCAAAACCTTTTGGAGCACAGAGAGCCCTGGATAGATGTAGGGAGACAAAATATGTGAGTGATTTGGAAGAAGAGTCATGTAAAGACAAAGCTGTTATTAATCAGAATGGCCTTGGGGGATTATCTATTTAATGTCTAGAAACAAGCCGTGGGATAGAACACAGGTTTTGAGCTGTGTCATGATCAACATTTGTCACTTATCATTTTTCAGACATATCCTTAATGCCAATCCCTATGCATGTGGTCTATTCATTAAATCATTCAACGTATACATATGTACAACACACAGTGATGACAGAAGTTGTGTTTGTAATTTTCATTTCCACACGAAATGCTTGGTTGTAAATACTTTCATACTGTTACTGTGGATACATAATGAGTTTGTTTGTTGTCGGTTGCTAAAACAGGTTTTTTAAAACTGCACACACAAAACTCATTAACAACACACACAAATGGCTAAACCCTGACATCCCTTTGCAAAACAAAGCTTTGCCAACAAATCTCTTTACATGTTCACCAAATAAAACTTGTATTTTCATTTGGTAAACAGGGCCATTGTTCCACATAACACGCACATAGTGTTCATTGAGTAAACACAACTAAGGTTTTGGCTGAACACTACCAACATTTACAGAGCACTGAAAACAAAACTGAAAAACATAGTTATAGAAATGGAACACATTGAATCTAAGACAATGCCCACTTGTCTCACAGACAAACATAAAACATCACACACATTTTCTGACAAAACATTTCATTTTTGCATGCCCCCCTGCCCCCATATGTCATAGGACAGCATGCTTTTGGTTTCTGTCTGCCCAGAGGGTCACATCAAATAATCAGGGGATGTCCTTCTAGTCCAAACAGCAGTGGAAGAACCGTCTAGAGTGGCCCTGACAGGCCTCAAAACCGACATCTCCACAAGCCTCCACTATGGCTTGAAGCAGTGGGACCGGGCTCTGTACACCTTCCACCTCCAATCTGACAAGAATTCCTCAATGGGATTGAGGAAGGGACAATAAGGTGGAAGGGAAAGAACAGAAAACCGAGGGTGGTCCTAAAAGTACTCATGTACCTGAGCAGCCTTGTTTGTGTAAGATAACTATAGTATTGTCCCAAATTATCACAAAGTTGACCCGCCGTGGGATATCTATGTCATGATCTGGTTGGACAAGCATATCATACAGGCCGTTTAGAAATTCAAGTAGAAGGGCTGGGACCTCAGTTACATTTCTTCCCTGGCACCTTTTCTTCATCACCAGATTAAAGACAGCCTCATCTATGAATATACAGTATACTATTCATAGATTCTGTTGGCTGTGTCATTATCCTGGATGTGCTTAAGCAAATTGCTTGCCAGACCCGAAAGTTTAGAGATTTGAATATTTGTGTATTGTGTCTAATTTTTGCTTTTTGTGTTTCTGCAATCAAAAAACTGTCAAATGGATTCTTATCGTCTCTTACTGTGATGAATTAGGTATTCCCAGATTGTGCCACAAAAATATTGTGGTTAATTGCAGATTTTTTGCTCCACTATATTGAAAGTTGCATCATTATTGTAAAGTCATATCATTGCCAAAACACTGAATAGTAAGTTCCTATGCCTTAACCCACCTGTAGTACCGTTATAGGACAGAAACAAGGGCAAGGAAGCAAGCCCATTCATCAGAACTTCCCCTGAAGGTTCAGTGATAAAGTGTAATGAGTGGTTGAGTCCATTCAGCACACTGACACTTCCAAGTGTGTTGGCCTAAATAATGACCACTTCTACACCAACACTCAGCCCATGCATCACAGCCAAAGACACCGTCACAACCCGGTTTACATCCTCCAAGTAACAATTACAAGTGACGCTGCCACAGTCCACTGTTGCCTGGACACTGGAACTACATGGAGCGAGTGCAAGAGGAGCCAGTGAGAGAAGGACTCCTTTTAAAAGAGAAATAAAACGAGGATTAGAAAACACACTACGCTCGGACTCACAGCTTTTTGCTCCTTTTCTCTGGGAAGTCAGCCACTGAAATTGGAAGCCACAAAAATTCCAGGGGACAAATTAATTATTTTACTGTAGCAAGAGACTGGAAGCTGTTACCAAAAGTAAAAAAGACATATTTTGAAATATAGAAATGGTTTGGGGGAGTGCTATAGACAAGGCTTTTGCATTCCCCGACGTATATTTGTCTGTTCAGGAATTCAATACAGTTTTAGCAAATGTAAAAATGGCAACGACAACAACAATGTTCTTTGTCAAAGAAAAAATGAAAAATGCAGTCATCGCCTCTGGAAAACGATGCCTTGGCTATTTTTGAATGCACACCAACTGCTCTGCAGACAATCTATGCCGCTTATTTGACGCCAAGTCATTAAGAAACAAAAGGCTGGATGACGTATGACCTCCATAAATAACCACCATATGAGTGAATAAATAAGACAGCCGGAGGTGAAATGCATAGATGAGAAGCGAGGCATTTCAATGGGGAGATCTTGCACATCAAAAGAGTGAGAACCCTAACGGGGCCTTTTCCGAAATTATCATATTCAGCACTAAAACTGATGTGTCCGAAAATCATGTAGGGTTGTAAATCAAGGCTTGAAGGAAAAATCAAGAGTTTCTAGCCAGAGAAATATTGTGCCCCCAGTTGCAGTGAAGTTTCAGCACCGCGGACAGCTACCATGTGATTTTGATTTGACAAATACTAAAACTAAGTCTCGAAACAAGTGGTTTCACATCACAGTTTGTGAGTCAAAATTTTGTGCCTCAAAAAAACCCTTTGAAATGCAAAACAGTGAAGGGGACAACATTTATGTGGCAAAACACAGAGCAGCCAAATGGGACAGAAAGCATTGAACACTAACATGTTAACTCGGCGCAACTGAGGGCTTTAGTTTTCCCTTTCTCACCCTCCGGCAGGACTCGGGAAGCAGGGAGCGTAGCAGTGCCAGTAGGTCCCCACAAACCTATTTGGAAGAGAGCCCCGCTTGTGTGAGAACCAGTCTGTGGCTCAGCGAAGGGTCGTAACTTGTCACTTGGGACCCAAGGAAAACACAAATAATGTGCCCCCCACTCCCTTTCTTCGTTTATTTTCTTTAGTTTATTTTTTAGTTATGTTTTTTAGGCCACTTTCTACTGCTTTTGAAATCAGCTTAAAATATATATATAGAATAGTGTAATAATAATAATATATTATATAGCTCCTATTATATATCAAATATATTGTAAAATATATTTGCCACATAAGTTTTTTTTAAATTTGCTCTTCAAATTAAGTAATTGATTCATCATAAATCACACATTTTACAACAAACTTATTCCTAAATAATTAGAATATACACTCAAGTGTTTCTAGAAAAAAACAGTGGTTACTTTTTTCTCTTGCAACTGTACAAGTTAATTTCATAACAGCTTTTTATGTTTTATTTCTACAGCTTGTCATTCATTACATTTGCATCATCACTGACATTTATCAGGTCAGATCATGCAAATGGAAAAGACACAAATCAGGGTTTTAATCTCATTAATGTATTTTAAAATATTTGGTCTATTGCAGAGTCCTGTTTTTTTTTCCCTTTTTGGTTGTAATTGTATTTTCCCCTTCCCTACATTTTGGGTCACATTTCTTTCAGTGAACATCTTATTTTAGATGATGACAAGTAGCTGATGCACCCCAATGAATTAGAAAGAGGCTGACAGGGGGCCTCGTAGAACAAGCCCAAGTAAAACGGTCCTTTTAAGGCATCCTAAATGAGAATAATATCTTAATGGAATCTAGCCCCTGCTAGCAGCCTTGGGCTCCAGACAATTGAGAATAGAGGAAATAAACCTTCAGGAGACCATTTCATTGATAGAAATTTATATTTTTATGATGGTTGAATAGCCTATCCAATGTGTTTTCCGAAATCTTAACTTTTGTCAAAGAAAATAAGATATACTTTTTTGGCAGTATTTCAAAACCGGTGCCTTTTAATGCCCAAGTCCATTCGGATTTTCTGTCCTTTGGACAGCACAAACAAAAAAAATTTACAACACTGACATAGCTAGCGGCTCGGTGGTGTACTGGTTAGCACATCCGCCCCACAGTTAGAAGGGTGTGGGTTCAGTTCCACCTTGAACCCTCCCTGTTTGGAGTTTGCATGTTCTCCCCGTGTCCGCGTGGGTTTTCTCCGGCCACTCCGGTTTTCTTCCACATCCCAAAAACATGCTTGGTAGGCCGATTGAGCACTCCAAATTGCCCCTAGGTGTGAGTGTGAGTGCGAATGGTTGTTCGTCTCTGTATGCCCTGCGATTGGCTGGCACCCGGTTCAGGGTAGCCCCCCGTGGGGACAAAGCGGTGCAGAAAATGGATGGATGGACATAGTTAATGTAAAAATGCAGATTAAAGGTCACAAAATACAAATACAAACCAGTTTCACAAAGCTTTCATCTCAAAGTCTTAAAATAACCTTGCAGATTAAGATGACTGCAATGCTGTATCCAGGCAACAGACGACGTGTGGTAGGGATTTCACCGACTCAGTTCTATCACTCAATCACACGGGGTTGGCCCATTAGTCATACAGAACACAAACATGAACACATAGTGAGTGGAGGATGAAGGAATTATAAGACATCTACAACAATCTTTCCAACTTGTGTCTGCAGTTTTGCTAAAATTGCCGTTTTTGTTGTATTTAATGACTGTTACAACCCTTCTTTCAACTATCGTTATAAAGAGGGTACCAAACGTCTCAACAGTGGTCCTAAAGTTAGAGACATTATTTTTTCCTACACAGTGGCGGGAATAGGGTCAAGAGGATTTGACCTGATAATACTGTAAGCAAATCTACAGTTTCATAATTTTTAAGGATTGGGTGGAAAATAAAAAGTCATCCGTGAATCATTAGACATCATGATAATAACATTATGCTTCCCTCTTATCTTAAATTTGGACTCCAAACAAGGTATGCTCATATGATATTGATGCACAAAATAGATGATAGGATTTTTAATGTGTAAAGGTGCAATTTCCATAAACAGTTATAATTTGGTTTATTATTTGTATTTCCTAATTCCAACAATGTAAACCATATCTACATGAAACTTTATTGAAACAAGACAATATGTGTTATATGCGATCCATTTAAAATAGCAAAGAAGAAAAATGATGTTAGCATGTTGTTTGACAGTTGGCAAGCATTTCAATTTCTCAAAATGAATTTCTCACCCCTGGCCTGCAAGTCTAAAACAATGATTCATGTCAACCCCAAAAGGTAGGAAAAGCTGCATTGAATTTTGCTGGATACATATTTTTGTGTTAGCTTAACTTATTATATGCTTGAGGTTAGTGAGTTGAGGACGGGGAGTGGAGGTATAGTTTAGAAAAGCATTAATGAAATCGAATGCATTATTATTCTATATTATTATTATGATTATATTGTTATTTTTGTTATTGTATTATCATTGTTGTTTTTATTGTTGTCATTTTAGTTATTATTGACATTGGCCAAGCAGGATATGGTGTGCGGTACCCAGTTGCTCACTTGCATTAAACAGAGCATGAAATAGAATGATGTTATGTGTAATATAATTAATGAACCTAGGAGACACCTGAGATATGGTTTAAATTGCAAAAATTAAAAAAGGAGAAAAAGCCTCATATGTAGAAAATAGTGCATTCATGTTTTGGTCACGCAGAGCCCCCCCATTTGCAGTCATTCACCAAAAGACCTGGGAGAAGGCCTGAAAACATGGGAAGGATAAAGATGATTGTATTCTAGGGAAGAAGATAAGCAAACATAAAGATGGATTCTTTAGTTCTGTCTGTGTGTTTTCAAGCACCAGAAATTTCCGCTGAGGTGAACACAATGAAAAGCTGAATCTTTGCTTGTATTGTGTGATTTATCTGCCAGTCAGTGCCTGTGCAGTTTTCTTTTCAGTGTTCTGGGCCAGTACTGTACAAAGACAATCACACAGAAGTGAATGGCCTGGCAGATACTCATTCACCCACCACATAGCTGTCTCCATGACGATGGAGGCTAAGTTGACGAATGTGGCCTCTGTCTATAAGGGTGCTTTAAAAAGAAACGCAAAGCACCATAATTAAACTTGTACATGCCTATAAAATTCAAAATCTCAGATTGTCTACCACAGTTGGGCAATACATTGCTGTTAGTCTTCACAATTATCAGCAAAACACTGACACATATTTACCATATTTATCCTTCCTTTTTCTACACCACTTGTGTTTATTTGTGTTGTGGTTAAGCTGGAACCATTCCCAGTGCACTTTGGGCCACAGGTGGTGTTGTGGGCAGGGGTGGTGGCGCTTTGCTCAGTGGCTTATTCGCCAGCCACTCTCAAACATACACAGCCTCTCGTAATCATTAAATGGTTTCAGTGCAACCTACTTCCAACAGGACAAAGCACTTGAGATTGGGACAAAGCACCTGCAGAAATACTAAATGTCTTTCATTTTACCCAGGATGTCTTTGAGAACTACCAAAGATAGGCTCACAGACAGGCCGACAGACAGGCTGAGAGACAGACAGACAGGCAAGTGGACAGACAGGTACCTACCGGAGTCTGAACTGTACATGTAGACAAACTTGTTCCATCCATAGTATTCGATCACACCTACGAGAGCGTCCTGCAGCTCAGGCCTCAGCTGAATGACAAATTGGTTGGCCGTCTCAATCGGGAATGACGGAGTAACAAAGCAGACATGGAGGGCGCCGCAGAAGGACATGAGCATGTTGACTGTCTTTCTGTCATACAAGCCGATGATGGCGTACACACCTTTGGAGAACTGGGAGCAGACTGCAAGAGAGAAAAAAAACCATGCATGAATAAACCTTTGAAGAGAAAAATATGTATTTCAAATGCAAATTGCAATTAGCACATCTACACAATTAAAATGTACAATATACTACATAATGTAATGTATAATACAGTTGGCAAATGTGTGTCATATAGACACACCGTTAGTGAGTCTTAGAAAGTGCATGTGCTTGCCGATACAGTTAGATAATGTGTAAACAACACAAAAAAAAAAAAAATCACAAACAGGAGGATGAAACAGAGGACCTGTGTGACACTGTCTGTTAAATCCTATGACAAATGAAAGGGGCTCAATGCAAGAAAATAGGGAGACCATGTTCACTGCGCACAACTGAACTTTTTGCCACAACAAAAAGCTATTTCGAGTGAAACTAAAAATATTTAGATGCATCCAAAGCAGTTGCTCCAGTTGGGGAAGCGGAATCCTAACCATTTGTTTTCGAACAGCCTGTCTGTTTACCGTCAGTGAAAGCTGCAGGAGCTGAAGGCAGATTAGGTGTAGAGAGGTTAATCAATGTATCCCCGGGGTTCCACTGACATTTCACTGGCAGCAGTAGGCGGCTTCCATCTATCATTTGCTTTCATCCCTCACTTTCTCTACCTCTTTTTCACTCACTTTCTGTCCATCAAGCTAACTTCATTCCCACCTTAATATCCAAAAATAGCGCATTTATGTTTGCAGTCTCGTCATTAGTAGCGCACTAGAGTCACACGTGCGGTTTTTGGTCTGGGCCAGTTCTGCTGTGACAATAGGTGGTCCTTATCTCAGTATTTACTGGAACAGATTGATATTACTGCCTGTCCCCTGCGCCAGGGCCAGCTCACCACCAGAAGCCGGAGAAAAGGCAGCGAGGATGGCCTGTATCCAAAAGGCCTAACCTGTCACAGACCTGCACCCACCAGGCAGGCAAATGTGTGTTCTTGCCTATGACGAAGACAGAGGGCGAAGGGATGGGTGAGGGGATCTATATGTGAGAATACATGTATACACACACACATGCGCACACACACGCACGGCCTCGAGTATCGCAAAAGCCTGGTGACTCACCCTACTTAAAGCAAGCCCTGAAATAGACATTTTGCACCTCGCCACCCTGACTCTTTTCTTCATGGCTTGCACATGTTCTGGCTTTTAAATGCACAGTCTGATTTATTTTACCGCTATACATTTGCACTTATAACATTCCAGATCCAATTTTTGCGGTAGCCTTAATGTTCTGCCTGTTTGCCGCCGTTACTTTGCAATACAGCCTATTAGCATAATACCTGAAACATGATTCATTTTTCCTCACTACAGCGTGTGTTTTAACCATTTTCCAACTATAAATAGAGAGCGAGAGAAAGCTGGAACCGTTTGCTACGGACCACCCACTCCTGGATGGTAAGAAGCATGAAGTTGTCTAATCTGATGTGAGTATTCCACAGAACATATTGCAGCAACTCCAATTTTAAACACCCTGAAACTCAAAACATTCCGAAAAATAACTGGGGACCGAAAAAAAAAAAAAAAGTGCCCCAGCAACATGTCTTTTAATCGGTTAGCTGTCATGGCAGCACTGAGGATCTCTGGCAGGAATTAAACCTGAAAAATAACTTTGAAAGCTGGAGCGGAAATTGAGTGTTTTGTCATCATTAGGAATCCTTTGCTAGAATTTGTGAAATCGCCAAACTGACTTGGCTTCACAAAATCCAGAGAGAATATCCAAAATAACGCAGGATTTGACTTGGAATTCCGCGGCATCACATTTCCATTGACACTTCAAACAAACATCCCCCAGAAACATCAGCCTTCTGCATACAGATGCAGTGAAGCTTTATGAAGACTTTACACTTCTAGCACCTTCCAGCATGTCCAACGGGGGTAAAGCACATTGATTTGCAACAGCTGAGGCCAAAGAGTTCCAAAGCCACATGAAAGAAAATGTTAAATCCTAGAGGGACACAACCGGAGGATGTGTCAAAAACAACTCACACATTTACGTTCTTGCCTATTCAGTCTCGCCTGTGGCATGCCTGTCCTTAGCATGAGCCAAATATCAAATGACAGAAGTGTCTGTGTCGGCTGCACAAGGAGGGCATGTTACTGACAGCCCATGTGCAGCTGATTTAAAACATGATGGACGATGGTTGCTAGGAACAATTGATTTTATCATTGAAAAGGTGAATATTGAGTTAAATGAAATGATCTTCATTAAAAGTAGCCTAAGAATAAGCTATTAATTTCCTGTCTAACATGAAGTTAAAACAAACCATTGTAATGGCACCTCCCAAAAAAGTGTGCGTCAACATAATCCACAAATATGGCAGCCATGCTGTTGGCGTGCTGTCCCGAAAGCCACCCTGTTCCAAATTGACCTCTGAAAAAGGTTTTTGAGCTTGCCGACATGCCAAGAATTTTGAGGTAACCACGTAAATAACTTGCCGACATGCCTCTCATGTTTGAAGTAATCTGTTTAATATTCTTAATTTATTATTCTTGAGCCATTCGTGTCATATCGCACAGCTGGAAAAAATGTCAAACACTGTAAAATGTTGTGGTACCTCAGGTTACTTCATTCGTTCAGTGTCCCTATTTGTAACTCGAAACATACATTTTCCCAATGAAATGAATGGAAATGCTTACTTTTTATATGTCCATTCAGCCAACCATTTTCAACACAGCTTATTCAAGATTCAAGATTTTTTATTGGCCACGTTTGAGCATGCCAAACAAGGAATTTGACTTCGGTACATCTCAGCCTCTGTTCAACATTTAGGTGACTAACACTCGGGACGTGCAAAAATTGACAAATATTCTCAAACATCCCCTGATCTTAAACTCACAAGAGGGCAAGGAAAAACCCCAAAAAATAGGTGAAAATATACTTCTTTGAGTATATACAATGTAAAAATTACCACCACCACCACCACCACACTTAAACATTAAAACGCAAACTAACAAGTGCTGATTGCGTTTTAATGTTTAAGTGTGGTGGTGGTGGTAATTTTTACATCGTAATATTAAGCCAAGGGCTATAATCCTCCAACAATAACGTTAACTAATGTTGGCTAACTACTACTAGCTTATAGTGATAGTAGCCACTTATTGAACTACAGTTGTAATCGTGTGTAAGGTTGAATTATTGTTAACTGAGTTACGTTACATTGGTCGGGGAGCAAGTTTAGTCAGACAGAAGCTGATGTTGGACCTGCAAGCGAACTACAGTTAACATAAATAAGCAACATTATCTGCTGACAACAAAAGTAAAAGGTTAAAATGATTGTCCTAAAATGTTGTAAAATTTGTTTTTTTTTAATTAACTCCAGCCGAATAAAATTATGTCTTCTTGGATTAAAATAAAAAAACAGAATGCTCGAGTTAAAAGGTAAAATGATATACCTCTGAAATGTATTTTCTGTTTAAATCAATACATTTAAATAAAGCTTGACCAAATTAGGTAAAGTAGAGCGGGATCGTTTTTGTTCAGATACATTCTTAGTGAAAACATGTGCACATGCAATCTATATGTTCATAAAACAGCAAACATGTTTTACAGTGTGCCTTCTCAAACCTGCATGTGACCATTTTCTTCCCCTAGGATTTGCCTGCCATTATCATGTGCACCATTAAGGTCAGAAGAGCCGAGGGAATTTTACAGTCAAAGCCAGTCAGGTTCATCCGGAGAGAGGGCATACTGATTGGAAGGTTCCGATCCAGTCATCCTAAAGTTTTTTTTTTTTTTAACAGGGCCTCTCGACATGCCAGGTGACTTCACAAAATAGGGCATGTGATGTGGATGCTCAACAGCACTGCTCTCTATGCATTTTGTATAGTGAAATAAATGAAACAAGACAAAATGAAGAAAGGCCTACAGAAGGATGAGTATATTAAATTCAAGGCAAACCTTCTTACACATTAAATCTACATTACTACAGTCATACTGAACTGTAGAGATTTATGCTTTCAGCCCTAACGCCACAGCCTTCCTTTTCAAGCCTGAAGATGTCCAATCTTATTTTCCTTTTTAGTCCAGAAAAGTTGCAAAATCTAGTAACCTGACAAGGAAAACATGTAATGTCACCCTCTCTCACATTACTGGTTACAGCAATCACATTTCCACTGCTGAATTTCATTGTGGAATATGTTATTGCATTAATTATAGATTTTTTAAAGTGGATTCCTGCAAAATGCATAGCTCATGTTCATATGAACTACTTTTGGTAGTGCAAAATCATCGACATGAATTTGTGCCCTAACTAAAAAATCTGTCCATTGCCAGAAGAAGTCACATCGATGCTGTATTGTTTTCATTTTTGTTTGAGGGTTAAAGGGGAGACAATGACAAGAGAAGGGCATTTCCTGTCACATCAGTGGGTAATACACACCGTCTCCTTCCTCCACAAGGGTGAAGGGTCACTCAATCAACCACATCGCACTTTGAGGGGAGATAAACATATATGACACCAGACACCGGAAGACGTACGCAATGGCGCCCTGCTCAGCCACCCATGGCAGATAACTGTCAAATGATGTGTGTAATCAAAACAGAGCATGTTGTACCTCTGTGGTCCCATCCATCTTGTGGTGAATAATAAGATACATTAATGAGCGGACTAACAAAGGAAGTCAATAACTTATTCACAGGGTCTCTCACACACACACGCAGCTTGTGAAGAAACCCTCAGGTGATGGGTGGCTGAGGAAGGGAGAGAGCCCTCCAACACGGCGTGACTCACACGGTGCAATCAATCTCCCTGTGTGCACACAACTGGGACCCAAGAGACAGGGACATGGCACCAGCATGGTTCTGCATGAATGTCTCCATCAGTGACTGGGTGCCATAGTAAGGTTGGATGTCCTTTTGAGAAAATGATTCATGGCACCTCTGTGCATGGGCAAAAACTTCACTCCAACCACGATTTTTCTTGTGCCCCCAAAGAGTTTGTTGAGTTGGTCCTTGCCCAACTCTCTTGAGATCCCCCCTGGAGTGTTGTGCTCGAGGCAGGTGTGCTTGCTATTTGCCTGTATAAACTGCTTTGCCTCCTCTGGCTCCAGGGAGATTTGCACCTTATGCAAGAGCAATGAAGCGGTGTTTATGACACTGCTGTTCCTGATCTCTCTGTGTGTGCGTGCACATCACAAAAATGATAGGCAAGAAAAGGGAAAGGAGATCAAAAGCTGGAGATACATAAAGTCAGGTGGAACACATAAAAGAAAACGTAAAAATCCTGAGAAAGCATCAATTACAACCACATTTTGCAGCTTGATATGATAGCGTGATTGCATCGTATCAACAGGGCTGATGGGAAGTTAATGCGCAGGAATGTCTCAGTACTTGAGACGTCGATAGTAGAAGTGAGACGCTGGTGGGTAAGAGAGGGACAGAACTGATGTATTATTGCTCGCAAGGGGAGATAATGTGCGAGACTGCAGCCCGCAGAGAAAACAAATGTCGGCCGAGCAGTGGGAAAAGGGGATTGCTGGGTGAAATCTAGATTTCTCCCATTTCCTCTAAGTAATAAAACAACGGCGCCGCATCGCCTCATTAGACAGGTAATCGAGGGTGCAAGAACACTCGCCTCGGCATCGGGTGTTTCTCTCTCTTCTTCTCTAACCCGCCCCTGCTAGGCTATTGTCTCTCCTCCTCACTCTTTTCCCGTGGTGTGCAGCCCAGCCCTGCCACCTGCTGAAGAAATACTTACCCGGCCAGCAGGTTAGAACCCCATGCCGAGACCATCTCCCATCACGCCGTGTGGAAATACCAATTATCTCCTTAACAATCCTCCTTTTGCAATTATCTCCCCATCTGCATCTCTGTCAGAAAGTGCGGGGGCAAAATTTCGCTCACAGTTTCAATTTGCTTGACATCTGAAGTGATGGGGGTGAATGTGGGGCTCAGGAAGAGGCAACACAAGCAGCATGCTAATTCATTTGGAAATTGGAATGAGAGAAATCTCGTAGCTACCCCTGGCCTGCTATGTTGAAGAATCTGTATCTGTCAGTTAGTATCACTGTCACATTAACTGACAATGACTTTACACCACTGTGTCCTGGAATGTTCCTTACTGTATTCTATTTCTCAGTATATATCATGTGGAATACAGGAACATTGTATCTTAAAAGTGTTAAGTATTTTAACGTGAAATTACAATCTACAATGTCTGGATTTTCCCAATGGGCGGCCGAACCATGAGGCAGCCTAGGCGGCCTTCTGATTTCAATATTAGTTACCCATAAATTAGGTTTCGATGTAAGATGATCATACATTTACAGTATGTATATGGCTTCACAGTCATCAGAGGGACACCATACCTATGCGGCCCATGACAAAAAAAAAGGTTTGACACCCTTGCATTAGAGAAAAAATTGGCACCCACACTTTCTACAGTAGATGTGCACAGAAAGAAGCGTGGAGTAGAGTAAACGAAGGTAATTACGGTGATGATTGGTTTTCACATAAAGGTATGTTATGTATAACAACCTTCTCAAAACTCAAAATCCATATTTTTTATTGAACATTTTCCACCCAACACATTTGACAGATTTCCGAAAGTCATTCTCATCTATCCATTTTCTTACATGCTTGTCCCTATTAGGGTGAGCTACACGTTGATTTCCAGCCAATTGCTGGGACACATACTATATACAGTACCAGTCAAAGGTTTAGAAACACTTTCAAATTCATTTGATCTCAAACACATTACAAGGTCAAGAATTTCAATCTATAATAATTAGAGGGTGTTTCCAAAATGTAACTGCTCTCTATATACAAGAAGCGACAAGCTTTACAAGGGTACAGTTGAACAGAAAGCAGCGCACCTAGCAAAATAATTTCCTATAGTGGGCTGCTGAAACGAGCAAATTTCCCCATTGTGGGATCAATAAAGTATCTTATCTTATCTTAAAACTGCCGTGCAATAGCACACAGAGGGAGTCTTTCAAACAATGTGTTTGCCATTCAGCATTTGCTTTGTTGCAGTCTCTCAGCATTTACAAACAATAATGTGGTATTGCATACGGACTGGCTCATTATTAGTCACTTAAGTTTAATTCACGCAGAGAAATTATATTGCATGTGTGTAACACCTAATTTGTGTGTGGGGTGTATATACAATCCTCAACTGTTTCATATCTGGCGACACGGCACGGCTCTGATTCGGCGCCACAAGAGAAGGCATTTTGTGGGTAAGAACAGCACTGTGCGGCGAAAGCAGCAGCAATGTGTCACACTGTTTAATATACTTGTAGAATTTGCTCTGTATTAGAGTATGTTAAGGCTCCCGAGATGTGCAGTCAGTGACAAAAGAACAACTTCACTGCTGTCTTTGCCACCAAAAACATGACAGCTGCCATCATGGCGCGCTCACTCTGCATCCCCGAACACATTGTTTTCTAATTGCCCGCCCAACACATCACAAGCTCAGACCTCCACATCCCAGCTGCCATTACCTCCGGAGATGACAGATTTCTTTTAAATACTGGGGATGCTGTTTGAATACAAAGGAGCAGCATGAGTATTGAGAATGCGTTGGCGCACAATGGGGGGAAATGACAATGAAGCTGACATCAGCTCCAGTGGAAGGTTGGAACACGAATATCTCAGAATTCAACGGAAACGTTCAAGGAAAGTGAAATTGAAAAGAGGAGAGACAATGAGACAAGAGTGTTTCTAGTTATATTTTGCTCACTTTCAATTGTGTGGCCTTCAACAGAGCTATTAAAGGCTTGTAGAAGGCATGGCAAGAACTAAAGAAAAATGCACTCAATAGATAGTCGTGAAAGGTTTGTTTCATTTTTCTCATTATTTAGCACACCATTTTCTTTTGTTTTGTGTATTTATGTTTTTTTATCAACATCAGTCACTTGAAAATTAAATTTAAATATCAGTACAGTTGGTAAAGGTTGATGGAATAAAAGTTGGCTGAACATGAATAAATCAATTTTCAAGATTTGTTCTGGGGAAATGATTCTTTGACTATTAAGTGATCATCAATTGTATCACATGCATTGATTAATAATTGTGAACAAACTGCAGAAATAAAAGCATCGGAATAAATGTTATTTTCAAATAGAAAAGTACTCTAAAAATATATTTTGATCCAGATAATCTCATTTGGTGCAACCACTTGAAGAAATGAAATAAAGTAATTTTCACACATAATATTTTTTCAGTGTACTATTCTTTTTTTGGGCTTAATTCCAACCTGCTAGAATTAACTGTGGTTGATTTTAATGGATCAACATCGTATAAATTCATAGAAGCAACACAATTGTCCACAGCAATGTTTTTTGTTTGCACTGTATGTGACAATGATGTTATCCATAAAGGCAATAAAATGACAGGTGGAGTAGTTTCTCCTTTCCTAACCATTTCTTTCCTCCCGCCGTTGTGCCCCGTGTGCACATTCCTCTGGCACACAGAATCTGCGTTTGCCGCCTGCTCTGCGCTCCATCACTCTGCTGCTTGGGGAGCGATTTTGGCCGATCTACATTGATTGCTATGGGCCATTCACTATCCCCGATGTTGGCTACTCATTCATCAAACCAGCACCTGCCACAATCTCACTCCTGAGAGAATGGTTGTCAGCATCTTATTTTTTCATTTCTCCCTCAATTCTTTGTTTTTCCCTTAACAAATAACCATCATGTAGGAATACTGACCTGCTATTCTTTTTCAATATTAAATCCAAGTAATCCTTCAAATAACAAAATGACTGTGGATGTCAGTCAACTAAGCCAAAGATGCACCTCACTGACAGACAAGCAACAAAATGTAATACATCACCCCAAGGCTTTCTCACGACAGTCACCAGACCTAAAGAAAAAAAACAGTTTACCCTTCTCTCAACATATTCAAGTATATATAGTGTCAGCTTGGATGCAGTGCATCCAAGCTGACACTATATGTACCCCTGAAGGTGGGAGGAGGGTGACTGGGGACATAGAGAAACACACCCAAATGAAGGTAGAAGGGAGATAATCATTTCTTTTTCCCTTTCCTCTAGAGGAAAATTATGCATAACAGTCGTTAATAGAGCTACTTTTCCAGGGGTTATTATTGAATATTTAAAATCCATAGTTCCATGGAGTGATTGCTTTGGATGTGTTGAACTGAATAATACATTAAAGACATCTGCCCAATCTCTTGTTAGCGATTGTTTTTGTGTGCACGTGACTCGTGAATTCTTTACACATACATATTCAGATTTTAATTCAGTCGTCGGCATCAATTCAGATAATAAACAAGAAATGAGGTAGTTGTTTGTTGAGCCACACAAGAAAACATCGTTCATTTCTGTAAAATGAATTTCCCCTAGGGATCAATAAAGTATCTATCGATCGATCGACTGATCAACCGACCGTCCGATTAATCTATCTGTCTGTCTGTCTGTCTGTCTGTCTGTCTGTCTGTCTGTCTGTGTAGCTCTCTATCTATCTAATACCAACCAGAAGTATTTTGACATCATGTGAATGAATAGCAATTATGAAGAATCAAATGTTTTTTGGTTTTTTTATTGTTGTTTTTTGTCTGCCAGAGATGAAATTATTCGATGGCAGACTAAAAAATGCACTCAACCAGTACTGCAGCTTGAAGCTGTACATTGCGGTTCCAATTGGAAAGCTGTTATGTTGGATAGTTGAAATTAACATAATCATATTGCTGCTTAGCCTTTCAAATTGATATTTTGCTTTTTGATGAGCAATGACTGCAATGGTTCAGTCATTCATCCATCCATTCATCCATACTGGCAGTGGCATTTACTAAACAAATAAGCTTGTACGGTTTGTTGTGGCCTCTGAATTTCCAGCGTTGCAAGAGGCTTTAATCTGTGTGCAGCTATGTTAAACAAGATGTTGGTAACTTTGCATATGCATGCAAAGATGTATTTTAAAATTGGTGGTTTGCGCCTTGGTTGGCGTGAACACAGCCACTTGATTCGCTGCTAATCATAGCAGCTCCTCTCATAAACTTTAAATAGGGCACAATGGCATCTCTCACAGAGACATCTCTGCGTGGAAAAAAAAAACAGCAATCCGTGCATATGTGGAGCATTGCAACTGCTTTTGTCTGATGTGGCAGCAACCAAAGGAAGTGAGTCCCTGCCTTAAATTCCGAACGAGCTCATGACGATAGCCGCTAGCAAATGTAATATGTCGGACATCATTTATCTATCCCCACCCTGATTGTTCATGTGCCTCCCAATAGGTGTGCGCCTGCCAGTGGAATGATTTAAAACGTATAATAATAACAATAATAATAATAATGTGTTCAATACATTTTTTCCATACAGTTTTTTTATGTCAACCGTTGTCATATTTATAAATGAAAATGAAATGTGATACTGATAAATAACACATTCACGGATGGAGGGCATAATCTCTCTGCTTGCATCCAAACAAATTCACCAAAATACTCAAAAATCAGGATGTGCCAGCAATGTGCTTTCTATGAAAATGCAAGAGCATTATGTATTGGTATTTACTTTTATTTTGATTAGTTTTACTCTGTTGTCTCTTGGCTCCTGGCTAGGTCGGCATTTTAAATGAGAATGTGTTCTCAATTGCCTTACGGAAATCCAGCAAGGTTAAATAAAGCAAAACAAAAACATCTTTGTTAAAATATAATTTGAAGCATTGATTTTCTCAACATTTCCCCACTGCCTACAAGTGTCAGAAATAACAATTCATTCATGTTATGTACCCTTCTCCTTTTTTTTCCTGACAAATAAACCTTGTATTACAGTATTACTCTTTATCAAGAGGCATAGATGCCGACGCTACTGTTCTTGTGCTATTAAAATGTTTTACCGTCATTGATAGTGATATTGCATTTGTATGGCTTTTTATATGACTGTATATTTGATTTATAACATTTTTGGATGGTCGTGATTTATGTAAGGATGCTTTTCTTCTAGCTATCTTGTGTAGAAGTAGCCACTTCTGTGTTTGAAAGATATTAAGTGCCACTAACATGATTTTCATGATGTGCAGTTGACCACTTGTCGACATGATCTCTAATCCTCTGCCAGGGCAATTTCTCCTTGACAAATACCAGCATACAGCCAATCTTGTAACAATACCCTATAAGTGTCTTCCATAAGGGGCATACCCTATGTAACCACTACCCCGAATTCTGTATTGATTAGCTGTGCAGGCCTCATTGATAACTCCATTGTAGATTCTTTCCATCAGCCTCAGATACCAAATGAAGCACTGCTACCTGCATCACAGCAACAATACAAAATGTCTTTTTGATGAACACTCATTAGTCTTAACAAAAGGTTTATTTCCACAATGTTGAAATCACAACTGGACATAAAATCAAAGTCACATTAGTAACCTTGAAGCGAGATGAATGTTTTAAATAGTGCCGTTATAGCTTGGCACCTGGTGCTATATTTTGTCATTTAAAAGCAGGGCTTAAAACCTAAAATAGCTGAAGACTGGTGTAAATCCCCCCCCTCTCACACACACACACACACACACACACACACACACACACACACACACACACACACACACACACACACACACACACACGGATATCAAAGAGAAAAGTCGATCATGAAAGGATGAGCCTGCAGAGGATTTGAAGCTTGCAACTCAGTTTGTCCTTATTATAAACCCAGTCAATAGCAGATTATGGTAATGTGATATCTAACTGTGGGGAACAGTGACTAATATTTGTCATGTACACGCAGCAACCCTGGCAGTATTTTGAACCACTGAAGTGGCATCTTTGCAAAATGCCTTTCCAGTAAGCTGAGACTGAGAAACTACAGGTGCTACTTTTTGACTCGGGGAAATCAGAGTGAAATCCAAATTAGCTCCAATCTGCCTTCTCACATGGCAGCGGTGTTCCCATCTTTAATTTCCAGATAAATACACAGGGCATAAAATGAGTTACACACTCATCCATTATTGAATTACCTGAATCCACAAATCAACCAACATTTACCACAAGTGATCTCAAGGTATGGTCTCGAACAGTAAATGTTCATCTAATAGGGGGATGTGTACATTAGTTGTGTAGGATTAGTTTAGTATGTTCATATTAGCATTGAATGAATGTAATGTGGTAATTTATTCAACAAAAGACAACAATGCATCAATGTATCAATTTTCTTCTTGGCAAGTGGCTTAATGTTGCTCTCACTCCATACAGTTTTGCAGAGGCAAGTTGCAGAGTGTCAAGCTCGACCTTTTTACCATACCAAATAAGTACCCAAGAAAAAGCTGCCAAATAGTGGTATCATCCTCAAGACCCCGTTCTTCAAGGCAGGTGCCAGTGTCTGCGCATGTGTGCGTGTGTGTGCGTTTGTGTGTGTTTGTGTGCGTGCGAGCATGCAATGGAAAGGGATCGCTTCTCGAGGAAGTGGCGAGTCATAAGAGCCAGCTGATGAGTATCACCCTCATCCGGAGCGCTATTCATGCCCTGTGCACAAAGCCTCATTCACCCAATGCTTTTCACGCTCATGCACCATGAGAGCCACCGGGCACTTTCCCACAGAGAACTGTCACTCACTCACTCACTCACGACATCCTACACAGATGTCAGAATGGGCATCCAGTTGCAAACACACACGCTCATCTAATTAGGCATAGTAAATCGAAACCCAGGAATAGGCTGCTTTTCTCTTCTGGTTTATGACACAAACATGTCGTCATGGCTTCACAGGGAAAACCTTGTTGAGACAGGAAGAGATGGCAATATTGCATTCTGTGACACACAGTTAGGCCTATAGTCACGGACTCAGGTGTGACACCATAAAAAAAAGTTAAATGTGACTGACAGAGGACTGAAGCAGGAAGGAGGACTTATTGTTCCGTGCTCACGGATAAAACAATGTGATAAGAAGCCTCCCTAAAATGCTCTATATCTTGGTCTTTGTGGTTTTGGGATTTAAGGACTAGACTATTCTAGTTCTGTTCTAGACACACATCTGCAACCACCCAGTGGGATAGCAACCACAGCAATATGGTGCAATGGTAGGGTGGAGCAACACAGTGCAGCCACTTTAATCTCACTTCTGTGTGACAAGAGAAACAAAATATTTATCTATTTTAGATATCCTTAACAATTACCACTTCTCAGGGTACAACAGGAACCTAGAGTATCGCAAAAAATGCAGACCCCATGGATTGGACATGTGCCACACAAACCACACAACCATTCCCATTATACTGAGTGGAACCGAACCAATGTGGTCTGCACAGACGTCAGGCAAATGTACCAGTACACCATCAGTGACCCCAGGAAACACAATACACTAAAAACAAAAACCATCACTCTGATGGATTTTGTAAGTACTGTACAATGCTGAGAAGCAGCACAGACCCAGATACTCACCCTACAGATGAAATAGTACAAGACAGATCAGACTTTAGCATTCCAAAGCACTCACAACTGAATTGAACAATGTGTCCTTGTCCAAAACTTGACTCTAGTCTTCAATACAAACATGACTGTGTTTGATTTGGGAGTAATCCTCTTGCTCTGTGACCTTCCTATTCACATTCATTCCCACTCAGAGAGGAAACAATATCATCAATCAAGGGGTGTTTTGTGTGTTTACTTTTAATTACATACCCATGCACCAGTTCCACAAGCTCCATACTGGCTGTTACATTACGTTGTCCCAGCAAGCATGTACTCAGACCAAAAAAAAAAAAAAGTTTTTGCAAGATTTTTAAATAAGATTGTTTTCATTTTGTAACAACTTTTTAAAATATTATTTTGTGCATTGTTTCAGTTTTTTGTTGTTGCTGAAATCCTCAGTTACAATTTGTTGCAATGTTGTAATATTACACAGTATACATTGTTGACACAGCTATTCCACACATGCATAAGATTAAATATTTTTATTTATTTCTATTTAACAAGGACAGTGTACATCAATGAACATTTCTGTTAATGCACCAGAATTAGCCAAGAGTCCCCGAGGCAAGGTGTGTGAAGTCTCTTGCCCAAGGACACGAAATGTGGCTCAGACAGAGCTGGGTTCAAACTGCCAGCCCTCCAGTTTCTGAACAACCCGCTCTATTGCCTGAGCCACGACCGCCACAATAGAAAACAATGTATTGTCATTGTCAAGACAATATCTTTCAAGTTGGTCGAGAATTGCAAGATCATAGTTTCCAAATAGTAACATTCTGAGCTGAATGAGCCTGCCCAATGCATGAAAAGATGGCTAATATTTATGATACTGCAATTGCAGTGTGGGACAGAATTTGATCTTGTCGTCAGAATACAAAGGAGGGGTAAGTGTAGAGTAACAAAGACGAAACAATTTACTGTGACGTTTCCTTTGTATCTCTGAGGCATGCATTTGTTCTCTGACTGGCATTATGACACATATCAGCCAAAGGAAGATAGCATACCCACTGTTAAAAATGACTCCGGAATAATTTGGCATCAGATGCCCCAGTCTGTTTTTTCTTTCTTTTTTTGTCACAAAAAGAAAAGTTGATATATTTCTTGCATTCATATTAGAATACACAGGTACATTTTAAAAGAATCACGCACCCTACATTGTGATATTGTCTTTCTTTCTCTTGGTCCACTTTAGATTTGATGCATTATTTTTACTTTAATTTGAGCCGAATAAAGATCAGAGGGGGCTGATAAAAGGGTTCTAAAGCATTGAGACAGGAAATGTAAATAAAGAATAGATGTCTGTTCCTATGCAGAGGTTGGCCTACCCGGAGCGCAAAAAAGCGCACCGCGTTCACGCAGCAAGAGGTTGAGAAAAAGAGTCTCCGCGCAACAGTTATGAGCCACATACAGCCTTGATGCCATTACGGTTTAACGCATATTGTTTAGAAAACAAACCACAAAACGAAGAACAACAATGCATTAATACTCACAGGCATATGTCATGGAAAAACTATTTCCCATTTTGACCATATCGACCTGCGGCACCAGTTTGGGGATGTCCTGGTGGTGTGAAAGGGCGAAGCGAAACACTTCATATTCATGGGACTCGGTGGGGAACAATCCTCCTGTTGAGCACCAAACACAAATTGTTAAAACGTGAAATTACACAAAAAAAAGAGCCACTTCGGGTGAGAGCGGCAGAGTAATCATTTTACAAGGAGACAAAGGGTTTGCGGGATGAGTGCGCGCGCGCCATTCTTACCTATATTGATGTTACTTGGGAAACTTGAGCTTGAAGCCAAGCACATCCCCAGTAAACTGGTGTAGAGGATGCTGAAGCTTCGCTGCATATTTCCTTTTGCATTGGCGAAGGGAAAAGAGCCGAAATCCAAACATACATACGTTTCCTCCGCGTATTCAACTTAAAAATACCTCTCGTGCTTTCAGCACTCCTTCCGCTGCTCGTTAGCGCAACATCATATTTGCCGATATGTATTCAAAGAAAGAACGATGACGATGAAGGTTGTGGTGATGGCAATGGCGAGAGGAGGTAGCTTCCTCTCTACTGCTCTCCCTCGATCTACTGATGCTCTCTTGTCCTTGGCTGCTGTTGTAGTGATGGAGAATGTCTTCAGCGTTTGGCGCGCTGCAAAAAAAAAAAAAAAAAAAGTGCACGCCCAGGGAAGGAAAAAAATGCAAAAACAATTGTTTGGTTTTATTCATTCACATTTATTCACATTCATCATGCAAACCTTTCCAGCCACTGTTGCACTGTTTTCTTCTGGACTGTTTCATTCAAAATTGGAAACATTCTTGACAAATAACAGTCTTTAAAAGGGAGCTTGTGCTTTTTAAGAGTTGAAGGTAGAATAATCTATTTTCCATGCTAAGATCTTTATAGGGCATGGCATTAACTCTAAGTTCAAAATATTTCAATTACAGTTTCAGCTGTTGTTTTCTTCTCCTTCTTGTTAAAGCGATTTTTTTGTTGTCTGGATTTTGGTAAGGGCCAAGCAACTGTTGGGCCACAATTCAGCCAGGTCAATCTGGTGTCTGTGTGTGTTTGTTGTCACAGACACACTGTCGGTAGGTAGAAGGTGGTCTCCAAAGTGCCCACGTCAAAGCAACCAATTTTACATCATCCGCTAGTAGAGTTCTTCTTGCAGTACCTTATAAATGTACTTTGTATGCACCAATCTCCTTTTTGCTCCCACCATGTAGACTGCACATTGCTCCTGCACTGACTTTAAAGGGCATGAAAGAGTACGTAGTAGTTGTGTCAATTGGCCAGGAATCAAGTCAACTATAGTAACTCCCACAACGGCACAAATGTCCATTTCTACCTGTGATTGTGTCTGAAATTACCAAGAGAAAGAAAACTCCACCCCTGCGAACAGTTAGACCGCACTTTGTGCTAGGCTTGTGCTGGGCTCAAAAATAGGTCGCGTTATGTCGTAAGAATGGCAACAGTGGAATACAGAGTTTGTGCGTTTTGCTATCTCGTAATTATTCTGTCAATCACATTGTGTCGCTGGCAAAGATGTATGTACAAATATACATTAATTTGTAGTAATTAAGACATTATTTTCAGGCCAATTAATTGACACTGGATACACAGGGAACCACTGTTAACTAGTTAAACATCTTTGTAAAGTCCTTGTGGTTCAGGGTTTGAAAGTAGTTGCATGATTAAAGAGCAGTAAAAAGACACACAAAAACGGGGAACTCTTGCCCATGGCTACAGGATAAACAAAATAGTTCCGATTTTAAATTGTGGAAACATTTGAATGATAAATAAATATGTTTTACACTTTGGAAGGGAGGAGTCATTCCCAGGCAAAATTGATTTAACGTTTCAAGAGTCCACTCTTTAAAAACTGGTTCTTTTAAATTACATGTTACAATTCTGACTTTTGCCATGCACGCTCCCTTCCTCCCTTTGTAGCGAGCAAAACTGGTGAGCTGCTGATAAGGGAGGGGTTATTATTTAAACCATGTATTTACAGACAGCTACAGCCAATTACCTCCAAAAGAAAAGGTACATGCCCTCGTGCTTTTATACATCTGGGAAACATGAGCAAACGCCCCAAGGGATTGACTGCAAGGTGCTCTGTGGTGATATTTCGATTTTAAATTCAAACTTAAGCAAAATGAGAGTAAGACATGCCTCCATTTGTAGGAAAACTTTGAATTTTTTTCTTTATTTAGAATCACTTTTAGAAAAAAAGTGATCTAATGAAGTTATGAAAATACCAGAAAAAATGGTAAAATATTGTACTTAATTCATTATCTAATGTAACTAGATGAGTAGAAAACCTAAACTCTGGCTTCTTTCATTATTACGGAGGAGCAAAGTTGCACTAAAAACAAGGGTTTGGATTTGTTCTTTGAGTGCAAGAAGCTTGCCTAATGCATATGTAAACATCTTGATTTTCTATTGTTGTATTCTGAGTGTACCAAGCACCCTGAAACCACTTTTTTTAAAGCCTGGGTAATGCAAATAGCCCTTAGAATAGCAGTAGTAATTATGACAAAGTATTTAGAGGTAGAATACTGGCAATTGCTTGTTGTTCTATGTTTAGAATATCTCAGGTAGAAAGAAAGGAAAGAAGCAAACGATATTTTCGTCATAGATCATAGTGTCTGTCTGAAGTTTTCAGAAGAAGTCTCTGTGAAGCAAATAATGAGGCCAATCCGTCAAAATCCTTCCTGTGGTTCCACTCTAGTAGGAGGGGGAGTAACTTGCACATATGTTATTCCTTTTAATTGAGCCACTAGACCCATGCAGTCACACTGTATACATTACAAGACAAAACTGTAGATCAGATAGAGAAAGTACAAACACATCGGAAGAAAACAAAAGGGTGGAGGTGCAGAAGGAAACAATGTCACAATATAGAGTAAAGCCTTGACACACACTACCCATGCATTTACTACATCTTAAGATGTTTAGAGGTTTATGGCTAGGGTGTAAACGAGTCAACATTTTTTCCAGTAAGTTTCTATGGGAAGTCTAGTTAGGGATTTTTTTTTTTTTTTTTTTTATAAATGATGACCCTCGAGTGGCCAAAAATTACTTTTCTCCGCAGGGTGTCCAGTCCCCCACGTCGAGATAGGTTGAGAAGCTCGATCATCCACGAGTCGAGATGCTCCTCCTCCGCGTTGAGAGGAGCCAAATGAGGCGGCTCGTGCATCTCATCACATCTTTAATTATATTATATCTTATTATCTCTGTGAGGTGTTGCGGGCATGTCCCACCGGTTGGAGATTCTGGGGATGACCCAGGATACGCTGGAGAGACAATGTCTTGTGGCTGGCCTGGCAACGCCTTGGGATCCTACCAGAAGAGCTGGAAGAAGTGGCCAGGGAGAGGGAAGTTTGGGATTCTCTGCTGAAGCTTCTGTCTCCGTGACCTGGTAAGCGGAGGATAATGGATAGATGAATGCGCCTTCATTTACTAACATGCGTAGTGAATCATCAATATCCATCCATCTTCTTCCGCTTATTCGGGGTCGGGTCGCAGGGGCAGCAGCTTTAGGAGGGACTCCCAGACTTCTTTCTCCCCAGCCACTTCATCCAGCTCATCCCGGGGGATCCCAAGGCGTTCCCAGGCCAGCGAGAGACATAGTATCTCCAGCGCGTCCTGGGTCGTCCCTGGGGTCTCCTACCGGTGGGACATGCCCGGAACACCTCCCCAGGGAGTCGTTCAGAAGGCATCCTGATGAGATGCCCGAGCCATCTCATCTGGATCCTCTCAACGTGGAGGAGCAGCGGCTCTACTCTGAGTCTCTCCCGGATGACCGTGCTTCTCACCCTATCTCTCTAAGGGAGAGCCCGGACACCCTGCGGAGGAAACTAATTTCGGCCGCTTGTATCCTGGATCTCATTCTTTCGGTCACGACCCATAGCTCATGACCATAGGTGAGGGTAGGAGCGTAGATCGACCGGTAAATCGAGAGCTTTGCCATTTGGCTCAGCTCTCTCTTCACCACGACGGACCGGTACAGAGTCCGCATTACTGCCGATGCTGCACTGATCCGCCTCTCGATCTCGCGCTCCATCCTTCATCAATATCATCGTGCCTAAATGTGTGCGTATTCTACGAAGAAATTCCGAACATCCTCAGACCATGCGTAGGCACAACTAATGGAGGATCAGCTGCTAACAAACCATCAAAAAACACATTTCACCCATGATGCACAATGTATTAAAACTGCAGTCATTTATATAAACAATAATTTTAATAGCAGTTATTAAAATCGAAAATAAACGGAGTCGATTGTCCTAAATGAACATGAACACTTGAACGGGACACTTGTCATATTTAGCCTGGTTCCGTTTAAGTGCTTGGCTATGCTCCTGTTCTGTATCTGAATGTATCTTGTTTGTTTTTAACCTCGTTTATTGGCCAAAATGCGTCAAAGGGAGGAGAAAATGGGCATGGGTTATGGAAATTGCTTTGGCACATGTATGCACTGTCATTTAGAATGAATTCTTATTTATCAAAATACGCACGTGAACAAAATGGACTGATACGCACATGTCCTGAATCAAATGGTGATTTTGTATATATATATATATATATATATATATATATATATATATATATATATATATATATATATATGCTCAACTGGTGCACAGTGTGAACACATTTATTAGTCAATGAGGCCAAAATGTGCACCAAATTAAGAAGAAATAATTAAGAACAAGTATTATTTTTTATTTTCTATTATTAAAATAATATTCCTATAAACTCCTATTAAATCCAAAGAAAGTGTCCAACTTGGAGAGGTGAGCAAAACAATCTGTGCGATTCTTTGATGCACACCTCTATATGAAATGAAAAATCATTTGGGGGTTGGTCCAGAGCTGTTGTTTTTTATTTTTAACTCTTCATTTCATTCATTCAAGACACCGTAGAGATATGCATGCTTTCAACATTGTGCGAACTGCTTGGGAAAGATCCTTTTGTGTACCAACGTCCTTAAAGGTATGAATGGATAATTTTGGTTAAAGAAAAAAACTACAAGCCCTGATCTTTGTGATCTTTGTGATTTCTGATGCTTTGCTGACTTCGAGAAGGCATTAGACCACACACTTTGGGGAGCGCTGTGGGGGGACGGGACTCCGGGAGTATGAGGCACCTGACCCGCTGTTGTGGGGCTGGCAGTAGGTCGGATTGGTTTCTGGTGTTGGACTTCGCCAAGGCTACCCTCTATTTAACCATTCTGTTCATAGCCATTATGGGGAACATTTCTAGGCATAACTGAGGCATTGGGGACATCTTGTGGGCTTTTATTGACTTTTGGGTAACACTGGTGTAATTATAAAATATTTTTTTTAGAGGAGAAGAAAATGATGATGTTACATGACAATCATTCAAGCTTTTATTTATGGAGAATTCTTAGCCCAGTTTTTGTGATGTATCAGTTGCACGAAGGCAATCCAACTCCATAAGCAATGATTAATCATTTTGTGCTTCTTACTTGCCTTATCTGCAGACTCGAACATTTGTTGCCTCACTGACAGACACTGTTGACGTACAACAGGTTTGGACAAACGCCCTATATTAGCACAAAATCAATAAGAAGCAGACTGGCCTGAGCTCTGTGGATTTCTGATTTCTGTTCAGCACCTTAATTGGCATGAGTTATTGACATGTGGCTTACAGTAATTAGTCAAGCTTATAATTGATTTCGAAGTTCTTTCCAGAAAGAATGACTGTCTTCTAGTTTAGGAAGATTAGATGACCACGGAGAGTCTTAGGCATTTGGAAAGTTTATAGCACAAAGCAAGGAGCAGATAATCTTTTACAAAGTGCTACTTGTATTTATTTTATTTTTCATTATTAACAATTGCCATATTGTATCAAAACACAAGGTTCTCATGTTTGAAGGTCTATGATTCAAAACTTTTTTTTTAAACCCTGTGTCTTCAGCAATAACCAAAATTGGTAATTGGTGCCAATTCATTTTACCTTTAAAAACATGACTCATGTCAGTTTATAGATTGGACATCTTTCTAAATACCAAAGACTAATTTTCCAGGATAATTAATAAGGAAAAATTTTAAGCCATGAATTGTGTTTAGCGCTTGCAGTGAAAGTAAAATCATAAATATACTGTGCACAGTGATGAGAAAAACACAAAATGAACTCCAAATAAAATCACCTGGTCAATATTTTATTACAGATCCTGCTTTGAATCCATGTATGGAGATTCAAACAAAGCACATTATATGTACAGTACTGCTATGAGAGCAATCACCTTGAAGTTCAAAACACTTTTTGGTCTTTATGTTCCCACTGCAGTGTATGTAGTGAAACTAGTAGAAATCTATCACAGTCTATTGAAAGAGGGTTATAAATATACAACAGTTGGGTTGAGTCATTGGATTTATCCTTCTGGGAGTTTGGGTAGGGTTCTTTAAAGCATGCAACTACTTTTAAGGCTATCTGAATTATACAATGCGATTACCCAAAGTATGCAAATTGTTCACAAATGGTCACCCTCCATGTTGGGCCCTTTCAGCGTTATTGGCCCACAGACAGCATTTATATCCACAAAGCACAGTCAGTTGCTTGATGCCAGTTATCAAGCCAACATATAACACCACGAAGCGGGAAACATTAAATGGTGAGGGAATAAACATGTTTTGGTCCTCACTGCCCTTTTAGTGCAATTCAGGTGTTCTCTTTTATATGCTTCCTGCATAATTGCCTTGCCCCTCCACTAGCAGCAGGGAACGTGAAGCTCTTACAATGTTACCGCGGTAATATTGATTGATAGAGTCGATACTTGTGCAGTTCCACACCATTGAGTATCCCCACGCACAGACATGTCAAATTTCAGAGAACAAATTAGAACGACCAGCATCATGATTAATCCCCGACGGGAAAATGGAAATATTGTGAATACCTGTGAACCCACAGATGACATCAGGTAACACAACCAGACAGCAACATTTGCATCAATCGCGTCACAATGCTGACACGCTCAGAGAATTAATGACAAAGAGGGAATTTATGGTAACATCGTGTCAGAGAAGTGAATTGTGCCAAAATCATTTCAACTATTTAAAAGGGAAGATTGAGATTTTTTTTTTTGTCATCCCAGTGAGGTCAATGTTTTACAGTCGGCTATATTATCGGCTATATTATTCTTATGGGTACTCTTGTATCACCTCAATTTACAGGCAGTTAATTGAGCTGTCATGGCTGACTTTTATCAGTAACAATACAATAAAATCACAGTAATGAACCCTATTAACCCATTAAAGACCACATAAAATAAATGGAACCCAGCATGAAATCATTAACTGCTTCATGAACTCAGTTCTTAATGTTAAAATCTCAACAAACTAGAGGTCGCCCAGTGTCCTGTGATAGATTGTTTATGACTTTATAGGTTTCACTGTCATGTCATGCAAGCACTAGACAAATTTGCCATTATTTTCAAGGGGACTTCAACAGCTGTATAGGACCCTTCAATTATTGAATAAGTATTCCCCCCAAATTAAAACCACAATTGCTAATTACAATTACAAATCCAATGTAGATGCTTGATTCTCATTAATATATCACACTGTATATCACCTTGACACCAGGCAAATGATTTCCAAGCAGCTGTGACCAATGTAATAACATCTCTCCAGCATTTTTATTGGATGCTTTGTTAGTGCTTAGAAGCGACACGATCATATCTGAATCAGTGCATATTGTAATTACCTACAATAGAAGTAGTTGACCCATCCTGATCAAGCCACATAGCCAAACCAAGACTTTCACCTCACCAAGTATAGATTTATTTAGTTCTATCCCAAATATGACATTATACTCTCATACTACAGATTTATATTTCAATTACTGCTCAAGAGATTTCTCTTTTATGATCGTGTAAGTTGATTTTAATGTTTTACTGCCTCATTATCTTATAGTTTAGTGCAACAGCTGTCTGAAAATTCTGTCTCAAACTGGCATCTCAGTTATAATCAATCATATAAATAGTTTTGTGGGGCAAATGGGGCCGCTGCAAATGAGGTCTGACGTGCTTACAGGGGTAGTTAAAGAAAAATCTATAATAACCCTCAATCTGTCAATCCTTCTTTACACTCTTGGTGATTTGTGACAGATGTTTTACGCATTGCTGAGAAGCACTGAGTGAAGCGTTGTACCCAATAATGGCATGAAATAGTATTTAACACCTCTATACACCTTTGGAGACTGGATTTGAAAAGCTTTTCTTCACACATACACAGAGGGTTAAAGTTCATGGCTCTCATGTCACAATGTACATTTCTGCTATTAGAAATGGTACTTCCAAGAAAGAAACCATGCATCAAATATTTGCCATTGGGAAATCATTGTGGTTGATCAATTTTGACGAGAGAATGTCATTATTTCATCAAAAAACTTTTCTGCAGCAGCTGCAAAGCTGATCTCATTTAATCAAGAGCTTTAATAAGCTTAGTTGTTGCCTGACTGACTGCATACTTACAAGGAAATTCAGAGAAAATCAGGACAGAGCGATGATAAAGGCAGGGGGAGTCCAGAAAGACAAAAGGACAGAGGTGGTAGTACTGATATTCAGTACTTGAGTAGAATTGAAGATAGTTGTGTGAAGGAAAACACTTGAAACAGAAGTAATAACTCAACTTTTTGTGTAAACAAAAATAAATGAATAAATACTGACTCCAAAACTTGATAACACAACACAAAATGTATCATACAGAATTAGATTTTTCTCTTATTATTGCCGTTTTTTATACTATCAAATTGTGTTTATGTGCTATGCTGTTGTCAAATGACTAATGAAAGAATACAGCTAATTAGCTTTTGCTGAAAAATATAGGACAGCACCACGGTGGTGCACTAGTTAGCACGTTCGCCTCATAGTTCTGAGGTGGAGGGTTCAACGGCCGCAAATCCGAGAACAGGACCGCAAAGTCGATTATCAAACTACAGCCAAAGGTGTCCTGGTGCCAAGTGCACATATGGACTCTCTTATGGTTGTGGGAGGGGCCAAAGGGTCAGGTGCTTTGTGTGCTGGATGGCGGCCAAAGGCGGCGGCCAAAGGCGGCGGCCAAAGGCGGCGGCCAAAGGCGGCGGCCAAAGGCGGCGGCCAAAGGCGGCGGCCAAAGGCGGCGGCCAAAGGCGGCGGCCAAAGGCGGCGGCCAAAGGCGGCGGCCAAAGGCGGCGGCCAAAGGCGGCGGCCAGATATCTTTAAAGCAAATGTTGAACTTAACTCCCCAGACCAAAGCAAACCCCTGTCACGAAGAATAAAAATAAAAATAGTGATAGCATGAAGAAGAAAAATAAAACATAGCGGTAAGAAATAAAAGAGAAGAAAATAAGAGAAGAGAGAACAGAAAATGGAGAAACTGTTAGAAAGGTTCCTATGTTGATGTTAAAATGTTGGAGAGTTACGTCACCAAGCCTCAAGTGCTACCCACTGCCCCACCGAGCCGCCCGTATCAGCATTTAAATTCAAGTAAATTAGGATACAAACTTCTTAAAAAAAAATGCTGCAGCTGAAACTGCACTGGGCAAATATAGAAAGGGCGATCAAGCACACAGTAACCAAATATTAAAAGAAATAGTAAACATGTAAACATTAGGTGCGTTAACTGCTGTGTAGGTCCACCTCCCGCTCTCTTTGATCTGCTCAACTGCTAGAACTCCTGGTGCTTCGTTGCATGGTGTTTCTGGAGATGCTTAATTAAATTGGTAGTACTATAACTGGCAGTACTACCACCACCCCTGGCAACATTAGCTTTGCAGACATTACAAACTGCTGGTAGTTGGCGTGTTCAGTTTAAAGTATCTCCACACAGCTGACTCTTTTGTTCGCTCCATGTTTGCGTTTGTTTAGAAAACTCTCGTGGCATGCGGCACGCGTGCTGCTGACGTATGACGTAGCCCGCGTCCCAATAGATTAAGAAAAGGATCGGCCCACAGATCGGCTGCATTTTCCGATACCCGATCCATCTATTTTGTTGATATCGGGGCCGATATCCGATTCAGATATCGGATTGGTGCATCTCTAGCCTATACCCTTTTGCCAGTTTTCCTGTATGCCCCTATGATCCACAGTGCCTGTTGCTTTTTTGCCAATAATTCAGTAAAGCAATCAAAACTGAACCACGTCTTCCCTCCTGTGTACCATAACCATCCGAGCCAACCCCCTATACAGTCCTCAGGCTCCCCAACAATAGCGGTAGCAGTTTGCATCATTTTATTGCAATGTGTTTCCTTATTCAGATTGTTTCAAGACTACAGTTAGACTTCACTTTGATAGTTAATGCAGTTATTGCAATTTTGTTGTTTTATCACAGTAGATTGGTTTAATTACATTTCAAAAACCAGAAGCCATAACATGATTTTTCTCTCAAATATATTGCTAAAATCATTTGTTTCAGATGTACTGTAATTATTTTCTGGATAAAAATTAAATTTGGTGTTTAAAAAGTATTTTTTCAAACTTGAGTCTTGAAAAAGAAGGGGTCGTCTTATAATCAGGGTCGTCTTATATTCGGGCCAATACGGTAATTCTGTACTGACCTAAAATATTGGCCCAAAGACCCTTTTTTCCCAGAAAACTTGACATGGTATAATATTTCAAAATAATTTATTTCAGAAGTAGAGTTAAACGATGGGTTTATCTAAGGATGAAGCTGGTTTATTAGACTTTCAGGTCTCGGTAAGGCCTGGTATCCAAAAGATGGCACATTATCAAGTCAGTACAGCACATCATCACATACTTTGTACTTGTACATATATATGTACATGTTTACCAGGGCGGTACACACATAAAAGTTATTCAGGCTGTTTTTGTCCCAAACTTGCCCCTTTTGCGACTAAGAACTTCAAACATCCGATGAATTCTTATAGGATTGTCTTGAAAGATTAGCCTTTTGTGTGAGTAGGTAGATTGTTTTCCCAATGATAGTCTAAAACACGTGGGGGCCAACAATCTTAAATCATGAATATGTTCAATATTAACGACCCAAAATCCTTTTGTTTATGGTGGATGCTGAAATCTTCTGAGGTAGTTGACTCCACAAACTGTGACTAAATGTAGCCAATCAAAGAAGCTCTCTAAACAACAGAGCATCGGATATCCAATGCACATCCATTATTTTTTAGAACCGCTTATCACTCGTTTCGCAGTCTGCTGCAGGCTGTCTTCGAGTTGTAGCTGACCTAATCAATGTCATTTATTGTACACATGTGGTCTCCCATGGGGGGCAGGAAGTATTATCCAAAGTCAGTGTGTTTCTTGCCCACACTGCCATCTTACAACACTCACATCTCTGGTCATATTCACCAACACTTGGCAAACTTTGACACATTTCCAAAAGAGCCAGGTCGTTTTTGTGTTTGTGAAGTCACGTGTGATCATGCCAGAGCTCTCCTTCAGAGGACTGGATTTTTGAATGGTGGTAGAAATGCTTCTTTGTGTGTGTGGAGTTTTGGGAGATTTTCTAAGCACCCCACACACAATAACCCCAAACTGTTAAACACCCAATTTTTATGTGTGGGGTCTTCAAAATATAAAAAATTAAATAAAACATCCATCCATCCATCCATCCATCCATCCATCCATACATACATACATACATACATACATACATACATACATACATACATACATACATACATATATACATACCGCAGTCATCAGGAAGTAGGCGGGGAACACCCTGAACCGGTTGCCAGCCAATCGCAGGGCACACAGAGACGAACAACCATCCCCACTCACACTCACACCAAGGAGTAATATGGATGGTCAAGCATGTTTTTTTCGGGATGTGGGATGAAAATGGAGTGCCCGGAAAAAACCCACGCGGACACGGGGAAAACATGTAAACTCCACACAAGGAGGGCCAGAGGTGGAATCGAGCCCGCAGCCTCCTAACTGCTAACCAGTGCGCTGACGTGCCGCTACCTGGTCAATATTACTTCAAAATGTGTTCATACATCACGGTGCGACTATACCGTATGCTCAATAGTAGGATAATTTAAGAGCACAGAACCTGCACCATGGCCAGTTTAAATTGTCTGCAAACAAAATTGCATTGTGCCATAAACACCTCCAGTCTCACCTTGACCATGCTACATCCCCTCATCAAGTTCTACAACTGTTGCTGTAGAGATTTTATGTTTTACAACATAGTGTTGTTTTGGCTCAAGTTGTTTTACCCTAATCTGAAGTATGTGTGTATGTATGTATGTATGTATGTATGTATGTATGTATGTATGTATGTATGTATGTATGTATGTATGTATGTATGTATGTATGTATGGATGGATGGATGGATGGATGGATGGATGGATGGATGGATGGATGGATGGATGGATGGATGGATGGATGGATGGATAGATAGATAGATAGATAGATAGATAGATAGATAGATAGATAGATAGATAGATAGATAGATAGATAGATAGATAGATAGATAGATAGATAGATAGATAGATAGATAGATAGATAGATAGATAGATAGAAGACGACCCTGATTATAAGACAACCGCCCCCTTTTTAAGACTCAAGTTTGAAAAAATACCTCTTGAACACCAAATCAAATTTTTATACAGAAAATAATTAGAATACATCTGATACAAATGATTATATCAATATATTTGAGAGAAAAAGCATGTTATTTTGCCTCGTTCAAATCATGCAAAAACTGTCTATCACATCTTAATATCTGAAAATTTAAATATTTTAACCAAAGTACAATCACATTTGTAAATGAATTGTTCTGGTTTTTGAAATGTAAATAAACCTACTGTTTCTCCATTTCTGTTGTCTCTTCTCTTATTTTCTTCTCTTTTCTTTGTTACCGCTATTTTTTATTTTTCTTCTTCGTGATACCGCTATTTTTATCTTTTTTCTTTGTGAAAGGGGTTCACTTTAGCCTGGGGGGTTAAGTTCAGCATACCTTTTAAACAAATCTGGTGCCATCTAGCTTTATTAATGTGGATAATGTCTAGACCCCGAATGTAAGACGACTCCCATTTTTTTCAGTCTTATTTCAATGCAAAAAAAACGTCTTATATTCGGGCCAATACGGTATTTCTAAAAACAGGTGAAATCTCTGTATAAGAAGCCCAGACTAGTGTCACCAGTGTGGCCTACTCAATGTTTATTTCTGCTCTCCGAAGATCTGGTGACGTCTTGTAGGTTTTCTGCGGCCACCCTATTTAATAGGCCGACTGTGCATCACATACTGTATGAAATGCACTCACTTCACACGCACGCACACACACACACACACACGCACGCACACACACACACACACACACACACGCACGCACGCACGCACGCACGCACGCACGCACGCACGCACACACACTGCAAAAAAGTTTTCTGCACTTTTATTATTTATGTGTATGTGTACCGGAGTGCTGAATTTGTGATATACTTTGAAGAAATGGGTAGCCAATCTGCTCCTCTGCAGATTATTTCTCATCCAAGACCCTGCTTTTTTGTCAACCACAACACCCCCAATCTTGTCTGTCCGTTCCCTCAATCCTCCACTGCCTCACACGATTACCCCCACCCCTGAATTCTCTTTTTCTCTACTTACTGTCAATCAGGCAGGAAGGCCTGTATATCTCTGCAAGAAGGCAATTAATCTTTTAGGAACGATTATCTCTGTAGACTGTTAGCAACTACAGAAAGTTGTTGCTGTAGAGAATCTAAAGCAAAGACAGTGCTGTAGTGAACCATAAAAAAGCCATTGTTCCTTTAGGATGAAAATGGCTCAATTGTCACTGAGATTGTAAGCCTTCCCATCCTGACTGCTGAGTCACAAAAAATATATATTTATAATGAAATATGTCACACAAGTTCAGGGTGAGTGACCATCTGTTGGATCTACTATTAATAGTAAAGAAATATTCCTCAATATTCCATAATAAAAATTCCAGAGGTGTCTAAAACCAAAGTGGAACTCCACAGGTCAACCAAGTGGAACCCCACAGGTCATAGACATTTAGTCCACGTATTAATCTGAACTCATATATCCTGCCCTCTTTAATTTGATCACATTGTCAACTATGTCAAAGGCAGCGCTGAGACTTAGCCAGCATCTATGTTCAGGCAAATGGCATCATCTTTTCATCTTCATTGTGTGTGTGTGTGGGGGGGGGGGGGTCTTACTGTGGTGACATTGTGACAGACGAGTTAAGGTGGATGTGCGACTCCATCAGGGATCAACTCTAAGTCCCTTACTCTTTGCAGTAGCGATGGATAGGACGGTGATGAGTACAGATGTACAGATTAGAGACAGTGGCATAAAAGAAACAACACCAAAGAGAGCTGGAGTTGGTGAAAATGAAAGATGTTGAGGTCACCTGTGTGGATAGGATTAGAAATGAGCTCATCACAATGTGATTGATGTTTTGGGTAAAATTTTAGATGAGTTAGACACATCCAGATAAGAGATAGTGAATATATCAGTAACAGACTGATGAGAATGGATCTGCTGGGAAAGAGCACAAGAGGAAGTTCTAAGAGAATGTTGATCAATGTAGTTAAGAAAGAATGAGGGCAGTTGGTGTTAGAGAGGAGAATGCAGAACCCAGACTTCAACGGAAAAGGATGGCACGCTGTGGCAGCCCCTTACGGGACAAACCGAATGGAAAAAAGAAAAAGATCAGGGTCTAAAGCCTGATTGGAAACAGCATTATTGGCATCTGAAAAAATGCAAATAAAAGGTGGCTGATTCGTTGGAGTAAATTTCATACTTCAGTTTTAAGAACAACCAACTATTTTTGGGAAAAATCTAATGTGTCATAGCTACAGTTTACCTACAGTTGCTTTGGAGTCTCATCGTTACATTTGTTTTGACTTGATTGAGGGCCTGAAACAAAGTCCTACCATCCTTTTTGTCAGTACGACATTGTGTTGAGTCCACAGGCTCAAAGCCATCTGGCTAGCATCACTGTGAGAATCGGCGTCCACTTCTCACTTCTTTCACACACTGAGCCAGAAAACACTGCCTTCTGGTCATTTTGCCAATCGTCCAACCACTTCCTGTCCATTCTTTGAACGTGTGAACACGAGGCTCGGCCGATGAGATTGCAGCATAAAGGAGACACATAGAAAATAAACAACATATCTTCACAACCCAGGGGAACTCCTTACACCCTCTTTCTAGCTTCCGAACGGAGCAATAGAAAAGGGAAGAAATCAATCAGAAAAGACAGAAAAGGGTAAATAATGAAAGTCGACCGTTATTAGCGACGGCAATAGATGTGACAATGAGAGTAAGAAAACGCGGGTGCCTCGCCTACAAGTTTTCTTCTTGTTTCAACTGCGCTCATTTACTGTAATTGTGCTGAGTGCACTGGAAACCCGAAACGGGAGCAGGGAGGGTTGTTCGATATGTTTAGGGTTGGATGAGACAAGTCAAGAGGAGGTGTTCGAAACAGCGAGGGTGCGAGCACAGTGTGCTTTCATTAGCACTCTAAATGCTAATGAATAAGTTCCTAGCTTTGAAGATGCAGCTATGTTAAATATGCAAGAGCTATCTACTGAAGCACATCGAGAAGAAGATGGCTGAAGGAAGAATAGAGAGGTGCTGAGATAGGGATGGGAGGATGGGAAGGAGCTTTCTCCTCTACTCTAATGGGACATGATGTCTTAGAAATGGACCATATGGAACATGAAACCTCCTCGTAGAAATCCGTTAAGAAAACTGATGAAATGAGAATCGCTGCCTTAATTGCTGCAAATAAGCATTTGCGTGACATGTCGCTGTGTATTCGTCTGCTCTTCTCCCTGCGGAGACAGATGCAGAGTTAGTCATTAGTGTTAAGTCAAAAGACATTAAGCCAAGCTGCGTGTGGTGCACTAATGCCCAGGCAGTTTGAAGCGATGACAACCAGGGACAAATCTTAACAGTTTCATTTTCATTCCTCCCTGAAGGCGTAAGGCATGTGCTGTTTGGTTTTAGGCAAACACTGCACAATTATACAAACTCAAAATGGTGGAAAGTATGGCAGAATATTTTGGGAAACAGCATTGCTGGAAAACAAACACAAAAACATCAACACTAAAGTGAAATACACAGTACAGTCAAGGGTCAACTGTTTCACATGCCAGCCACTAAAACAAAATAAAGTCCTTAAAGTTTTTTTGTTGACATTAATTAATTTGCAATTAATTGTACACATTATGCAAAATTACCAAATCCATTTCTAATTTGCAAGTTTTAGGTCTCACGTATTTTGCACAAAAATATATAAGAATCAATGTCTGCATAATGATGTATAACTGACTGTTATTCCATGGCGTTCATTAGCGGGTTAACGACTTTCCATTAATACCTCTGCCAAACTTAACAGCGAGTTCACAAGGTCCTTTAGTTTGATTTCCAATTAATATGTATGAGTAGACCTGTGTGCGAGTTCTGATATGAAGACTTAATCGAGATGACAAAGCTATGTGATGCCTTAGCTGGAGGAAATCACTATGCTATTTATTGCTGGTCTGACCACCAAATAGCAGAGGAAGGACAGAGTGTAGGAAGTCAGCTGGAAATGAGATAGAGTGGAGGACGTTAGAGGATGTAAATAAAATAGAAAGCTGGATCGGTGACTACAGAAATATGCTGATGTCAAACGTGAGCCAGGGAATCAAGGGAAGTTGGATAAAAAGGTTTAAAAGCTGACGGAATTTGCATTTGTAGGCAGCAGGAGCATACGTTGGCGCCCAAATCCCATAGAATGTCACTTTTGCCGGGGGAATACTTTGATGTAAAAAATGCAGTGCTTACTGGAACATCCTGTGGAAATGATAACAACACTGGAGCGTCCACACTTTGCGTACTGTCTCCTGATAGTTGACAGCATTAAAGCACATTACTGCTCTATCGGTACCGCTGCTCACAGTGTTATGAATTATGCCGTTTAAATAGCTTCCCTTTTTTTATATGAGCTCTGGGCAGGGTCTGTGGAGAGGCACCTAATGGCAGTAAATGAATTCATGCCCAGATAATGCGTAGGCTGCAAACACAGCAAAGCAACAACAGCTGTCACGGATAGATGGGGAGGCGGGAGAGGAGGATTGAAGAGAGAGATACAAGAACAAAGACAGAACCGAAGCTGCAGAGGAACGCAAAAAGCAGCACGGAGTGCATGTGCAGAAATGTAAATACAAACGGCTTGTGTGAGGGACAATGAGACAATATCAGTGATGTTTAACAAGTCAGGAGGGGTGTTGAAGAAAGCTGTTTGAGACTGAGGAAGATGTGAGGAAATCTATTGATTGCCTCAGCACGTATTCTCCTGGTGGCAAACTAAAGGCCTGGGGGCCAGTTCAGGCAAGCTACATCATTTCATGTTGCTCACAAACGCAATATTTATTTGGTTTCATGGTCCGATGAGGGAAATCATCACTACGATGTGGCCCCTGACAAAATGAGTTTACCACCCCTGCTCCAAGTCAATGTAACCCTTATTGGATGGTAGAGCCCCAAATCTCCTGGTCTCTGAGTTGTCTTGTGGAAATTAGTCCCAGGAGACATGATTGTTGTTTGACCCTTTTGCTTCTCTGCACAAAAGACGTGCGCTGGTCAGCTCACAGAGCATAATTGCCACACTGAGAACCAAATTGTAACTTTTCTATTTTTGGCTAATTAGCTAAGAGTTTGCACACCTCAGTAGTGACGGAAATGAACTGCCAGTCACTGCAGCACACCGAGCAAATTAGTCCCAATGCATGAAAGAGAGCCATTAGATGTAAACAAGTCACATAAGTATCAAAATTATTATTATTATTAGTGTGTGTATCACAAAAAATACCTATGTGTAATGTATTTTACTCTTTGTGGTAGTCATGCTTGAGTAAGAAGTGATATTGCTTGAGGTGGGGAATGTGGTTGAACGAAGAAATGATGGTGCTGTAGTTGCTTATGAACCATTGGTGAGAGGAGGAGCCTGTTACAGAATGTCAGAAGTCCCTTTTATATCTGGAGAACATTTTCAACACAAGGTGTGGGAATGTCATTCAAAGAGGGATGATGGCATGGTCAAAAAAATAAAAACAGAAGGTGATGATTGAACAAATGGGAAATGGTGGGCTGGGGGAATACCATCACACTGTCACCTAGTCAAATGTTACTGCCGCCTGCACTAATCGTTGATGAGGACAGCAGGAACATTATGCAGGTGAGCCTCAACGGGGTGTGGACTACAACCTTAAGCCGAGGGTCCCCTGTCATTACATTTGATTGGTTCTACACCTCATTGCCATCTCAGCCGTCTTCTTTTCTGCCCCACTTTGTCTAATACTTATGCTTCAGTTTTTAAATGTTCTTCATTGGACAGAGGAATTCAAGAAGTACTTGGAAAGTGGCTTATAGGCTTTTTAGGCTTATATAGTGTGAGAAATCAGGTCTACATGACAGAATAAAAGTTACATAAAGAACATAGTAAAAGGGAAATAGCATCTGCATAGCAATTGATACATCAAGAAACGACCAGTCACAACTGCTGGAGCCTATTGAATGGCAGACTACATGCTGGACTGGAATTAAAGTGCACATACAGTATAGTCAGACAACAATTATCACTCATTCTTACCTTTTCTGAGTGGGTACTCAATTGATACTGCAAGCATAAAAGTCAGACGTAAACCGTTATGCCATCAGTGATGTTTCGAAAAAGCGGTTTCCCAACAAAGGCCACTGTCCTCTGTGAAAGGTAGCGATAACTTGTGGAGTCAACCAGCAAATGTGCATGCTTCTGCTGTACTATCAAAATGGATAGCAATGTGACTGAGTGTAAAATATCACACTTGGCACTTGCTGTTGAGAGCTCCTTGTGTTGAAAGCAATAGTCACTATCCCAGAGGCTGGCACAGATGTTAGCATGCATCTAATTGTCAAGAGAAGCCAAAGTACTGCTTCAGAGTCTGTTTGAAAGAAATTCTGTACTGTGCCCTACTTAAGGCTGTGTGAGAGAGGCTAATGAATGGTCATCACTACAATTTGAGTTGCCTTCACGGAGAGGCTGCAGCCTCCACAAAGAGCCTCCTTAACGCACTGCTTGTTTTGGTTGTATTGTCGTCTCATCAATAAGTGAAAGGCATGCTCTTTTGGGTTGTGATTATCGGACTGAGTTGGCCAGTGAAGAATATTCCGCTTCTTGGACTCCGATGTCTTCACTTTAGAGAAGCAGCCTGATCAGATGAGGAGGAGGGCCCTCGTGATGTGAGGACAAAATTCACACCAGGAAGTGTGCCTCAAACTAGTATCCGTGGTGAGGATGAGAGGGTGGGCTAGTTGGAAGAAACGCATGTGCCAAACGGAGATGAAATATAAAAAAAATACTGTCACAAAAAGGCTTCAATACATTCCAGATGGAATTTCGAGGATCATTTCGGAATGATGGCTCATCAAGCTTCTTTCACAGCACGTCTAATTGCTTTTAGATCTGTTCCTATGGAAACTGACGTTTTCTTTTAAGCTGCTTAGTGGGGGATGTTTCATCACCTTTTCTCATGGGGGTTGGTGCCACTGCTACATGTGAGGTGGATGAATGCGACACACGATATGAACAGTACCTTACTGTACCTCAGAGAACAGGAAATATTCAGTGGAGTAATCCAGTAGAAGGTTCAGTACTCGGAGAATAGAAGTACTGTGGATTTTGTTACTTACAAACGTATTGCATGATGTAATGAGATCAAAAAAATAGCAATGACGCCAAATACGCATTGGCTGGTGTTTGCACTGTATATTGAGATAATAAACATACCATACCATGACTAGAACACTTCCCTATTCAATGCCACATGTGATGCAGATACAATTGCCTTCCATCTAATTCTTGAGTAATTAAGTAATACTCACTGTTTTATCAAGGGTTTTGAACCTTGGTAGCAAATACATTCGTAAAATGCAGTAATGCAGTACTAAGAGAACATATATTATATGAGGTATATGAGTACAGTGATCCCTCGGCACTTCACTCTTCACTTATTGCGGATTTGCTATTTCGTGGGTTTTTAAGTGACAGGAGAACAGAGTTTAAATACATGCCGATAGTGAGGGACATGCCTCTGAGCAATGTGCGCCACTGCGGAGAAGCGTGGGAAGCGCAACACCCAGCCTGTCATGAACAAGGCAGGACAACCATGCGCAACACGCAATGTTTATTTAGAGAATGCGAAAAGAGGGAAAAGGGAGGCTGGAATGCCAGCAGAGCAGGTACACGAGGCGACTGACGAGCCAGTCAGCGACCTTGCGTCTAGGTGGCAGACGGGCAAACAAACTCGTAGTTGGGGACAGGTAGGAGGTCGGCCCAAAAAGAGTCCAGTCATCTCGCGACGCAGCAGATCAGGCAAACGGGAATCAAGCGGCAGGCATAAGTCTGTCAAAGCAGACAATTTGACGAAGACTGACTGGCGCATGGCATCTTTATAGGTCTGCATTGGTGACACACGGCCCCAAGGTCTAGCGTGGAGGGCGTCTCAGCCGACCAGCAGGGCGAGAGCAGAACAGAGATGTGACACAGCCGCGCACGAAGGAAAAATGCACCACCGTGCAGAAGGAGTTGGGACAGTGGCAATGAGCGCTGATAGCATGGGGCATGCCTCTGCGCAATGTGCGTCACTGCGGACGTGACTGAGGACAAGCCCAGGAGGCCGGCAGCTGGCCATGCACGAGGGAACAGCACCAAACGGTGCAGGAGTTGGCACATGTGACAATATCACATGTACCTTTATTTACTGAAAAGGTACAATACAGGCACAGAACGGTGTGGGAATGGTTATTAAGAGAATAGGAAAGATTTATGTAGCGTAAAAGTATTGGGGATGGTTTACAAAGCCTTAATATTGTGTGTAGGATCACAACGCAACTGTGACTCATTTTGGTTTTGCTATGCATGATGTTCCATGGGTTAGTGTTATGCGTTAATCTTGAAGATGGACACTTTGCATTACCTGGCTAGGTAAACCATACTTTTAATTGACTTACAATACACCCATGTCCTCTCGTGGCCAACATGAAACACTGTGTTTGAAATTTCAGTACAACGATATTTACATTTCTAAATAATATATATACCGTTTATACTTCGCGGATGTTCGTTTATTGTGGGTGGTTCTGAAACGCATCTCCTGCGATAAAGGAGGGATCACTGTATTCGTATTTGTACATGCTGTCCATTTAATGGCAGTCAATGGATACTTCTAATTCTCTGCTGCGAAATAACAGTTCATTAAGATAAAACAGGCTCAGAACTTAGTTTGTCTCTTGCGTTAAACTTGTACTTGGCAGTCTGACATCAATTTTGGATGTCATTAGAGTGCATGGGACCACCTACACTGTCACTTTAATCTTCTGTCGCTATATTTTTATCAAATGATGATGCAAAGTAACATTTTTCCAGAGACTGTGTAAAAAAGGGTTTATAAAGCTGAGACAAGCCACAAAGGTTTGTACCTTAATACTGTCTCTGTGTATGTGCTACAAGTCACTGAATGTGCTTAATAAGGCTTGAAATGTAATTGATGACATGCTATGAATAAGTTTAATGTAGGTTGTGTTGTGGCTCTGAAGGATCATTAGACTATTTTTATTATCATTATTATCTCCATGCTGCGCAGTCACACTCGTTCACCTTGGAGCTCAGCATGCTGGAAAGAAAATCTACGTATAGGCTTCACTTGAGCCGTTGTAAAATGACCAACCTGGACTTTAACAACACATCCATTACTACTCCGACAACCAAAAGAAAAGGCTATTTTTTTTTATTTGATTTTCACAATTCTCATCCATATTTTATAAAAAACAATTTACCATGTGACCAATCCAACTGATGATAAAAGAGATCAGCATTAGAGAATTTTTGTTTGCCCATATAGATTAATATGGATGGATGGATGGATGGATGGATGGATGGATGGATGGATGGATGGATGGATGGATGGATGGATGGATGGATGGACAGACGGAAGGGGGGTTTGTGGATGGGTGGGATAGATGATGGATTAATGAATGGGTTTGTTTGGGTGGGGAGGATGGATGAATGGATGGGTTTGTGGCTTAGGGTGGGATGGATGGATGATGGACTGATGGACAGATCGATCGATCAGTAAGTAGATATCCACAAGAAAAAATGCCATGTGTAGAATTCACAATACTTAACGTCTATGTGAAGGTGAATTGGGAGGAAAAATTATTCATCCCCGATTGTTCTCACAAGCACTAAGGCAGTAAGTACTGTATTTTGATTCCATTTAAATTCTGCCAATCCACAACCCAGCCACAGTGTGCCTCTGCGCTGAGGACAGCTTCCGGAAGATGCTGACTAGTTCAGGGGTTGGGCCAAACAGCTCTTATCTCCAGCTGGCAGCTGGAAGTGGCAGAAATAATTCAGTTTAATAGCCATTGCTGTTGCGTGATAATGGCCACACTCCTGTCATGATGGGAGACTTCTCACCTTTTTACTTCTATAGCTTTGCTTCTCCTTTGCAAGCACCTGCTGTTTAAAGCAGGAGGTTAAAATTCATATTCCTTCAGCTTTTACCTTCATGATCCCTGAAGTGACTCACAGCAGTGATTTGAGGTACACACTATTTTACTATTTAAATTTAATTTAAAAATTCCATCCACAAAGGACAATATTATTAATGTGTTGCAATTCCCATAAACCTGTACAAATCTTGGAAAAAGCATGCCAGGCTGGAAGTTGGCAATACCCCAGTGCAGTTATCAGTGCAGGAAAACTGATACGACTGTACCCGTCTGGACCCCATGGGTACAGGCCACCAGGCAATCACCAACCGCCAGGGCTTGCTCCAGATGGGAGGCCCCAGTGAACCTCGTCCGGGTTAGGGAGAACAAAGTCTGTTTTTCTTAATCATAATTAGGGGTTTCCTCCCTTAGTATAAACATGGTATTGAGACATTGAGTCTCTCTTCTTTCATCTATAACTGCTTCAAACAAGACATACATGATGTAGGGATAGTTTTTCTGATTGTATTATTGCCAATGTTTGATGTGATGTGTTCTTGTATGAATTTATATGTTCTGTAAAGTGTAAAGAAAGATGTTTTGTATTTTCTATTTATTTTTGTGGAATATGAATTAAGCGGGTAAACCCACTTGTTTATATCTTCAGGAGGCTGCCGATTTTCCACTTATTGAATGAAAATCAGTAAGGACCGTCACGGCTCACGTGTGTGTTTTCACCCAGAAGTGTCCTTGCAGAAACGGCCCCTTGGTCGACAGCAAGTGGCAGTACGTGGCAAAATTGCAAAAAAAAAAAAAAAATAACTGATTCATATTCCACAATCAGAATACAGCGTTTACGTGAATGGTGGCATGTTGAAAATATTGTAAAGAAAACTTCTGACTTGACTTTCTCTTGAAATCAAGTTCAGATAAGACTATCCTGGACACAATGGTACTGAAGTGGATGGACCCTTTACTGGAAGAGTCTTATAAAAGGTGTGTAATGTACCACATTTGTTGTTGTCTTTGTGTAACACACACACATGCGCGCACGCACACACACACACACACACACACACACACACACACACACACACACACACACACACACACACACACACACTCTTCTCTTAGCTGTCCATCGCGTTCGATGATGTCGCTTGCTCCAAGTGGAAGAGGGGGGCGGGGAGGGTCAGCGACGATGTCGCTGGTGCCACTTCTTGTGGGCGTAGAGGTCCATCCTTGAGCCGCATAATCACTCACAGATGGAGCAGGGGAACCCAGATACCAGGGGGTCACCAGCTGCCCGCTGGTGTCGTTGAATGTGCCTCTCGGATCGTCTGTCTTGGTTGGTTTGGTGAATTTTTGAATTTGCAGTGGCACAAATGATCTGCCAGGTTGATCTGTCTAGTGCCAGAGTTTCAAGCTGCGTGGTATTTATGTTGGATCGCTTTAAGAGATCCCTGGTGTAGTCCTTAAAGTGCCACTTTTGTCCCCCAGCAGAGCGCTTTGCACTTCTCAGTTGGCCGTAGAGGACTTGGCGGGGCAGACGGTGGTCAGACATGCGGATGGTGTGTTCAATCCACTGAAGATGCTTTTTAGCCACGGCCGCTCCCATGCAGATGGAGTTGGTGCTTTTGAGGATGTCTGTATAGGGGACTCGGTCTTTCTAGGACAGGCCGAGGATCTTTCTGTAGGCAGCGGATGTGGAAGGCCTCCAGCTTGTTGGAAAAGCTTGTCCATGCTTTTGTTTTCAGTAGACTTGACTAGTGTAACGGGTTTTTCCAGCCCTTTCTAAAAGTCAATGGGACAGCTGCAGCTGATTCAAAATGCTGCCGCTCGAGTTCTCACCAAAACCAAAAAAATAGATCATATCACTCTAGTTCTGAGGTCCTTACACTGTCTTCCTGTCTGCCAAATAATTAATTTTAAAATACTTTTACTGGTTTATAAAGCTCTGAATGGTCTAGGGCCTAAGTATATTTCTGACCTACTGATCCCTTATGAACCATCCAGACCTCTCAGATCGTCTGGCACAGGTCTGCTCTCTGTTCCCAGAGTCAGAACTAAACAGGGAGAAGCAGCGTTCAGCTTCTATGCTCCAAATATCTGGAACAAACTCCCCGAGACATGCAGGTCTGCTGCAACTCTCAATGTTTTTCAGTCAGAGCTGAAGACTTTTCTGTTTGCTGCTGCCTATTGCTGATTTTATTTTAATTTACAATGCACTGTAACTCTGTTCCTGTTTTATTTGGATTTTTACTGATTTTAATTTTAATCAATTGTTTTTAATGTTCTTTTTCTTGTTTTTTTTAACTGTGCCCTGATCCTTTTAATGTTTTCTTTTTCTTTGATGCCTTTCACGTTTTGTGTGAAGCACTTTGGATTGACTTGTTGCTGAAATGTGCTTTACAAAAAAAGTTGCCTTGCCTTGAAGATGTGTCAACAGTATAGGGTCCATGACTCCTCCCTATAGAGGAGAGTGGAGAGACATACTGTGTTGTGCACGGCAATTTTGGTGCTGAGGTCCCGGTTTTCAAAACCTCTGCGGCGTAGGCGACTAAAGGTTGATGAGGCTTTATTGATACGGGTGTGCATTTCAGCATCAAGGGAGTAGCATGAGGACAAAGTGGAGCCAAGGTAAGTTAAGCGATCCACTGTTAAGTGGAATGCCATCTAAATGGAAACTAGGGGGTGGGCAGGTAGAGGTAGCAAGTTGGGACATGACTTCAGTTTTTTTAATGTTGACCTGGAGACCAAAGGATTGGTACATGCTGGAAATGGTGTTGAGGATGTGCTGCATAATGTCTGGGCTGAAGCTCATAGATCCGACAGGTCTTGGTCTTTGTGTGGGCCTGGAGCCATCGGATGTTGAAGAGGCTTCCATCTAGGTGGTACTCCACCTGGACACCATCTTGATGACCCATGCCACGATGGAAGAGGCATGTAATGGCAGAGAGGATGTTAAAGAGCACTGGAGCCAAGACACAGCCCTGCTTCATCCCAACATTGACCTTGAAGGCCTCTGACTGGAGCCCACCTGTGAGCACTCTGGCTTGCATCCCAACATGCAGCTGCTGGAGGACACATAGAAACTTGGGTGGTATGCCTAGTTTGGAGGGGTGTTTCCATAGCAACTCATGGTAGATGGTGTCGAATGCTTAGCTGATGTCGATGAAGGTTATGGAGAGGTCCTTGTGATGTTCTCTGCTCTTCTCCATTAATTTAAGACAAAGATTATGTCTGTGGTGGATCTAGTTTTCTGGAAGCCACAATGAGTTTCCGGGAGCAGAGCTTCTGAGATGTGCTCGACCAGCCTGCTGAGCATGATCTTCTACTACAATCACAAGCATAAAATGACTGCTGTGAAAAAGTACTGTAATTTTCTGACTATAAGTCGCTCCGGAGTATAAGTCGCACCAGCCATGAAATCCACAATAAAGTGAAGAAAAAACCATATATAAGTCGCACCGGAGTATAAGTCGCACTTTTGGGGCATACTTATTTGTCAAAATCCAACACCAAGAACAGACATGAACGAGCAACAACAGGCTGAACGATAGGTATGCTAACGTGACATAAGCACAAACGAAGAGCTGAGAAGGACCGGGCGTGATTAAAAGCCATAATAGTTTTTCAAACCTTCTGTCTCACTCTAAATCATTAAATCCTTCAAACTCTTCGTCCTCCGTGTCACTTACAAACAAACCCGCTAATGATGCCGGTAGTACGTGGGGGCCCTTCGTCATCTTCATCATCCCGTGATCGAATCTTTGTCCTTTATGTAAACAACTGCCGCGCCATTGACGTCACTTGAAATTCAAATTACAGCAATTCCTTGCTACATCGCGGTTCGTTTCACGCGGGTTCCCTTTTTTTTTTTTTAAGTTTGAAAATTTGTGAAAAAAATTCACACATAAGTCACTCCTCAGTATAAGTCGCCCCCCCACCCAAACTAAGAAAAAAACCGCGACTTGTAGTCCAAAAATTACGGTAAATAAAACAACGATGTTCTAGAGTAGGTCGTTTGCATTCCCTTTTCCACTGCACAGTACCAAGCCCATTCTACCAGGCTATGACATCCTGAATTGCGGAAGACATCCTACCCAGTGACAATGGATGAGAAAAATTGTTACATGTATTTTTTCTCCCGGCACGTGGCTGTTGACAGCAGAAAGGAGAACAAATTAATTTGAGACGAGACTGTGAGCAACAAGGAACCAGAAAAGAAGAGCAAACTGAAGACTATGGAATACAATACTGCACCTCTAGAGCCGTTGGTGATGTTGAACTAACCAGGAAGCAGGCACCAGTAATTTGATTCACATGCTTTGAGCCCCGAGTTAGAAACCTTAGTACCTTATTTTTTCCATTATAAAGAACCATTAGAATTACGGCAGTGATGCGATCTAAGTACCGTGCAGTGGAAAGGGGGCAAATGCCATTTCATTGGCTGTGAGCTATTTTTAGATCTTTGGAGAATTTTAGTCACCTATTCCACCATAAACCCCTGTTAACCTGCATATTGCCCCGTTGAATTACATGATTTCTTTAGATACTTTCTCACAATCTTTCTGGAAAAGGTTTTAACCCATCATGAGTCTCTTAGTCTTTATGGAGTGAACTCCCCATTTGAAGGATATCCCACTGAAAAGACTCCCTTAGACAGCCCTAAAGCTCTCCTACAGCCAGGAAGGTTTACAACTAAATGTGATTCATCCCAGGCTCTGGTGTCTGAGACCTGTATGGAGAAAAAATGGACTGGCAGAGACTGGCTCTCAAGGCCAGAGAGGGAAGGGTGGCTGGGAAGAAAGATATTTTGCCATGCTGAGACTTCATTTGAAGAATTATCATTATAGATAATAATGTTTTTTATGTGTGTGAAATTACCCTTGAATTTCTATCGCCACAGAATACAATAAGGGGCTCATAGAACAGAGACTAGAGCGGAATCTCTTTATTCCACAGGATGGGCCTAACTTTGAGTGGTCTCAGCCTGTGAATACAGGAAGAATGATGAGTCAAGGTCATCAAGGTCTTCTCGCGTAGTTCATATTACCTCCTTATCACACCTAGATTTAGAATTTCTAAATAACTCAATTTCGGGGTTAACGTGATTCCTAAATTCTGGACCCAAAAGTCAGCATAAAATCAAGGCTTAGCTGTATTTACAAATCTGTCTACATACGTAGTATGTGACAGGGAGCACATCTGCACACATCTGGCTGCCCACAACAAAAACTTGGAGTTTTACTGTACTGGTACGTGACCACCAGTTGCCTTCTAGCAGTGTAACATATCTCCATCCTATACAGTAATTTTAATCAGGTTGTTGACTGTGGACTGCGGAATGTCAGTTCACCCTTCTTTAATAGCTGTGTCAAGTTGGCAGGAATTGGGACACGCTGTCGATCTAGAGCATCTGAAACATGCTTGTGGATGACACATCCAGTGAGTATGCTGATAATGCAAAAACTATTATGTTTTTATCTTACAAGAATTCTGTCTCTGTCTATTATGGGATCATGCGTGATCATTGATCATATGAGTTGATGGATGGGAGGTTTTGGCAGTGTCAGACAGATTTTGAGAGAAACATACTTTTGCTTTCATCGAAAAATCATTAAATCTTTGTATTCACCTCATGAACAATGGAAACAAAAACAGTGTTGCATTTTTGTTCTATATTTTCTTATAGCCGTTTTGATTTTTGATAGCCAATGGGTCGCTTGTGTCATGCTAGACATAGGCACTGTTTTTTTTTTCCTGTTAAGAAATCACCATCTGCTGTCTGTTTGTCCTCCATTTCATCATCTCAGCTATCCCTTCAGTTATAAGTGGCCATCAGCTTTTTAACAAGACGCAGGAGGCCATTGAGGCAGGCATGGTTAAACGCTCTCTGCCCCTCTATTTCCCTCACTTGAGTGCAGTGGTGATGGAGCCTCATGTCTGGAAGCTTTATTTCCCCTGTGGGCACTCGAGCATATTGTTGGGCATTTGTAGTGCTTAGATAGCTGAGCAAGTGAACAGATCTCAGCCTAAGCCATGCACAGAGTGCCTCGGTTTGTAAGGCTACATCCAACAACAAGATGGATGATCAGTTTTCTGCCACACTCTGTGAGCTTCAGGCTACCGTTTATATCAAGCAGTATAGCTCAATGTGGTTTGTGGTAGTTAAACTCTGTAAATCCTAATCAGACTTTTCTATTTTCATTACAGGATTAAATGCTGAATGGTGATAGCTTGAGACAGTAAGGATGAGTCCAAACTATGGTCCGTGGGCCAATTGCAGCCACCGACCATTTTTAATTGGCCCGCAAAATAATATATAAATCGAATACAATATAAACTTCAACTTAGTGTTTTGCACTTTTTAATTTTAACGCCCATGGGGCTACTGTTCTGCTACTACTGTTGATCTATGCAGTTTCTTTACCAATAAGGACAAAAGTATACAAGAAGAAATGTACCGTCCCCAAGATACTGAGCATGGCAGAACCAAAGAAGAAAGAGATAGAAAGTGAGTGCAGAATTTTCTTTCCACGTTGGGAGAGTGAATATTTCTTTAAAGAAAAGGCTACAATGGCCAACTATGAGGTTGCCCAACTCATCACAAGACATGGCAAACCTGTTTCAGATGGAGACCTCATACAAGATTACCTCATTAAAGTCGCCGATATAATGTGCCTGGAAAAGGTGCAGGACTTCAAAAATGTCAGTGCTGTTCCCAAATATGGTGAGTAAATGATATATTCCACAGTACTCATGTATGACTAAACATTTACTATTAGCAGGTAAATGTGACAAATATCAATAATGCACATCAATTCTGTCACTAGCCTGTTTTTATCCACCACTTGCGTTTTCTTGTAAACACAGAGTACACACACCACCGTGCACAATGCATATATTGCAAATGCAAAGTCATCTGATCTCATCTGATAGAGATTGGCTCCTTGATCAAGTGACATTTGTCCGGATTTTTTGTCACGAGTACCATCGGATCACTCCCCTCCCTGAAGGACATTTATGCCTCCCATCTCACCCGCAAGGCGACCACGATTGTGAGTGACGTGAGTCACCCCGCTCACACTTTGTTTGTTCTACTGCCCTCTGGGAAGAGGTACAGAAGCCTGCGCTCCCGCACCACCAGACTCACCAACAGCTTCATACTCCATCCAGGCTGTTAGGATCCTGAATTCTCTCCCCTCTACACCCTCGGCTGCATAAAGTCCTGATCTTTTGGGCCACGTTGACTGCCTTGCACTACTCCTCCTGTACTTTTGCGCTATGTTCTGACTGTTTGCTGTTTGCAAACTTGCTCCATTTTTGCTCCTCTTATTTATTTATTTATTTATTTATTTATTTATTTATTTATTCATTCATTCATTCATTCATTCATTCATTCATTCATTGGTCTTATTTATTCATTGTATGTGCCTTCTTGTTTTTACTTTTTGTGTTGTTTACTGCATGTTTTGTTTGGGGATCCTTCCATCTGTGGTCCCTTCTCAAGGTCTCTCATTTTTCCCCTGGTAGGGGTTTTTGAGTTTTTCCTTTCCCTTTTGGGAGCCCAAGATCAGGGGATGCTTTGAGAATAATTGTCAATTAACTGTCTATGTGAAGCCCTTTGAGACTGCTTGTGATTTAGGGCTATACAAATAAACTTGACTTGACTTGACTTGACTTGTGTGTCTTGACGTGAAGAAATTGACAATAAAGCAGACTTTGACCTTGATCATCACTGGAATTGGATGACCTGATTGACATACCCAGCACAGCTAAAATTCACCACAATAATTTACTAAAATGATATACACTTCTGATATTAATTCCAGTTCAGTCTGTTAATGTTGATAACTGTTTCAAATAAATGTTAATAGGTGTGACGTTAAGCCTAAATTTACCTGTCCTATTTTCCCCTCTTGTTTTTTTCTGTACTGTAAATCTTATGTCTAAGAATACATCTGAGGCTGCACATTGGGAATGAGCTACCAAAACTTTATATAAATAAATCAATAAATATCCATTTATGGAATGCTGTGGTGATTGCAGAGTTGTCTTAAATTATTTTCAACAATACAAAATATTTGACTAGTGGCACATTGATTAGCATGTTTGCCTCACAGTTCAGTTTGCGGGTTTGATTCCTCTTCTGGCCCTCCCTGTGTGGAGTTTGTATGTTTTCTCCAGGCACTCCGGTTTCCACCCGCATTCCAAAAACATACTGCCCTATGACGGCTGGGATAGGTTCCAGCACGTCCGCGACCAAACAGTCCAGATAATGGATGGATAACATATTTGACCACTTTTAATTGATTTTTCTGAATTTAATACAGTAAAGTCAAGTCTGCAACATATCTCATTTCCCTCCCATACGTTTATGTGAATACATAGATAAAATTGACAGCCCTGCAGGAACTTATCCACAGCAGTGAAACACAATAGAGTACTGCATACTGGCATTAAATTATCCTCCTTGTCATAATCAGCTGCATTTTTTTAAACATCTTTTTATAACACTCTGTTGACCAATCAGCAGACAGGAGTGTGCTAGCTGTACCATAGATAACCATCAAAGCGTGCTGGGAAGTAGTGAATGTCAGTAACTTTCTACACCTGCCTTGCCAAACAGAGCTACACCATACTAATTGCGAGAAACAAAGTCTATTAGTATTTGTTGCTATTGTAGTTGAAGCAATAGTTCTCGCCTATAATTCTTTTTGCCAAATGAATCTCATTTTTGTTGGCCTAAACTTGCCTAAAAACTCATCATACCTTAACACTTATATGAGACCTGGTGAAAATATTAATATTTTAAATCTGAAAGTTTTTTTGCCCCACATTTGGCAAAGGCCACAAAATAAAATGAAAAATCACGGCAAAAGGAAGAAACCATGAGAAGGGACCACAGGTCACAATGCACTAAACGCACACACAGCAGGCCTGGAAATTTTTTTTGTCCTATGTTGGAGGTTTCTAAAATCTTATATATAATTATATGTCCTTCCAAACTTGCTATGAACAAGCCCCAGCTGAGGTCCCGAATGTGGCAGTACCCTAACTGGGCGAGGGGATTTGAGGGTCTTTCATTGCTGCTTGCAGCTTTATTTGATACTAGATTTCCCAGCATGCATACAAAGTAATATTGTTTCCAATTCAAATACTGGAACTGCAGTGTTTCATTGAGCCAAACAAGCAATACACTGTACAAACTACATGCTTAATAGCTTCCAAATATTTGTTTAAACAGATGACAGCGATGATCAACAAAAGGCATGATTAGTCACTTGAAAAGCCCAAATATATACTGAGGTCTTTTGGGAAACCGGAAAAGATTAATTGAGCTCATCCTACAGTCTCTGAAGCTGTCCGTTGATATGAGCTGTTGCAGGATTGCAAGAAAACAGCTCTTACATATATTACTAAAAAAGAGAAAGAAAGGTGTATCCTTGTCAGCTACTGACATTGAATGTCTCATACTACTTCTGAAGGACAATAACTGCAGCCACAGCCTGAAAGCATCCATCCATCCATCCATCCATCCATCCATCCATCCATCCATCCATCCATCCATCCATCCATCCATTGCCCTGCGATCAGCTGGCAACCGGTTCAGGGTGTCCCCCACCTACTGCCCGATGACTGTTGGGATGGACTCCAGCACGCCCGCGCCCCCCGTGGGGACAAGCAGTATAGAAAATGTTTTGGATGGAATATACATATGAGACGTCTGTCGCAAAAATGAAACAGCGTAACCTGAGGACGTCGTTAACCGAGGACCCGCTGTATAGTTTGGGTATGTGACATCATTGTGGCGCCAATGTTTCTGTGACAAGACAGAAAAACCAAATAGAACACAGGATATGCTAGGTAGCATCAACTCCAGTATAACATTGTGTCTAATTAGGATTGTGAGCCGCATACAGGTATTTCTGCTTCTATTCTCTCTCAAATGACTATTGATTTTTCAGCTTTTTTTTGTGCTATGCATAACCATGCAAGTGTGTTTAGATATGTGCTTGTTTGTTACAGTATGCAATTATTATCCTGGTGGAGATACAGAGAATAGCGTGGTTTGTGTCTGAGAGGCACCTGCTCTGTGAGGCACTTAGCTTCAGCCTGTCCGCTGTGATTTCACCAGCACTCATTACATGGCCCAGAGCTGCCTCCACACTGATTTGGAGAACAACCTAAATGGAGGATAACGAGCCAGACTGTTTTCTCTACTACCACACATCACACAGAAGCGCACTAAATGGAGAGCTACTGTGCTGCAATCTCCAACAATTCACTAAAGGGGGTGAGTAATAGAACATGTCTGGTTGAGGTGTGTTTCAGTCAAGTGCGAGGTCATAATTTGTTTTTGTTTTTTGAGAATGGTAAAGCCCATTTAGCACTAGGGATTACACATTCAAGATGAAAAACTGCCACAAAATAAATTTACACTTTCGATCTCCATGCCAGTTCATCAAAATGCAAGTTCACGCTTCAGAAACAAACTCGGACATGAATTCAAATGTAGATTCCAGGACAACAAAATGTAAACTAAATCCTTGGTAAAAACTTCCCAGTTGATACGGGGCATTGCCCCTTAGAAGACATTATCTACACGTAATATGGAACTGTCTGCAGTGGAAATTGGAAAATAATTCACTCGAACCCTCAATGGCCTTCGAAAAAAGGTGTGTAAACCATTTGAAAAGCCCAAGGACACGAGATTATTCCATTTCTGCACAGACCCGCAGTCTGAACACACACCGGCTTCTTTTTCAGCTTTTTCTTGATGGCGCAATGATTTATTCTGTTTACCATTATTGCTGGAGAATGTAAAACTCTCTTTCCGGCCTTTCCAATCCCTCATTTAAACGGCTGCTGCTCCAACATCCTTGAGGAGTTACCATTGCTCTGGCTAGTCTGTGCATGCATTTACTGGACAAACACTCCTGGTAATTGGCCAGAAACCCTCTCAATTGCTCTGTTGCATATGAGACAACCATCAATCGCCGCACAGGGTATTCCTCATTTGAATTACAGACAGGCAGATAAATGTTGATGCCACCACAATTACCACAAGTTTTGGCCTTGGTGGTCCGCCCAAAGTGCGATAAACCATACTGGGACCAGCTGCATGCTATGGCGAACAGTTTTTCTCTCCAGGTGGCAGACGTTGTTTTTTCAGCTGACGCAGAACCAAAGTGCCATTGACTTCCTTCTACTTGAGGGTCCTCAGCATAAAATGAAATGCGCCAAATGGACGGGGCCATGGAAGGTGGTCACTAGACAGAGGTGTTACTAGTATTAGATCTTTGTTTGGGCATTTTGATGATTTGGGTGGGCACAAAGAAAAATCTTTTTTTCCTAAATAGGATATGTAAACAAACCATGGTTTGATGTTGAGAACAGGAGTGGAAGATCATCCGATTTCTGAAGGGGGTCCGGAGTCGTTACCCCATGAAAAGTAAAAAAATACTTAAACCCTTGAAATTTAGATTTATTTTTCATGATGAGCATCTGTATTAGGAACCAAAGAGGAAAATGTGTAAAATAGAGGAAAATCTGTGAACAGGTTTTGGTTTGGATCATCAGTATGCTACAATTGCAGAAAATGCAGTCAGGCAGCAGTGCTTTTATGATGAACACGTGTGTAATGAACTAGGACAGTTCTGCCTAGGGTAGAACACTGTCTAGGCCCAGTATTAAGGTATTAACAATTTTATTTAGATTGCTGAGATTGCTACAAACAGGATTAGCTGTTCACTTGACCGTGTGTATACCACATTATGTAAGTGTCGTCGTGGTTTGCTGATGTAAAGGTGCAGCACTAATGGCCAATTAGTAAGTGATGCATTTTTTGACAGCGAATGACAGAAAGCTATGAATGAAGAAAGAAAGAAAGAAAGAAAGAAAGAAAGAAAGAAAGAAAGAAAGAAAGAAAGAAAGAAAGAAAGAAAGAAAGAAAGAAAGAAAGAAAGAAAGAAAGAAAAGTTTTTTTCGAGAGTTGTCATTGGATGGGTAGATGATTCCACCCCATGCCACCCATTGACACGCCCCCGTCACCAGAACCACTAAAGCTGTCCAGTGTCATTGCTTAATTTTAATGGGCTAGCTAGGCATGTGTCCTAAGCCTTATGCAGTTACACTACACTCCCAGGACATTAGCTAATATGTTTTGTGTGGGAAACCCAATAGAATATTACTGTAAGTTCCCCTACATTTGGTTTCAATGTTATGTAATACTCCATCATTTACCCTATGTGTTCCAGGGCCTACTGCTATAAATGTTAGCCATAAACAGGGAAAGGTATGTATGATAATCCACCAATATATTGTTTATAAGATCAAGGGCCCAGTTTTTGTGGACCGGTGCACGTACACTTGGTGTAAAAGCTGTCACTTGTTTTCAGAACCATGATTTTTGTTTTCATTGAAATTCCGGAAGTTCAGTGACATCCAGGCTTTGATTCATCAAGCCAGGACATGAAAGAAAGACTGTATTCTTAATGATCTGCAGGACATTTATGAGTGACATCTGCATAGCGGTGAGTGGAAAGGCATGCTTTCATAGGATGGAACCGATGGGCAGCCAGTGTTGTAAAAGTTAATTTGCTTTTGAAACTAGTTCAAAATTCAGTTTACAAATTTGTTCAGTTCATAATTTTGATTTTATGAACTAAGTTTATTGTTTCAAAAATGAAAGGTTCATAGTTCTTTTCTTCCCCTCCAATCAAAAAAAAAAAAGATTGCTGCGAGCTGTTATACTCTGGCATATTGGCATTTTCTCATTGTTTTTACCCATTCCATTCACACTAGGATCCAGGTGCTGTCACCTTACAATCTTGAATACAAGAGAATTTTGCTTGAATTATTTTCTTTAAGGAATTGAAACAAAAACATGACTGTGATCCAGAATGTGCAAACACAATCTGCTGTAGGTGTTAGGTTGGAAACAATGTACGTATCTGATTTGCCAGCTCTTTGTCAAGAGTCCTCACCTTATTTTTTTTTCTTTCTAGCATTTAACAAATCTAGGCTTGTTAATTAAGCTTCAGATTGTGTCTTTGTTAATATACTGTAAAGTTAAAGACACTTAGCACATTAAGGGGTGTTGAATTAGTGCTCTGCTGGTTACATGAGGGACCTTGGAAAGGGGTGGAATTAATGTCTGGGGAATTCAACCCCAGAAAAGTAGGAGGCTGGACACCATCCTTAACGCCCTATCTCACTGAACAATTGCGAGTGTTCAATTTTGAAGCAAACTTTTACATTTGTGAGTTGGGGCGGCTGTGCAGCGGTAGAGCAGTGGTCTAGTAACTGTAATGTTGGCTTCGTTACTTTGCTTACTTGTGCCTGGATTTAATTTGTTGGCAGTCAGAGATTAAACTACATGTTTCTTACTTTTGCCACATTATGATTATTATGAGCAAGACACCCCTTCATGTGCTAAGTGTCTTTAACTTTCCAGCATATTAACAAAGACATAATCTGAAGCTTAATTAACAAGACAAGGTTTGTTAAATACTAGAATATTTTTTAATCACGTGATACTGAAAATTAAGGACTTTTTGTTCTGATATATGTAACCCAATCTATGCATGTATACAGTGGATGATAAAATATATAAATACATTTATTGGCAACCTGTTTTCCACTTGCATTGTTAATTCATTTTTGGGAGCTATGGCATTGTACATTTTGCTTTCATTGGCAGTGCTCTCAAAAAAATTTGCTATTTCTAAATATATGTCTTCCATTAGCCAACAAACAAGCGGAATCAAAAAGCTTTTTACAACTTTTTCAGCAAGCTATTACACAAACAATTCTGCCATCTGTCACTTTTTGGAGTGAAGTTTTATTGTTTGACAATGACTCAACATTTCATTCCATACAAAATAAATAACTTGTGTTAGGGAAAAATCAAGTGATCATCTGTATCTAACAATATTGCTTGTACGATTGTCCGCTGGGTGAAGTAATCCCTGACCAGGCTGAAGATCCTAGACAAGTCATCAGGCATGAAGTTTCGGGACTCTGAACGATAAGTAATTATCAAATTGAACGAAGCCCACCGTACCTGGCGGTAATTCAATCTCTTGTCTGATTGGGTGTAGATCTTTGTGATCAGTGAACACCACAAATTATCTACGGCACCCTCCAGCCAGTGCCTCCACTACTGTAGCGCCAGAAGAATGGCAAGGAGTTCCTTATTACCAACATCATAACCAGTTCAGCTGGATTGAGGCAACGCAAAAAGGAGCCACAGCGGTGGAGCCTCGGGTTGACTGAGATAATACTGCCCTTACTCCTGAATCCGAAGTATCGACTTCTACAACAAAAGGCAATTCAAGATCAGGGTAAGTAAGAACTTCTGAAAGAACACCTAAGGTTAGCAAATGCCGATTCAGCTTCTGGGGTCCACATGTAAGGTTGTTTAAGGATCAAATTAATCAAATAAGTAACTAATCATACATTAGTTAGAATAGCATCTGGATGCATGACAAGTGACTCAACGTAACATGGGAACTGTTCAGAGTTATTCTAAAATACAGTGTTGTGTTGTCGTGGCTTGGACAAGGCTCATGGTGCAAGATGGGACAATGTGAAATGATAGACTCTTTGAATGTTTTCCGGATGCTAAGTCCACCAGAATTTCTAGGAGAAGCCTTACTGTTGATGGGGTCAATTTTGACTGCCTTCGTATTGCATCTCTGCAAGCTGCCATCTTCAACTCTCACTGGAGCAGTTTGCAGCTGGTTGTGATGCTGATAGGATGAAACTTTCCAGCACCTGCAAGTTGGAAAAGACTGTGCCAGGATGGAGGTGAGCCAGAAGGTGAATCTGTTTAACTTGCATTCCTACACTCACATATAGTATGTTCATGAGCTGAGGAAGAACAAGATCCTGAATACAAGCAGCCAAAGTGGCTTTAATCCTCATTAGTAGAGCCAGATAAGGTGGTTTGGGCATCTGATTAGATGCCTCTGGTGTTGGGAGTGGGGGCCTTGGGACAACACAGAACCCACTGTAGAGACTTTGTCTCAAGGCTGGCCTGTGGTTGATTTGGGTTTCCAAACCCTGGGCTTCCCTGCCCTCGCAACACAACCCCAGATAAGTGGAAGAAATTATTGACCAATCTTAAGTGTTGGAAATTGCTTGCTCTCTTTAACGGTGCAATGGTACTGATAGAACAAGCTTGCCCTCATTGGGGTCTTCTGGAAAGTGTTGCTTTTGGAGGTACAAGGATTCTACCCAATGCCAGCAAGACATACAGTGAAGTATGTCGGACTAAATACATAGTTGCAGTTTATCAGAGCTGTGACACTTGACTCTATACATTTGTGTCCCCGAACTACACAAAGGAAAGCAACTACAAGTAGGCAAACCAAAATAGCAAAATGTGCAGTTGAAGTATATTTTCAACATACTTCAGGAGTGAAGTGCATTGAATGCATTTCAAGGGATTATAAAGAGGTCAAGTTTTTTTATATTTCAAATCGAACTCAACCAGTGAATTAGCATAAGATGTTAGAGGCAAGTAACAGACTTTTCTCTAATCACTGCCTGAGTGGTGGAAACCAGTCAACGCCAGAGCAGCTCAACTCTAATCACTCCCTGTGCGGCATGACAGTAACAGAAAGTACTTTCAACAGAGAGCTACTTAAATGTAATATGCTTTTGTCTCTTTCATTTAGATTAAAATGAAAGCATGCAAGTAAGCAGAATGATTTGGATCAAGAAAAAGAAGAGGATTATTCCCTGAGTTGTTGAATAAAAATGGTGAATAATTGTTTTTTTTTAAAGACAATCCATCCGTACCAAATGGGCAAACTACTTAATAGATTTTACAAATAATACATTAATAGTAATGTGATTAAGAACCACAAATGGTCATATAACAGCCAAAACAGAGCAATTAAATGGTGATTCATCACATTATTCAAATAGTTTAATTAGACGCTCAATTCAGTAGGAAGAAAATTATGTGCCACTCATCACAAAAACAGTTCTCAGATATATATGTTGATGACTGAAATTTGATGGGTTCATTACCCATTCAACTTTGACCTTTCTGTCTAATAGTTTGTATTTCCATACTATTTTTATATAAATACTTGTAATGTCACCTGGAAACAACACAGCCTTTAAGAACTCTTCAGCTTCCTGGTTTGAATTTTTAGTCAAAGATAAAAGCTGACCAGGATTCCATTGTATTAGAATGTCTTTGAATAAAGGACTTTTTCAGTGATGTCTAATTTCCTATTCTGCAAATGTACTGTACCATAGTCTATGAACTGCTACACACCAATAAATAAAGACATGTTTTATTTAAACTGAACAATAAACTAATTCCGGGCGGCTCGGTTGGGCAGTGGGTAGCACGCCCGCCTCACAGTTAGGAGGGTGCGGGTTCGATTCCACCTCCGGCCCTCCCTGTGTGGAGTTTGCATGTTCTCCCCGTGTCCACGTGGGTTTTCTTCGGGCACTCCGGTTTCCTCCCACATCCCAAAAACATGCTTTTTGAGCGATTGAGCACTCCAAATTGTCCCTAGGTGTGAGTGCGAGTGCGAATGGTTGTTCGTCTCTGTGTGCCCTGCGATTGGTTGGCAACCAGTTCAGGGTGTCCCCCGCCTACTGCCCGATGACGGCTGGGATAGGCTCCAGCACGCCCGCGACCCCCGTGGGGACTAAGCGGTTCAGAAAATGAATGAATGAATGAATAAACTAATTCCTTGAAATGAATTCAGTACTATTTTTTAAGAGCTTTACAAAGTTTATATATCTTCTAATTGTACAAACCCAATTCCAAGGAACTTGGGACATTGTATAAAATGTAAATAAAAACAGAATAAACTAATTTCCAAATCATTTTCCTCCTATTGTCAGTCGAACACATGGCAAATACAGGATACTTAAGAGTTCAAAATCAATAACGTTATTTATTTACTTGTGCAAATATTCTCACGATTTTAAGTTGATGCCTGCAACACATTACAAACAAGATATGCAACAAAAGACTGGGAATCTTGAGGAATGCTCAGAATTTTTATTCAGTCTTCCTTGGAATTTAATTAAAATTTTTAATCATCGGTCATGTCCGACAGTCGTCTTTTCTTTTACATGACGGTTCATGTATCATGTAGCTCTCAACCAATCAGAGGACGGAAAAACGCTGATGACCCCCGGCGGCTTCCTACTGGCTCGTTTTATTGAATCTCAATTCTGAATGATTCAGATTCTTAATAAAAAATAATCAATCATGTTATTTTAATTGTGTGTATTTGCAATTGGCCAACAATCTGAGTCTGAAGTATAAATTGGAGCTGAAATCTGAAGGAATATTTGTGGCAGAAGTGAGGAACACATTTATTCCATGACTGAATGCCATCACAAAGTCATCAAAGCTACACAGACACCATGACATCATAAAGGACAAACATATCATCCCACCCTTAACTGTTGGCCTGCCAGGTGAGAGGCCTGGTACTGAGGTCCGTCACAATCCCACAAATGACCGTAAACTGTGCAGCAAAGATACACATTTGTGAATGCAGCAAAGATACACATTTGTGAATGAAGACAACACAAAGGGTCAAAGTTTAAACACATTTATACAAAGCATTAAATGCAAGTGTCAATGCTTTTGATAAAGTTTAGGCTAGCAGAGCAGGCTTTGAAGGCTCACAGTGCAAATCATCGCTTTAATTGTATATAATCAGTTACTAAAGGCACACTTTTTATGTTTCATGATTTTCTGATATTGCAGTGCACAAACAATCACCAAGAAAAATTAAATTAAACCAGTAATTTGTTTTAGTGAAGGAATGTGAAGGTGCCATCATCATTTCATATTCTGACATCAAATCTAGATTAATCCAGAGTTTGTAGAACATGTGTTCTTAGTTGAATTACAGATCTGAGTCTCTCAAAAACTCTGTGAAAGTGTCACACGGTAAATTAGTTTCTGTGTTATGAAACCAAAATACATTTTCTGCTCCAAAACGAAGACATGAAAGAGGTAAGCCAATTACTTGTTCACACCTGAGAGGAGATGGTGATCAGAGTGAAATGAATCAAGTGGAGAGAGGATGAAAAGAAGAACAGCAAAAGGGACCAATGATAAAATAAGACAAAAGGCACACCTTGTAGGACTGCAGGCCGCTTCTTTGTCTTCTCTTGCAACAAATCCTCTAATAATAACTGCACCCAAATCCAACTAAATAAATAAAGAACACAATACAGCTTAAGTTGAGGCATCAAAGTGTGAACAATCCCTCTGTGGTAGGTTGAGCCCTGCATGCCTTCTGTTTCCCTCTCTGTATTACGGCAGATCTTATAAATGAGGGGACATTTTGTCGGCGGGATTACCCCGGCTTCGTGGAGGGCAATATTCATTAGCTTCTGTTGACATCTCACAGAGTGATCACGATCCTGCAGAGTTACGGAGGATGGAGCATATGCGCTACAACAGAGATTCACTGCAACTGGGATAGAAGCCTACTTGTACTCTGTCAATAAATGCCAAAGGTTAATTGATGGAAGAATGCATTTTTTCTTCTGGTCATCAGAAAGGACATTTAAGCGTTAAATAAGATTAATCTGTAAGCGTGGACCTTGGAAAAATACCTGGAGGAATTATCTTTCTTCATCATTTGATATGAAAAACAGTTTGCCTCTGATTGGTTGTTTCCAATATGTGGGCGTCTTGTGTCTGCCATTTCTCTTCATTGTTTTGGATCCACTGAAATTCAGTGAGTCAGCGGCGTAATCATGGCCAGCCACAGTGCACTCTGAGGCGGCCATGGTGGTGAGAAACTTAAACCATGTCTCAGTCTCATTTTGCCATCTTATGCATAAAACCATGTGAAATTCTATTTTGATGGCATGGGACAGTTGATGAGGTTGTGGTGACATACCAAGTCAAGCAGGCAGTCCGGGAGGTCCAACACTCGCTTTTCTTTCAAGGGTCAACTTAAAATGTTGTTAATATGATAAAAATTTGAATCGGAGAATCAGGCATCTCTTTGTGAAGCTGCCATAGGCCAAGACTTTTAATGCACCACACTTTTACTCCTCTTCTTTCTATTCTTCTCAAATTCATCTCAACCTGTACAATAATAATAGTGAGTGTTAGATGTGGAACCTGAGAATCCTGACTCAACGCTCAACCAGCGATTGACAGTGGTGAGTATTCTTATCAATCACATTTCCAAAGTGAGGCAAACCCGAGCAGCCAGAGTAGACAGCGAAATGAACTAAAATGAATCTGAATCTGTACTGAGCGGATGGGTAAACAAATACTTCCAGTGCTGTAAGCTGCTGCGTTTTTATGTGATCCCCGTTCTGCGCCTGCAGATAAAACCCACGCCGGGTTTCTCAGAGCAGCTGTCCCTGCAAGTTGAGTTGACATGCGGCTTTTCTGATTTTGGTGCATCAAATAAAATATTAAATATTTCCAGTACCTTATGCAATGAGCTCAATTACTAGTCATTGCAGTTTGATGCATTAAAATAGTTTTTTTTTTTCCAATGTAATTTGTGTCCTACTTTGTGGGCAGTCATTAAATGCACCGCAAGTCTCCAAACAAACGTGTTAGTACAGCTGAGGCGGGGTTTGAGCATCTTACTTCTGGCTTACTTCTTAGCTTTGTTTTCCACACAAATAACTCACATTTCATAAGAAATAAGACCGCCATTTTGCCAAAGGTAATATAGTATATGCCTACAATTAACAGTGCAATGCTTAATATACCACGATACAGTTTCTATAATACACACACACACAGACATATGTGTGTTGTGGTAGGTCTGCATCTCATCGCTTATGTCACAGCCTATCACAAGCAGCTTGTGTTGAGGCAAAAACCTGCTTCCTACAAAGAAATCCTGCTTCCTCGTAATGCAGCGAGGAGGAGGAGGATGAGCCTTTCACGCAGTAATGACAGCCATCAGAGGGAATTTGATCACTTCAGGCAGGCGGCTATGGCTCAGTTGTCCAGTAACCGGAGGGTGGCCTGTTCTGCAAGAATTGTTTGAAGTCTTACACACATCTCAGACCTTTCACAAGCTTTTGAAACTCAAATAGCAGAGATTGTGGCCTTTTAAACATGCTGAATGGTCTCCTCAAACAAAGCTGAAAGACCCTTTATGAATTATGCACCCGACTTCGGAATGCTATACCCATGCACATCAACCAGGCAATCTCAGTGGAGGTTTGGTGTGAGAGAAGAGTTTAGCTCCTCACTTCAATGTTGTTGTTTTTTCTGCATCAAATTACATAATTAACATACATTTTCTTTAGAGTACAAATACTGGAGTAGTACATACTGCTGTCTTCTACGCAAGTTAAAATTTCTGGTCAGTTCCTAAACCCTACCTGTAGACCCCTACAATGCCCTTCCCCTGATTGACTTTTTCTGCATACCAAGTGATGTAGAATGATTAAACTCCCGACACAGACACACACACACAAAGTTTGACATTCCATATGACATTCTCCCAATCCTGTTCTGGAGCATCCAAATGCTCTCTCACAAACTTCAGACGGGCAGGGAGACATGTCTTGCACTTCAAGATTTGAGTCGTAGTGTTACTGATGGTAGTCTATCTTACATTGGTCCCAGCTCTCTGCAGGTCATTCACTACCCCCCCCCCCCGTGTGTTGTTCTGGGATTTTTGTTCAACTTTCTTGTGATCATTTTGACCCCACTGGGTGGGATCGAGGCCATTATCGACCAAATACTTATTTTTCTACAATAATTCCCCAAAAAAAGCTTTAAAAATCAGACAATGTGATTTTCTGGATCTTTTTTTAATTTTGTCTCTCATAGTTGAAGTGTACCTATGATGAAAATTACAGCCATCTCTCATCTTGTAAATGGGAGAACATGCACTTTTGACTTTAATTCTCATCCAATAAACTGAGGTCTCTGACATTCTCATTGCATTGCTTGGCTTTCAGTAGACACCCTCCCCCCCAATATTTTGCCATACTGCCGTGCTCATCTGTCATAAATGAGCTGTGCAGATTTGGTGTTGGTGCAATATTACGGATATGCAAAATATTAATTGCCCAAACCACATTGATTTTTAGAGGTTGTGTTGTTTTTTTCCACATCAGCAGTAACCTAAAATATCAAGTGAAAGTTAATTTGACATTAATCTGTCTTGATAATATTCATAGGATAGGAACTATGAAACAAAATTCATTGTTTGAGTCATTAATAGTTTTAGAGAGTGACTGATTGACTTGCTCATGATTTATAGGTCTTTGTAGATTTTTTTCTTCAATTTAATCAAATAGATGGATGTCAGTCGGCCTGCCAACAGTTTATCACAGAACTGGATGCATTTATAAACCCAACACAAATGTCAAAGGTGGTTTAATCCTCAAATGATCCTCACCTAATAGCTAAGTATAATATCTTGTGCTTCATCTGTCATGCAGCCGCATGACCAGTACTCTGGACAACTCATCTCTCTTGCCCCTCCCGTCCCGCCAGGAGCCTGTATGCTTCCCGTCGGTTGCCCTGTTGTCTGTCCTTGCTGCTTCCTGTTATTCTGTTCTCCACTAACCCTTTCATTTCAATAAACCCTTTGATCCAAGCTGCATTTGGTCGCTCTGCTCCGTTCTGTGACATCATTTATCACTGATGAAATGTGCTTCAGCGTACAGTACTGTGTAAGCATATTATGTGTAAAAAAAAAAAAAAAAAGTGTGCAAAATCACCCAATGTCAGCATGACCTTGTAGCCATACAGCAAGTGGAAAATGAATGAGCACCTTCACCAGAGCACTTTGGCCTGCTCTATTCAGGCAAGAGCAATAGTCCATTAATGGTGTGTAATGCAGAAGTCACAATTCTCCACTGACCAAACTGTCGACATCATCTACAGCATTAACACAAGCATTTTTAGAATTAGAGGTCTTATCTGAAAAGGTAACTTTCCTAATAAATGCTCAACACTCTCCAATTGGATGAACAAATTGTCCAGACACTATATGTTTAGTATGTGTCACTGATTATTAGATCATTTGATTTCTGGGTCCTGTCTTTAGTAATGTCCCCAAAGCAGCTCTTAAGTTACCCTATACCTTTATATGCTGGATAATTATACTAAGGCGGCAAAGTCACAGGTATTTAGGGGCACTAAACAAATTGACATGAGATTGCATAATCAGAATCTTCCTCGTATTGGATTTAATTACCTGAGTCCAAAAGTGACACAATGACACCAACTTTTCAGATTCAAATTAGATTAATTAGCATGGACATTTATTGTACGTACCATAAAAATGAGATGGGATCACACTTCTCATTACAGAGTAAGGCACCAGCTTAAAGGATGGATGGGGAGGGTAATATTCAAGAGAAGTTTAGTGTTAAAAACGATGTAACAGCTATCTTGAGCCTTATCAAGCGCATCACTTTTGTGTGTGGCAGACTCAGCATAAACTATGAGCGAGTAAACTTTATCTGAAAGGAGAGTGTTGATATGAACTAATGGTGTGGACAGACTTTAGCATTACTTTCCTCTCAGTGAAGATACAAAAATTTCCCCAAGTGTGAGAGTTTGGTACCGCGAGGAGAGCGAGCGAGCCATGTCCTACTTGAGTAGGTGGATTAAAGGGAGTGAGAAAATGATTCCTCATGTTTATTTCATGACATGATTCTTCAGTAAATAATCTTTCCTCCAGTATTCCCCCCCCCTTTTTTGTCCATGCCACCTCATTTCTGCTCATTTATCTAATCCATGCCCTCCGAAACTAACCTAAAAGGAGTCTAAAGGATTAGATGTCAATCAGTGTCTTGCTTGTTTTTTATTCTGTTTGGTTCCAGCGTCAATCTTCATCGCCACGTTTTTCTTTCCTCCTCCTTCCCCCTCGCTCTTCTGCCTTTTCTCTTTGTCGCTGGCTGAGTCCTTATGCTTTCCTATGAGTTATGCAAACATCCCTCTTCTTTTTAGCAGACATTTGCAAGCATACATTTTTCTATTGCCATTACAACGCATTACAAACATGATAGCAATGACTTTGACATCTCCTAATGAGCTGATTAATCTCAGAGGTTGATGCCCTGCTCATTGGTGAAGCCATTTGCAGCGATTGCAAGGAAATCACAGAACGGTTTATCTCCATCTTCCTGTCCTTGCCCTGCCCTCATTTGTTTGATGTTCTCCGCATAATTTTGCATTGCACACTGCTCTGAGCACTGGCTGAAAGTGGATGCTCTCCCAGAAGCACTTTGATGTCGGCCATTTTATTGGATCCTTGCCGACAAACTTGAATGCAAGTGGGTGCATAACCACCATGATCTTTTAACTTACTGGAACATTAATAACCATCAAGCTACATGCAAGCGTGGTTATGATTTATGCTATAAACTAATCTATTTCAGTGTTCATAAGCTGGAGGCCAACTGACTAGCTCCAGCTGACACTCTTTCGACTGTCTCCCAGCAGCCTGTTTCCATGGTTACCCCAGCTCAGTGGCAGCCGGATGCAGCAGTGTAATGTATGATCTAATGTATGTTCATTCTCCCTTCACTAAAGACTGCTGTGCTTGGTTTGCTGCGATTGGCCATCTCCCTGAAGCCCTTGTCCTCATCCCAACCAAAAGTCACCGGGCTTTGTCGTCCCCTGCACACTCCATCTAAAGATGACAACAGCAAATTAATATGTAAGCTTGCAAAAAATAGTATGTCTGACGTCAACACCATGCAGCACAAGTAAAAGTGGGCATGATCAGAATTTTCGTTAGCAGTTGATATGCTTGAAATCTGTAGCAGCAGCAAGAAAATAAGAGTGTGGTTCATGTGCTTGAAAGCATGGATTGGTAAAAGGTAGCTGTGATTGCACCACACATAGATGTGTAGTAGATGGCACTGACAGTAGCGGAGGTTGCAATGCATCTAAATTATGCATCAGCTTGGAAACAGATATTTGCCGTAGAAGATTGATGGCAGGTTACTATCCACTAGCAGTGGGGCCAGTAGGAGTTGTGACCAAATCCAGCATACGGAGCTCATTTTTCCTGCTCAGGAAGTCATCCCAAATGCAAAAATGACTCAATTCCAGTGTTTCACCTAGCACGGGGCAGGATGGCCTGCACCTCACCATTTTGAGGAGCAAAAGGAAAAAGTTCTGGATAAAAGCATACATAAAAACCAATACCTGTTTACCGTTTGAGTATTTCTTAAGGCAGTGCTTTTGAAAAAAAAATAACACCTGAAAATAGTGAAATGCATACTGTTTTTTTTTTTTCTATTTATAAATGCTTTCATGGAATTCAGAGTGCAAATGTCAATATTGAATACAGAGGTTTTTGGTTCTAATTTAAAATACACTAAACCTAAAGTGTTTATTGCTTTCAATTTAAGTTGTGCTTTTATTTATAAACATGTAGAAAGTTTAATCAAATTTGTTATCACCTCGTCCAATTTTATTTGTACCTGTCGCGTGCCCATGCCACATGCCACCGAGCTGGCGAACTATTCCTCAGCCATGCCCTCGTATCACCGTATTTACTGTCACCTGCTCCCTCTTGTTTACCATTGTATTTAAGCCCTGCCACGTGTTTCTCCCTGTCGGTGTCTACTGTCAATGTCCGTCTGTTTCTGCTCCTGTCCCATCGTGCGTTCCGCCTGGTCTCGTGTGTAGTCTCATGGTCAGTTCCCGCTTCATGTATCTGTTCCTGGTCCGAGTGGGCTTCTGTTCCCTGCCCGCTGTCCGTGAGTCTCTGTCCCGCCTGTGTCTCTGTTCCCCACTACCCCCCTTCCCTTCAATAAATCGCGGCCCAAGCTGCACATGGTCGCCCTGCTCCGTTCGCCCATGACAGTACATACCTTAAAGCAGCGGTCCCCATTCATTTAAGCACCATGGACCAGCTTATCGTCAGACAATATTTTCACCGTCTGGCTTTTAAGGTGTGGCGGATAAATACAACCAAATAAAATGATACGACCGGCATAAAAGCAATGGTATTGTGGCGCCAAAGGAAAGGAGACGCACAAGGTGTTTGCAAAAGGCTTTACTATACATACTCGTAACATGAGAAATAGAAAGAACAAGGACAGAAGTTGTGTGTTACCAGATAAACACCACTTTCCCAACACACCCTTCAAACCTTAGTTCGATGGGGGAATTCTGTATGCGAACACCACAGTATAATACAACAATAAACGTGAATACGCCGTGTACAGTAATTGATTTATTATTTAGACTTGATATATCTTCCAGCTAAGTTTGTGAACAATCAACTGGCTTTTTCTGTGTTTTCCTGGGGGTGTTAGAAAATTTGAACACGTTCCCCGCTCCCCAAGCAAAGACAGGAGCCCTATTAGAATAAGAAAGACAGAAAAAAAGTTCTTTTAGAATGAGTTAACTTGTGAAAAATAATTTTCAAGCCAACGGTGATTCCTGACTGCCTAATGACTTTATAATATGGCTCAGTCATATTGATTGTTTCCAAACTTGTAGGTGCTGGGTTCAACTGTCAAGCCTGGTGATCATGTCAAAGTATCTTTGAGGGAAGCATTTTATACTTCTATGTTGGTCCCTGTAGGGCCTGGCAGCGCCATTTATAGCAGCATTGATTTACTTTTTCTGTGTCTTCTTGGGTAGTTTTCACCAAGTGTAGCATAATTGAAAGCAAAGTTATGAGAGATGTGGCTCAGTTATAGAGTGATAGACTTCAATGATAGACTTGAACCTTGGGCTCAATCTTCAAGTCAATTTAGACTTGATTTCTTTTCAGGCTAATATTGTGAATCATTTACCTATCCTATATAAAGAATAAAAGTAAAAGTACCTTATTTACAGTATATACAATGTGGCTATTCATATTAACACGAATGAGGTATGTACAGGAAGTAAATGATAAATAGTTATCACACGTAGTGTTGACAGCAGCAGTGACAGTGTAAGTATAAAGGTGTAATGGTATTGTATTATAGCAAACTCCTCCGCAACTAAACCCCCTGATTCTTCAAGATGATGTATTTGGTCAGAATGTTTGCCGTTTAATGTGATTCGCCTCATTAGATAAACATCTTTCGTAAATCAGACCTGCAGGCGCCGAAGTGATGGTAACTGTTATTCATAATAACACTGTCTTATTTCGTGAGAATCACTCATAGTAGATTTTTGGTGAAATATATATATTTTTTAATGCTGTTAATAATTTCATTTGATTTCAAAAAGTTTTTTTTGATTATCCATGTTTTACTACCTACTAAAGGCCAAAACTTTTTATGCAATGACCTTTACGTGTCGTTTATATTACTTCACACAAACACTACATCCATGTGCTCCTGGTTCGGCCCCCCGGTCAAAATTTAGAACCCAATTCGGCCCGCAAGTCAAAAGGTTTGCCCACTCCTTGTCTAGATCCACCACAAACACTGCCGTGACTTGCTATCTGCACCAAACACAAGGTGCATTCAAACACAGTGGGACATTTCAAATACACGGGAAAGAAAAACCTCTACCAATGCATTAAACGCTAAGAACTACATCTATCTAAACAATTTGGCTGTGCCTATCAATCTATAAAAGCTGACATACAAATAGTCACTATTTTATTTCACTGCAATAAATGATCCATTTATATTGTCACTTGTGTTACAATACACAGTGTCGTGCAGTGACCTTTTGGGGGGCAAGTGCTCAAAGTAAAAAGAAAAAAAATAAGCTGCTGGGTTATTGCACCGTATACTAACTCTGGGTTCACACCCGGGTCACAACCTCACTGCCAACTTAGAAACGTCAAACCCGGGTCAACACCTCACTGCCAGCTTAGAAACGGAGCACGTTGACTGCTGAGCTAAAAGCCAGCAAAAAAACAGGAGTAAGATTTGACAAAGATACAATTGTGCCATTTCTAGAAATATGCTAAGAACATGAATTTTCTCAGTGGGGCTGGTTCATAAGTTGCGCTTTGTTATTTTGCATAAAACCAAGTTACAAACGAAATTAGGATAGTATATCCCTTTACTTTCGAGTATCATCGCTAAATCTGGAGAAAAATATTAATTTGAATTTAAAACATTTCACCAAGCCCACGGCCCATGACCCAAGGGACATGATGGAGTCATGGCAATAGCCACACTGTTCCTTCTATATTTATATATATATATATTTATATATATATAAAAAGTGTGGTTTAAAACTGCTATATCCATGGTTAAATAACAATCGCACACTTCTATTACATCAAAACATGTATTTTGTGTGGTTATCCTATTTGTCTGTTTTTTCCTGGTGAGTAATAAGAGAACCATCATTTATGTAGATTTAGCGCGGCTTGTTACCATTCATTTCTAAGATTCACCAGGTCACAGATAAACTACACGACTACACGTACACCACAATGGCTCCATGAATCCAAACTAATATATCTGCCTTGACCAAACATTGTGGTCCATAACTGTCCTGCCTTACTCACAGAACTTAGCTTTATGTGTGAGTTGACCTCTGGGTAATTCCCTTCTAATTACACCGCAAGCTGCCATTTACCAACCATAATGACATTCTCTTCGTCACAAAACTCCCTATTGATCAAACCTCTGTAAGCACAGCTTGCACTGCATAAAGAGTTATTGCAAGTTCATCTGCACAGCCGTTTATAAAGGCATCAAAAGAAATCAGACAAAAAGTGTGCAATATATCAAATGTCAAAGAACATTGTGAACAAATTGAAAAGCTCTCCCATTTCACCCTGAGCAGTGAAGTAAGACTTTGTATCAGGAATCAGGCATGTTCTTTTTCTAATTAAGGATTGCTTTTTTTCTCCTATACTGAATATGGTGTTAAAAGAATGAAACATCTAAAAGTTTAAGTCTGCAGAAATCCTTCTTTATCTCAATAAATTAATGTTGTATATATTGTACCATAACTCTATGTACTATATATTACTGACAAAAAATGGAAAACTCTTCTCCTGAATGACACATTTGATCACTGAGATCCCTCCGCAGACTGGCTTGTAATGGAAGATAACTAACAACAAACAAAAATGTTAGTAAAAGCTTACACTACACTCATTTGTGTAATTTGATATACCCTCTCAAAAAGAAAGTATGTTTTTTCCTCACCCGACTTAGACATGTTACAGGTTATACGAAAGGTGAGAAGAAATTGCAATGATTTATATTAGCGTTCATATTCTGAATATTTTATAACCACTGTATGTTTTTTGTGATTATGTCTGGGATGAATTGCATGGTGACTAAAATGCCACTTTATCTGACATTTATGCAAAGAGTATGCAAATGACTAGAGTTACAATCTCTAACCTATCTTTCTTTCTCTTTTCATCTCTGACTTTTACGTTACATTCAGAGGCAATGGTGGTACCATGACAACAACTTTATTAATCGCATCAATCATCTATAATACTGTATACCACGGTGACCATTGGGGGCTGTAATCTCCTCTCAGCAAGATGACTATTTCTTTCCTGAAAGGATCATTACCTTGATGGTTGTGTGTGTGTTTTTTTCTGTATGTATACCACTATTAACAGATAATAGTGTGTCATGAGAGGTCACCAGGACTGATCCTATTTTCCCAAATTTGTCAGATTGTTTTTATTAATTACAAATATGAGTTTGTTTTTATCTCGGATAGCAAAGTAAAGTGATAGGCAGAAAGTACAATAAACCTGTTTGTCCACTTGTTACCATTTACACAAGGGAATGAGTCATTGCTGCCTGCAGACCCGTCACCAGACTTCAGTCTTTAGAGGGGTAAAAGATATACATGGAGGCCCCAATTATTATTACCCTATAAACAACTGCATGTGTGGCTTGAATGCATCAATGCAAACACACACGCTTCTAACCTGCTTTTCGGCATGATCAGCGGCTACTCATTAGATTCAATTGATGGATGGAATTGTTGTTATTGGTTGGTCCAAGTCTCATAATTTATAAGTCAAGGATTCTGATTCAGGAATGTATATATTTTATATATGTGGGGGTAATTAAGACATTAAGAAGTGGAGCGCAGTCCAGAGGCATGATATATACATGTATGAAATGTATGATATAGAACGATCTGAAATAGAATATATTTTGGGGGATTTAGTTTGGAGTGGCGTCAAGGTGACACACGTCCGGCTCATAGTTCAGAGGGTGCGGGCTTGATTCCATCTCCGGCCCACCCTGTGTGGAGTTTTCATGTTCTCCCTGTGCCTGCATGGGTTTTCTCTGAGTCCTCCGGTTTCCTCCCACATCCCAAAAGCATGCTTGGTAGGCCAATTGAGCACTGCAAATTGCCTGCAGATGTGAGTGTGGATGGTTGTTCGTCTGTGTGCCCTGCGACTGGCTGACAACCTGTTCAGGGTGTCACCTGCCTACTGCCCAATGACAGCTGGAATAGGCTCCAGCACGCTCGTGACCCCTGTGGGGACAAGTGGTATAGATAGATAGATAGATAGATAGATAGATAGATAGATAGATAGATAGATAGATAGATAGATAGATAGATAGATAGATAGATAGATAGATAGATAGATAGATAGATAGATAGATAGATAGATAGATAGATAGATAGATAGATAGATAGATAGATAGATAGATAGATAGATAGATAGATAGATAGATAGATAGATAGATAGATAGATAGATAGATAGATAGATAGATAGATAGATAGATAGATAGATAGATAGATAGATAGATAGATAGATAGATAGATAGATAGATAGATAGATAGATAGATAGATAGATAGATAGATAGATAGATAGATAGATAGATAGATAGATAGATAGATAGATAGATAGATAGATAGATAGATAGATAGATAGATAGATAGATAGATAGATAGATACATACATACATACATACATACATAGGTACATACATAGATACATACATACATACATACATACATACATACATACATACATACATACATACATACATACATACATACATACATACATACATACATACATACATACATAGATAGTTTGAGGGGGCACAACATTTATTTGAGGGGCCCAGGGTCTGTTTTGCCCCTGCCTAGCCTCTGGCTGCCTGAGAGGATATTGACAATTTCAGTCAAAAAGACTGATATTTTACACTCATTTACACAAGTTATGAATAAACCGTGGGACGGTGGGAAACGTAATTTCGATCTCTTTGTGTGTCTTAACGTGAAGAAATTGACAATAAAGCTGACTTTGACTTTTTGACTTTGACTTTGAAAAGTTAATGACTCTTAAAAGTGTTTGTAATTAATTTATGTGACATTTCTGCTTGATGGTAAAATTGGTGTTTGGTTCAATAAAGTCTGAGAAACACTGGACAACTCAAATCCTGGGATTTACATTTATAATTGGGGAGCGTTACGCAGCATTCTGATCATACTGATTGCTGATTGCTATCATCTGATTGCTATCTTGTGATTTTGTTTACCGTATTTTCCGGACTATAAGGCGCACCTAAAAACCTATTTTTTTCTCAAAAGCCGAGAGTGCGCCTTATTGTCCGGTGCGCCTTATATATGAATCAATTGATGAATTTGTTGATCCATACTGGTTGTACACAGTGCCCTGCCAAAATGTTTCAGTACGTTTTAGTACGACTAGTTAATTACAAAGTCACATCGCTTCCCAGCATTACGGCAACCGTGGTCAGGGGGCGTCACTGAATAGCTGTTGTACCCGTGAGGCTATTTCATTTTAAAATAGGCTGCTCCATCAATGTTTCGAGTAAATTTACGAATCGATATGGAAGGGAAACATAGGTAAGCAGTACCAAGGTGTTAGATCGAACTTTAGTCAGTTCCGATCATTTTATAGGTGCTCGTTTGAGAAACGCAATTGTTTACACTTTGCTGAGGCTTTACATTGACAAGTACTCATTATTACATGACAAATGGCGTTTGTGTTATATAGTTACCCACAAAGCCAACTGTGGCATGCTCACTTGAAATAGCCTCTGGGACAGGTGACCCATGTGCCACCTTAAATGATGAGCATAGATGAATGGACTCATTGGAATGGGGTAGCACTGCAAGACAGAATATACGAAGACCATGGCCATCCAGAAGACCTTTTTGACTTTCCTAACTTGGGCATGAATCTTTTGGCTTCAATATGAATCAATGAGTGAAAAACTGGCTTTCGTACAGCTCTGAAGCCCCCATTTCACAGAAGCAAAGAACATTTGCATATCATCCGTTTGTGGTGCTGTGATTCCTTGGCAACTGTGCAATGCCTCATTAATAAAGGATAACAAGACAGACATCCCTCATGCCATGTACAGACTCAGTTGGGCAGATGGTTCATGACTCGTTGATGGAGCCAAACACTTAGTGTGGGATCAACAGTCGCACAGAGCTGGGCTTCAAGGTAGGCTACTCTGTTGCGTGTTTGCTCCAAGTTGATGTTCTTACAAAGGCCACAATATTTGCAGGGCTTGTAAGGCTTCATGTGAGACTTGTGCAAAGTTGAGAGAATTACCATTCTGTAAATAATTACAAAGAGATTGCTTTGTCAGGGTAGTGCCCAAAGGACTATAGCTGAGTTAGATAAGAGAAGTGTGAAAGAGAAAAAAAAAAAAAAAGGTCAGAATTGCTACAAGACATCTCTTTGTTTCTCTACTCTGAAATTTGCCTACTGTCATGCTGAGGGCAAGACAATTCACTGACTTCATCAGAAAGAGTATTGGCTTGGTTCAGTCTCAACACATGCATTTGACTCATTAAAACAGGCAGAGCATGATTAAAACCTGTTGTGCTTTCATTTTTAGCCATGTATTTTGTCACGTTTGTTTGTTTTAGCACTTCAATACAAAAGGGTAAAGTTATTAAATTATAAAAAAATTTGAAAACCAAGTCACTCTCTGGATGAAATTAAAATACCTTTAATGTATCATGGCATGTCAAAAAATGGACAAAACACCCCACGGCATTTCAGTCAAAGTGGCCTTCCTCAGTGGGACAAAGCGAATTAAAAAAGTTTTTTTTAATAGTATTAATATCAATGTTCAACTTTCACTGGAGTACAGCCAAGAAAGCACGATGTTTGTTTTTAGACATGACAATCTACAAAGATAATTCAGGCAATATATATCATTTTTTAGAAAACCTTCAGATAGGAACACAGTTCTACACGACAAGAGCTGTCATCCTGCATCGATCCATCTTCTACCGCTTGCCCAGAGTCAGGTTGCGGGGCAGCAGCTTCAACAGCAAATCCCTGACTTCTCTCACCCCCGCCAATTCGTCCAGTTCATCTCGAAGGACCCATAGGCATTCCTAGGCCACCCAGGAAACATTGTCCCGCCAACATGTCTTGGGTTGTCCCCAGAGCCTCCTTCCGACGGGGCTTGCCCATAACACCAGGAGGCATCCTGATCAGATGCCCGAGCCACCTCATCTGGCTCCTTTAAATCTGGAGGAGCACCAGCTCGACTCAGAGTTACTCCCAGATGACCGAGCGTCTCACCCTATATCAAGAAAAGACCCTGGGCACCCTGAGGAATCTAACCTTGCACCTCTGAACTGTGAGGCGGGTATGCTAAATTTATTCAGTTATGTCAAAACAACTTTTTGTGAAATCAGTAACAACCTCCAGTAGTCTCATTAACAAATGTACAGCCCGGACAGATTGTGGAGGAAACTCATTTTGGCCGTTTGCATCCGGGATCTTGTTGTTTCAGTCATGACCCATGGCTCATGGCCATATGTCAGGGTCGGGATACAGCTCAACCAGTAAATAACTGCCTTTCGGCTCAGCTCTTACTTCACCACGACAGCGGACTCTGCACCAATCGGCCTGTTGATCTCACGCTCCATCCTGCTCTCACTGGTGAACAAGACCTCAAGATACATGAACTCCTCCACTTGGGGCAAGATCCCATCACCAACCCGGAGTGGGTATTCCACACTTTTTCCAACTGCAGACCATGGTCTCACATTTGGAAGTGCCTATTTTCATGCGAACTGCTTCACAACTGCCTGCAAACCACTCCAGTGAAAGCTAAAGATCACTGCTTGAAGAAGCCCTTTGAGACTTGCTTGTGATTTAGGGCTATATAAATAAACTTGACTTGACTTGAAGAAACCAACAGTCCCATATCTTCAGGAAAAAGCAGAGATGCGATACTGAGATCACCAAATCGGACACCCTCAACGCCTTGTCTCCACCTGGAAATTCTGTCCAAAAGGTTATGAACAGAATTAGTGACAGAGGGCAGCACTGGCGGAGACCAACTCTCACCGGAAACGAATCCAACTTACTGACCTGACCAAACTCTGGCATCGGTGATACAGGACCGAACCACCCTGATCAGTGGACTTGGTTCCCCATACTCCCGAAGCACCCCCAGAGATCTCCCAGAGGCATACTATCGAACGCCTTCTCCAAGTCCACAAAGCATATTTAGACTGGTTGGGCAAACTCTCATGCACCCTCGAGGACCCTGCTTAGGGTGAAGAGCTGGTCCAGTTTTCCACAATATTTTATTCTGTACTGTATTGTTGCTATTAACTACATATATCAAGGCCCCATATACAGTAGATACCGATGATATAGAGGCTGATTTGCAGTGATAAATCTTCCCAGAATGTCATTCTTTATGAGAGCTGTCCCAGTATCAGCAGTGCAGACATGTCAACACTTTGATTCGCTCTTCCTCTGCCTCAGGTCAGTTTTTTTCTTTTATAACTTGCATCATCCAAGATTGCCTTTACACAGAAAAATGTTCACCACTTGTGTAATTACCCAGAATTTCTTTCTATATTCTTGTGTCCGTCTCAAGGGTCCTTCCTCTGTGGGAACAATTAATTTTAGGTCAACGCTGTGAGGCATTTAGAAATTGAAATAATCTCTCTTGGACTAATCTTGTTAAACGGTCCCTTAAGATTTTTTTTCTTTTTATTGATTTACGCTTCCTAGCCTTTGTTATCGATCAGAGATTGTCAACTGGTGGTCCACGGCACTCTAGTGGTCCGTGGCGGTATTGCACGTGGTCTGCACAATTAGAAATGGAAAATAATTGTAACATTAGTAAAAATAAAATTGATTCATTATTTAGACTTATTTTTAAGCTAATTGTGTGAAACATTTACCCATCCAAATTATGTCAAATGTAGCTAAGATTCCCAAAATATATATACAGATGCAAAAAAATAGCCTGTATAGGTCTATTCTCCTTCAGTGCAAAATAAAATAATATTCCTCCAAAGCATTGGTCCCCGAGTTCTTGGACAAACCCAACATGGCTGACTCAGCTTTCCTTAGCCAACCAGAACATTGTAATGATCGTGAAGCACTAAAGTGTCATAAATCTGAACAATAAATCTTAAACTTGACAGTTTGGTCAACAAAATAATATTAGAATTTTACAGCTTTAATAATTATGAGCTAGTACGACTGTTTGAGATTGGATACGGTGAAACTCTGTCATCTGGGAGGGGCTCAGAGTAGAGCCACTGCTTCTCCGCATCAATGGGAACCAGATGAGGCAGCTCAGTCATCTGATTAGAATTCCTCCTGGACACCTCTGGTGCGGTGATACGAGCATGTCCCACCGGGAGGAGGCCAAGTGGATGACCCAGTACATACTGGAGAAACTATGACTCTGGAGAAAATATTTTACCTGATAAAGCTGCTGCACCCATGACCCAATTTTGGATAAGTTTAAGAGGATGGATGGATGGATGGATGGATGGATGGATGGATGGATGGATGGATGGATGGATGGATGGATGGATGGATGGATGGATGGATGGATGGAAGGACGGACGGACGGGTGGACAGATTAATGGACTTCCTGTATGTCTGCATAATGTCGATGCATGTCTTCCTGAAGACAATGAGATGTACTTTGGCTTGTTAACAGTTTAGAAAATGTCAAACCCTTCTTTGTTTTAAGAGTTGAGTGCTTAGAAAAAGCACCACTAAGGACAGAAAGGCATAACTTATCTAACTCTAGCAACACTGTCTGAATTTTTTGATGCCTTAAATATTTCATTTTAGCAACCTCTCTAAACAGAGTATTAAAGTGCTGTCGTATGAGGTAAAATGATGATGCCTTGACCGTTGTTGAGAAAAAGACAATGGAATTTGAGCACAAAGGACAAAATGCAAAAAGTCAAGATAGGAATTTCCATTGTTAAATAATCAATTTAAAAGATCTGTACAGATGGTTTTGTGGTTTAAATCAGGGGAAGGTCCTCCTCAAGGTCAATTTCCATGTTACAAGACCCATCAGAAAAATCTCATTACCAGGACACTCTTATTTATTGAGGTTGTCCCTTACCCAGAGGAGGTGAACTACATGTTTGACTGCTGATGATTTGATTTTGCGCTCTGGTTAATTCACCAGAATGTGGATGTTTCTTGTACTTGTATCAAATAAAACTTTCCAACTAAAGCACAGCAAACAAGGCTCGACTCTGCATTTCACCATTTTTATCAAAATTCAGCTGTGTAAGATTTTCATTTGAAAACGAAGATATGGAAAAAAAAACAGTACATTACTTCAAACAAAGTTTCTTCGAAGATGATTGCACAATATCAAACAATTTTTTTTCAGTCTATTTGAATGCATCAGTGGTTAGGTTTTCTCTGTTTGTCTGTTTTGTCACTTTTCTATACAGTGTGACAAATTGTTGGCAGTGGATTTAAAAGAAAATGACTAATTAATGGTTGTCCATCAAAAAGTAAATAAAAAAGAGAAAAAACATCACCCAAAACTATTCAATTGGTTTGGGTGGTCGGGAAAACTGCAAAGCTATTGAACAGCCCTTGAATTTCTACATCCCTTGAACGGTATGGCTATCATTATGATTTTAACGATACTATTACTCTTATTTATCAAGACGGTCCTTCAAGGTATTCCTATCGGTACTTTTTTTTAAAACTCCAGAACAAAAACTGTAAGAATTAACAATGTTTTTTTCCATCTTGCGCCACAGAAAGGCAAAGGGGATCATTTCTCCCCCATGCCATGAGATTTTTAATTCGACGTGGGGGATAGGGGTGTGTTCGCAGTCATGATCTTGGGTTGGCGAATGAATAATGTTTGTTGTTATTTATTGATATATTGACACTTTCATCTGCTTTTTATTGTTTATTTAGTCACAGGTATCTGTTGCATCTAATGCATGTCTATTCTCCGCTCTTACCGTATTGCCCCAAATATATATAGATGACCCCGATTATAAGACGATCCCCTCTTTTTCAAGACTCAAGTTTGAAAAAAGACTTTTTGACTCAAGTTTGAAAAAGACTTTATGAACACCAAATTTTATTTTCATACAGAAAAGAATTACAGTACATCTGAAACAAATAAATATAACAATATATTCGAGAGAAAAAGCATGATATCATGATGTCAAAAGCATGCATCATTCAAATCATGCAAAAACTGTCTATCACATCTTAATATCTGAACATTTAAATATGTAAACTAAGTGCAATCCCATTTGTAAATGAATGGCTTCTGGCTTTTGAAATGTAAATAAACCAATCTACCATGATAAAACAACAAAATTACAATAACTGCATTCACCATCAAAGTGAAGTCTAATTGTAACTGTAGTCTTGAAACAAATCTGAATAAGGAAAAACAAATGCAATAAAAGAATGCAAACTGCTATCGCTATTGTTGGGGAGCAATAGGACTGTATCGGGGGTTGGCTCGGATGGTTATGCTCTTTTCGCCCCCGGGTGTCGGTCAGAACACAGGAGGGAAGACGTGGTTTAGTTTTGATTGCTACGGCTACTCGTACGATGCGAGGCAAACTTAAAGGAGCGCGCCGGAGCTGTCAATCACAACAGTGAACAGTAGTAATAATGCAATGTATATCCTCACTTTGTGTCAAAGACGCACACGATCACAGCAACATACTCGGTCGATACCAGCAACTTTTAACTTACCGCTTAAAATGGGTATAATGTCTCGACCCCGAATGTAAGACGACCCCCACTTTATCAGTTTTATTCCAATGCAAAAAACATCGTCTTATATTCGGGCCAATATGGTATTTGTCATGTTTGTCGTGACCGATGTTTATGTTGTCTTTTCATTTATGTATTTAATGTTAATCGATTATTCATTCATACTATTTTGCATGTTTTACAATTTATGTAGCTACTGCATATTTTTCTTTAACCTCTCTTTTGTACCCACTCTTGGGTGTGAATTCTGCTGGTAACTGAATTTCCCTCGGGGAATCAATAAATTCCATAGAGTGTTTGCTTTGGATGTGTTGAACTGAATAATACATTAAAGCCATCAGCCCAATCTCATTACCAATTGTTTTTGTGTACACATGTGACTCGTGAATTCTTTACACACACTTTCAGATTTTAATTCAGTCGCGCCAAAATTCACATGATAAAGAAGAAATTAAGTTTTTGCATGTCGAGACACAAAAGAAAACGTCTTTTATTTCTGTAAACTGAATTTCTCCCAGGGGATCAATAAAGTTTCTACCTACCGACCAACCGACCGACCTGAGATTATTTTTATTACTTGATTTTATACTATGATTATGTTTATTGGTAGTTAGAAAGGTGCAACATAACGGTTGGAAAAAAAAACATTAAAAAATAATAACTCAGCTCCACACCCAGTTTAGTACCAATGCTTGGTAGCCATCCGATGTAGAACTCTCATCCGTGTCACAGGTGAGTTGGAGCCTGTCCCAGCAACTTTGGGTAAGATTCAAAACTTGAACTTCAAAACTGTGGGGCTGGATATGATTCGTATATGAACAAACCTGTAGCGGGCAACGCATTTCAGACCTGAGCCTTGACTGTGAACAAAATCCATGCTCCAAACTGACGTCTGCTAGTGCAGCTGACCGATGGCCGACTGCTGTGTCACACTTTGGTGGTCATACAGAAGGGCAAGACTATTTAGCTCAACCAAGCAGAAGAGGGAAAACACAGATCTTATTCTAGGCATGCAAGCAGGCCCTATTGGGTGAGGAAATTTAGCAGTCTCTCCCTAGGTCGCTGGTTCAAATCTGACCAATTAAAAAGTCCTGTTCAAACTTCTTGTGGTTATTTGGTATTTAATGCTTGCTATGCTAGTATCATTTATCAGCAGGTGACCAACTAGCCGACGTCTGTCTGCCATGCCTCACCGGGCCTCTTCGGCTGCTCTGCTACCTGTGTTGGACACAGATGACCACATGGCTGCCCACCAGTGTGCCGCACCCTCTAACATACAGCTGCACCCTAAGTGAGAGATCAACACCAATGCCCTCTTCCTTGTTGGACCTTGGGTGTAGCCAATCTCCGCCACGCCCCGTCTGCATCTACCCCACATCTACCCTGGACAATGTAAACATTGACTGTGATGCGGCCTTGATGGTGTACTGCTCCTGATTTGCTCTTGACACCTCTTCCACAACCATGGCTTTTCGTTCCCTCTTTGTGGCCTTGGACCAGAGTTGTGGAGGATTTCCCCAGCCAAGCCCCGCTCTCCCTTCTTGCACCTTGCCAACTATCTCCTGATGTTGAAGCCTGCCAATGGCATTGGTGACCTCTGGGCCTGCTTGCCACTTTCAGCCTGTTCGGGTGGGGACAAGTGAATTCTTCACAGTAGGATCTGAGGATGTTTCGCTCAAGAACAAACCTGGCCTTCTCCTGCTTGTAGCCCAAGATTTTGGACTGGATCGGTAGTTGCAGTGCGGTCTCCTGAGCAAGCCTGTGTCAGAGAAGCCTTTTTGTAGCCCTAGCCATTTTCAAATGTAGGAGTTGGCTAGCCTGTCCAGCCCATTCGCTGTTGAGGATGGAATGTCGCGTATCTTCAGTAGTAGCACCCCAATTTCTACTTTCCAGGTAGCTGGCTCTTGTCGATGTTTGCCAGGCCTTCTGCGAGTTGCTTTCGTACTGCCTTGCCTGCCTGCTTGTCTGACAGATCTGCAGTGTACTGCCTCCCAAGGCTTCGGATGGACCGGTTGGCTAGTAGAGGCAATTTCTCGCCTCCTGCGACAAAAATGGTGTTGTCGTTCCTGCTGCCTTTACACAAGGAGAGGGTACGTGATCTGGATGGTTTTATTTTCATCCTTGCCCCCGTCACCAGCTCGTCCAGCCTCTTGATGCACCTTCTTATGCAAGGGGCTGTCTGCAGTACCACAGTGACATCGTCTATATAGCTTCGGAGTGGTGGGAGCCTCTGCCCTTTCTGCAACCTCATTCCTCCTACGGTCTGACGGGCTTCGCGGAGGATGACTTCAAAGGCTGCGACAAACAGTATTGGGGAGATGGAACACCCGATGGCAATGCCTACCTCCAGCTTCTGTCACCCTGTTGTAAAATCCTGGAGGCTGAAACACATCTGGAAGTCCCTGAAGTAGCTGGATACCAGGTTGTTGATGGAATCAGGGCCTTAGAAGAACTCCAAAGGAAAGTGGATGAATTTGTGAGGGACGGAACCGTAGCCATTGGCGATGTTGAGCAACATCACGTGGAGGTCGCTCTCCTCCTGTTTGGCCCTCTGGATCTGCCCCCAAATCATGAAAGAATGCTCCACGCATCCTGGAAAACCTTGCACTCCTGCTTTCTGACAGCTGGAGTCGATATAGTCATTCTCTGTGAGGTAAGATGTTAGTTTCTTGGCCATGACGGCAAAAAGACCTTTCCCTCGACATTCAGAAGTGCAATGCTTCTGAACTGGCTGATGCTGTGGAAGTCCTGTTCTTTCGGAATAAACACCACCACGGCTCTTTGCCAATCTGATGGTATGAGTCGGTTCTCCATGCTGTGCTCATGAAAAAAAAATCTGCAGCTTCGGTCTTATAATGTATTATTTATGGCTCGCCTGCACTGTCAAACTGAATAAAAAAAAAATATCATGAAACTTGAAACTGTAATTCCTCCTATTACCAAAAGGTGGTAGCACCACCTCTCTCCGCTCATTTCTGCCATGGCGACTGCAAAGAAAACGAGAAAAGTTGACATTGAAGGGCGTTGCTTTTAAGAGAAATGGGAATTCTATTTCTTCTTCACTGAAAATCAAGGCAATTGTGTTTGTCTTGTTTAAGGATTTCTACCTAAAACGACATCATCAAACTAAACATGCTAACACATACGACAAGCTAATAGGGAGTGGCCGCACTGATAAAGTGAAGCAGCTCCAAGCTGAACTGGCATCACAACAGCGATAGCTCGACCAGTAAATTGAGAGCTTTGCCTTTTGAGAGCTTCACCACGACGAACCGATAGAGTCCGCATCAGAGCCGACCGACGCTGCACCGATCCACCTGTTGATCTCACGCTCCATCCTCCCCTCGGTCGCAAACAAGACCCTGAGATACTTGAATTCCTCTACTTGGGGCATGATCTCCTCCCTGATCCGGAGAGGGCATTCCACCCTTTTCCGACTGAGAACCATGTACTCAGATTTAGAGGTGGTTATCCTCATCCCGACCGCTTCACACTCGGCTGCGAACCGCTCCAGTGAGAGCTGGAGATCACAGCTTGAAGAAGCCAACAGCACCACGTCATCTGCAAAAAGCAGAGACGCAATGCTGAGGTCTCCAACGTACGTCCTGATAACTACTGAAAACACTTATATGTGTTGAACTGACCACCAAGATACTTTGACTTTTTCACACAGGATAGGCTCTACACAACTACAGGTTGTGCTCAGTTTACGACGTCGATCTGTTCTTACGTGGCAATGTAAACTGAATTTCGGTGTAGGTCGGGACAGTAATAAAATAAAACAGTACGGTAATAATAAAAGAGAAATCAATTCCTTACCTTTATTCCTGTTGTTGGCTTGCACACTGGAAGGGGAATTGCAAGAGAGAGACGACGCAACATTCCAAAATAGCGTATACCATGTGAGTGGTACGCCAGCTGACAAAGACTTTGTATCATTTGCCTAGTGCAGCTGCTTTTGCTTTCTGGTGTTAGCTGCTTGCCCTAATGGTTGTACTCCTCCCAACAGTGAAGAGTGCACCTACCCACCTGCTACTGTGTAATTGACACTGACTGGATGTTTTCACCCAGCAAGGGACCCTTAATGAACAAACTACCATTGGGCTGCTCTCTGCACTAACATAACTCGGAGCCCAGAGTAGTCGGGACAGACACTCCCATCCTTTAGCCCTTCTTGGGGTAGACGCCAGGCCTTTCATGTTTGCCCAGGCCGACTGCCAACAACCAAGTGAATAATTCACAACCTTCTGGAAAGACCAGCCATAACATAGTCTCTGTTTATTAGAAAAATCAGTGTCTGCATACAGCACATGTTCTCACTTTCGTTGTTTTGTCACCAAATATTTTGTTATCCTGTATATAAACAAAGCAGTTGAGCAACACAGACATGTTAGTATTATCTATTATTATTTATTATCATATTATGTAGTATTACCTTTGGATAATTTGTCCCACTACTCCTTGATGTCCCACTACTCCTTGATGACGGACTGGGATAGGCTCCAGCACGCCCGCAACCCCCATGGGGACAAAGCGGTACAAAAAACGGATGGATGGAACTCAGAAATGACAAAGATGTTCAGAAATATACTGAAATATTCCAAAACAACAGAAGTGAGTTCCTCCTTCCTGTGTCTAAACATTCCTGACCTGTCTGGTGGGTTGGTTCCTTGGTCTACGACTCTATGTCATGACATTGTCTGCTAGTGTTCTCTGAAAAAGCATATGGACCTTCACAACAAGTGTATATTTGTACTGAGACTAAATTACACAAAATACACCCAAGTTTATGATTGTAACGTCACAAGATGTGAACAACTTCAAATGAGATTACTACCGTATGTTCCAGACTATAAGGTGCACGTAAAAACCTAAAATGTTCTCAAAAGCCGACAGTGCGCCTTATAGTCCGGTGTGCCTTATATATGGACCAAATTCCTAAATTTAAACTGGCCCGAAGCATTGTGTCATGAAATCAATTATAAGTGGCCCGCTGAAGACTATGAATCATCAATCAAAAAGACTATGGATCATTATTTTGTGATCATTAAGTAATTTGTTGCGTCTGAAGTTGAAATAAAAAAGATAAAATGGAGAATGATTTGATTTGGATTAAAAATCTGACATGATGCTTTAATGGTGCACCTTATAGTCCGGTGCACCTTATATAAGGACAACGTTTTAAAATGGGCCATTCATTGAAGGTGCGCTTTATAGTCCGGTGCGCCTTATAGTCCGGAGAAATACGGTACTTTTTTAAGGCATGCATTTGAAGATTAAGAAATGTAAAAACACTGTTTTGTACATTGATTCATTTAAAACAAAACATAATGTTTTCCTTGTTTAAAATGAGACTTTTTGCAAACATTTGGTTCAGAGGTCCTATGTGCGCCCTCTGTAGTGCTAATGAAAAAGGGGAGGTCAACCCAGAAAATGTCTTACAATATTTTGATTAATATTGCTTTTCCATAAGTTAAGTAGCAAAATTCTGCCTCCAAAAAACAGTTGAGCTGTGCTTAGTTGTGACCTGAGCACCTGACAAGTGTGATATTACTTTCATTCGACAGCAAGTGGCAAAATTGCCGCCCCATGAGATAGATAAAAACAGGTGATTTTGCCTGTTTCATATTTCAGAAACATAACAATCAGAACACCGTGTTTCAACTAGTCGGGCTGCACAGAACATATAACTAAGAAAATATGGGGGTTGACTTACCTTGTAAATTGCACAATCAAACAGTACATGCATAACAATTAGCTACATATACATACCATTTGACAGCGTTCAGCTTTATTTTTTTAGCACTGTGTAAGTATGCTATTCGTGCTTCATATTTAGAAAAAACAACAACATTAGAATAAATGCTTTTTTTCATTTGTCACAAAGGTGTATATGCACTGTGTCCTGAATAGATGTTATCTATAAAATACAGCTTGGATCAAACATTTGCATAAACACTAATTCACTGATTTTGAACGAACATATGGTGTTGGCAGTTAGAGGCATGTGCTGTCCTTACCCGGCTTACCTCTCTTTGTAACTGCGTGCAACAAGAGCATCTCAGTCAGACAGAACCAGGCACCAATGCAAGTGTCTCATATGGGTTGCTTGAGGCTGGGGAAGGATAGACTCGCAATTGGTCAAATTGACTGAGAAAAAAAAAAGGGCGTTTATCTTGTGTATGTGATCAACATTGGAAATATAGCAAAATATAACTTCTTTTGTGAAAAATAATGCAGCAAGAACAACATTTTCTGTTGTATTTCATCTCTGTTGACCAAAATAAAGCTTGTGTATTATTTGTCAGCGCGGGCTTGTCTCTAAGTGAATCTAACCTTGATTTGTCTGTTCGCATGATCTTGAAAAAGGGTTTTACAGTGTTCATTTTAAGTGATAGTCACGGAAGTAAAATAAAAAGTTGTGGTCGTTACATGAGCCTTTTGTAAGAGAAACCCCTATCGTTACAAACAAATCCCAATTCACATTAATTATGAATGAAATACTCCGAGTATCAAAACCATTTTTACTTTTACTACTATGACTACTACAACTGTATTTTCCGCACCATAAGGCACACTTAAAAGCCTTTAATTTTCTCAAAAACTGAAGGAGCACTTTTTAATAAGATAGATTGATTTGCCGTCAAGGCAGCAATTTATTAACTAAAGAAAACAAAAGCAAAACACCGCAAACAGAGGGAAAAACAGGACTACAAAAGTTCAAACAAAATGTGTTCCAAAAGGGAGCGTTCTTGGCAAGGCAAGTGGTTCAGAAAATGAATGGATAATAATAAACTTGACATATTGCAAATCAGTATGTAATAAAATAAAATTGTGATCACCAATTGCCATGCTACAGAAGCCCCACTATTAAATTCCAGACTGATTTCAAATGCTTTGTTTTTAAGACAATTTATTTATATTTCTGAATTCATCATGAAGTTTCTTTTCCTGAAAACTTGCTATTCCCATACTTCTGCTATTCTTTTATATATGACTACTTTTTATATTTGTATCTTTAAATTTAGCCTAATATCTCGGTATGTTGTTCAATCTAATGGCTTTTCACATTGTGTTTCCATAACAACCACATAGCATCATAGCGATAACATCCTGGCAAACTACTGAGGGACAATCTCACCAACAAGCGATTAGAACCAGTTGGAGGCTCTGAGCCAGCCAGAGCTATTATTATCTCAAGCGGGCAAGCTTCATCTTCTCAGCAAGGGGGGCAGAGGAGCCGCTTTAAAGACTTTTGTACTCTGTGATTTTCATCAAACCTGTGTGTTGCTGAGTAATAGTAATCCTGATATACACTTCTATTAGGGCTTGACAATAATTCAAATGTGAATATGTATTGCAATTGACATGTGAATAGAAAAGGCCTTTGATTAAATGTCCGATAAAAACTCAGAACACAAATCTCGATGGTGCCATTATATGTGTTGTAAACGGCGCGCAGTACCGGCCACGAACAAGAAGCAGTGAAACCAAACTTTTTGCAAAGAGGGCCAGATTTGATAAAGTGAAGGGGGCCAATAGTTTATTTGGACATTTTTTAACTTCAGATATTTCATGCAAATACACAAAATACAAATACACTGTTATGAAACAAATTTCATTGTCCCAATTGTCTTCATTTTTTAAACGGCAAAATAACCAAATATAAGCCACTCAGGCAGATGTGAACAACTCTAAAAACACAAATTCTGCCGTTCATTCATATCTGAAGAGTCAGATAACATCGAACAAACTGTATGAAATACCTTAAATTTGCAAGAGTTTAAAATTGTTTTGGAATCATGAACATTTTAAACAGGAGTTATAAGTAATGCAAAGTTGTCTGTTATTATTAAAACTGAAAACAAGTGAATTTTGCTCTTGTCATTTACAATATTTGTCAGAAAGTAATAGTTTGTGTCACGTCTACCGGTTCATAACATCAACAGTATTCCCATGGCCACTTCGTAGCTTGCTTTAGTAACATTTACTTTTCACTCACAGCCCCGCGTGATGAATCGCTGTTGTGATGCCAATTTTATCAGTGCGGTCACTCGCTTGTCGTACGTGTTAGCATGTTTAGTCTGATGGTGTCGCTTTAGGTTGAAATCACAATTGCCTTGATTTTCAGTGAAGAAGTAATGTAATTCCCATTTTTCTTGAAAGCGACGGCCCTCAATGTCAACTTTCCTTGTTTTCTTTGCAGTCACCATGGCAGAAATGAGCGGAGAGGGGTGGTGCTGCCACCTTTTGGTAATAGGAGGAATTACAGTTTCAAGTTTCAGGATGTTTTTTTTTATTTTTTTTATTCAGTTTGACAGTGCAGGCGGGCCATAAATAATACATTATAAGACCGAAGCTGTGGGCCATATGAAATCTGACCGTGGGCCGGATTTGGCCCGCGGGCCCAACTTTGGATACACGTGAGTTAAACCAACAAACTACACCACCAAAAAATTGCCTATATTGCAATATTGACTGATATAAAATACTTATATTGAGAAACATTTTTCAGAACAGATGGAACTTTATTTGTTTCATTCATATCTGAAGAGTCAGATAACATCGAACAAACTGTATGAAATACCTTAAATTTGCAAGAGTTTAAAATTGTTAAACTCTTTTTGACATATTGCAAAAAGAAACGTAAAAGAAAAGAAAAGAATTCATCGATTCCTTATCGATGGGACTGAATAGCTGCCTCTGATTACAATGACATAGATTTTATGTTGTTAAGTGTTAAGTGATCGTGCTACTCTCTTACTGACTGGTCCCATTCCAGGGTTTGCTGCGCCTTTACTCCAAGGGCAGCAAGGATAGGGCTGTGCAATCAGTTGAAAGTTGATCGTGATTTTACTTTTGGGTTCTTACGATCACAAAATGTAAAAATCGAACAAAAACCTTTTATGTACGTACCATGGTTTGAATGCAAGTTTCTGTGTTATGAAAGCACCCCCGGTGCCCTTGCGTTGTTTGCGGCGAGCGAGTGACATTCTACCCTGCCCTCCCTGAGCATGCTTTAAGATGTTGAACGTCGCAGTTTACGTTTACAGTCAACAGTTCTGTGCATCTGCACTACACTATCCCTTTTTTTGGAACAGAATAAAATATCTGCTATTATCTGATTGCTAGCTAAATTATGAGTGATGAGAAGAGGCAGAATATTAACTGTGCAACAGGACAACACAATAAAAAAACATAATCAGAAGGGTGAAATTGCTTGTGGATGGGGCCATCTTTCATTTCACTCCTTCAGCATCTTAAATTGTGGGATGAATCATTTTAACACATGGCACCAGTGTTCACTCATGTCAAACTGGCCTCCCTGCAAGGGTACTTATAGCATGCTGGAAGTGTATTAATATTCATACAAGTGCACCTCTCTGAATAGAGCCATATGTTCCGATGTTGGGGGGGGGGGAGGGGGCACAGAGCATCTGCTGACACTCACACTCGCCAGATAGGGCAGAGCACTCGATGGATGCAATCATTCAGCATCCTACTCTGTCCAAGATGCATTTAACTATCTGCTCCCAAAGGTCATGTACTCAGAATGTTCCATATGAAAAGAAGTTGAATGAAAATGTGTTGGAGAAAAAGAAACAAAGGCATACAGTTAAAAAAGTACTTAGGAAGGAACTTTTAGGGAAGTCTTCCATTTCAATGTGGAGCTTTCCAGCGAGATTACAGTGGTTTTAGGAATTTAACCATTTCCCCTAAAATAGTAATGTTGTTTTATAGAATGAGAATTCTGCATGTGTTCATTTCTAGCATTCCTGAATATCCCTTTTAAACAAACAAACAAACAAACAAACAAACAAACAAACAAACAATAAATCTTGTGACTTCATAATCTTTGATGTCATTGAGGCGACGGTGCAGCACAAGGTTCCATTTGTTTAAAAAGAAGAAAGGAATAAAATGCAAATCTGAAAAAGTTGCTGTTTAGTAAACAAAGGTCTCTTTTGGATTTAAATGAAGTGTTTGTTGGGTTTGTATCATTAAAAATATATGCGAAAAATGTCATTTTTACTCCAAAAGAATATCGGCTTAAAATATTGGTTATTGTCTTCCTTTACCACTAATAATCGGTATTGATATCAACCCTGAAAAAAAATCATATGGGTCTGCCTCTATGGTAGATATGTGACATGGGTAGTGTCTTTAAGCCTAAACTTTAATTCTAGTGATGGGATGCAGACACATTTTTAACTCCATTTGAAAAGGTTTTGCATTCCTCTCTTAACAATGTCCATACCTTATACTATAGAACATTCCACTTGAGTTCAAGATGCATTTTTCTACTGACTATAATTTGGTCATGTGTGAAAACATTCAGAAGATTGTTCTCTCTTTCTTTCAGCCTGTCTTTTTTTCAGCTGTGTGGTCCCCATGCTTTCTGGTATTCTTTGTTTTCCATTTCTATCTCTGGTGTTTGCCATTTTTCTTCTGTAATCAGACTCACAGATTCATCATTGTCGCCCTCGGATGTCACCTACATCAATTTCAGAGCACTTTTCCCGTCTTGGAGGTCCACTGTCAGAGGTGAGACCCTGCAGCTTGGGACACTCCTGTGCACATGCACGCCCACTTCTGTCTTTTGTTCGCCCACACAGTCACCAAAGCGTGCACAGGAGCAAACTTGTTTGAACGTGATTCACTACATCACTGTTCTCTAATGTCTTACTTGCTTCATCTTAGAGACATCCATTCATCTCTGCCGACAGGTCCTGGCAGTCGCATCTATCCATTATACTCTTCTCCTCCCTCTATCAGTCCACATTCTGCTAACCTCAACCTCCTACCCCATAGCTCAGTCTGTTTCAGAGGAGAAAGTGGGGTTATTACACAACAATGGGTTGCCATATCGACTGAAAATGTTTCACTTTCATTTACGTCCAGCCTTTTTCCCCTGCCTTTTACAATAGCCTCCAGTAAATGGAGCTTTGTATTGTGCTAATGTGATGCCAAATAGCTGCATCGGAACGTCATGGATTAGCAAGGAGGACTTGGCCTGTGTTCTCACACTTAGAGCTGGCACTGTTCTGCACCCAAATGCACACAGCAAGGTCTATAAATGATGAGTAGGCTATAGAAGAACCCAGCCCATTTGGACAAACTGGAAAAGAAACTGTAAGGCAGAACCTCTGTATTTTATTTTGTAGGTCTTTAATACTGTATGCTTGATGATAGATTGATAGATGAGACACTGACAACTACTGACTTGCGTGCAGTTTCCACTCAGTGACCGTATGAATGTGTGTAAATTGTCTTTCGCAATGGGTACTGTAGCCTGTGAGTGACTGGCGACCATCCAGGCTGATGTTTGCCTTTCACCTCAAGTCATCTGTGCAGGGTCTCATCTGAGGTGACGTGTGGTGGAAGGCTCAAGCTTCCTTGGAACTGTGCACAAGAAGGAGTTAAACGAATTAATCCAAGATGCTGTGTGAAGTCATTAAAGAACTTGTTAACTAATGCACTTGGGCAATGGATGACCTCATTAGCATAATGGTTAGGTGAGGTGTACCATGAGAGTTATGATCATGAATTAGTATGCTAGAATGCCCTTATTAAATGTATATACATGAGGTTCTTGATCCCGCAGGAACTAGCCAGCGTCGACTTGGGAAAGTACTAAAAGGGCAGACTAATGAAAGATGCGGTCATGCTCTGCCAGCGTATCTATCTCTTTCTGGTTGCTCTGTTGTTTGCCCAACACTACCGCACACGCCGCAGGTTCCTGTGTGGATGTGCTTGCGCACATGCAGTTGTCCCTTTTTTAATCAAATATTGATCTGCAGATCAAAGACAAGAGGTGGTTGAGTTACTCCTCCCACTCTGTATGTCAACATCAGGAACAAATGATTGTATCCTCACACACCCAATACATAGAGGAAAGGTCTTAATTCAATTTCGAGCTTCTCTGTTATTTTTTTCATTAGTGTTCTTATTGACGTGTTGCCCATTGTTATGTGAAGCATGTTGCAAAGCTATTTCTCGCCTACCTCTCCAAGGTCCAAAGATAATAAATATGCCTCACAGTTGTTGTAGTTTTATTTGCCACCTTGAACGCCTTCAGTTGGGAGGCCTCAGAATTCACTTCAGTGAGATGATGAGTTATCCTTACGTTTTGAATCATATCTGTCCATAGAGCGTTCCTGCTTGTACACAGTCCTCGTCAGCATGGCAATGTTGCAATGTCAGGATGGAATAATAGTTTACGAACACACTAGTAGCTTTCTATGTCGATAAAATGTATCCTACCTTTAGGATTTTTTCTCCTTTAAAGACAATACTTCTTCCAACATACAAAAAGTCTCACATTTGAGACTTAATGGAACGTCACATGCAATGAACAGCAAAGCTGGCTAATTGTGCCGACAGTGATTTATAGTGATGTGTTGAGGCAAAACGGATCATAAATCATAAGTGACAGCCATCCTGCTGTGTGGCTAGAAAACACAAAGGTAGGCAGACACTTGAATGGCAACCAGAGATTTTGTTCTTGTCAACACGTTCTCCATATTGATCTTGTGACTACCTGAAGCTTTGTGGCACCACATTTGCGAGGAAATTTGATGTGTTAACCATTCCACCTCCAGCCCTCCCTGTGTGGAGTTTGCATGTTCTCCCCATATCCGCGTGGGTTTTCACTCCTCCCACATCCCAAAAACATGCTTGGTAGGCCGATTGAAGATTCTAAATTAAGTGCGAGTGTTGATGGTTGTTCTTCGCTGTGTGCCCTGCGATTGGCTGGCAACCAGTTCAGGGTGTCCCCCGCCGACTGCCCTATGACGGCTGGGATAGGCTTCCGCACGCCCGCAACCTCCGTGGGGACAAAGCAGTACAGAAAATGGATGGCTGGATGGATTTATTTTGTCATAACTGAAAGTGTGCTAAGCATAGAATTCGGGCATGTTACCAAGGAGCTAATCGTTCCTCCTTTCTTGAAAGAAATTAATGTCATTTATTACATTATTTATTACTGTTATTTATTAAATTATTTCATACATTATTATGATATTTACATTCATGACATTTAGAATGTAAAGGCATGTTTATTTGAATTTATTATGGAGGGATATTTTGTTTCAAATATAAGTTACCGTAAATTTTGGACTATAAGCTGTGACTTTTTTCTCAAATTTGTAACCCTAAGCCTTATAGTCCGGTGCGGGCGGTTTATATAGGATTTTTCCGTGAGTTTTGTGATGACTTGATCACTATTATACACTCGTAAAAAGGGTGTGGACTGCTGTTGTGCATATCCTTTGCTGGGTGGAGGGATATGTGATACGGTCACTGGGGAGAAAAGTGGTGTGTTGATCGCATGTCCATCCGCCAGGCAAATAGTGCCGTATAATTCACACAAAGAAGAGAGAACAAGCTCAAGATGGACATTACTGAAAGGAAACTTTTATCCACAAACCGTCATTATGGAGGACAAAAGAAATGCATATTTTACCGCTTTTAAGTTAAAGGCAGTCGATTTGGTCCATTGTTGATGACATCGTGTAACGTCACCCTTTTCTTTATTTATTTCCCAGTCACATCTACTCTGGCGCTGTACATGTAGCTCGGTAGTTTAATGTAACTTAGCGCTTCGTGCATAAATAAAATTAACATGAACGGACCCTCATCATGGAAAATGCTAGAAGAAATGCATAAAAGCGATGACAAAAGAGAGACTGAGAAAGTGTGTGGCGAAGGATATCTAACGCTATTCCAATCGGACACTGAAGAAGAAGACTTCGATGGTTTCAATGCACAGAACGAAGATAAAGATGGCACTTTTTTACTTTTACTGGTATGTTTTTTTAACCAGCCTTGTTAGTGCTGTGCTACTGTGTTGCTGCTGCATTATGCCGCGTCTCAGTGACGTTTACCGGTATGTTTTTTTAAAATCCAGCCCTATTAGTGCTGTGTTACTTCTGTGTTGCTGCAGTTTTACTGCCGTGTCACAGGCAGTGTTTGGAAAGAAATGTTAAGGTATGTTATTAAAACTTTAAAAAGGCTTTCTGTGTACCGTCTTTCTTCGTAAATAACTTGCGCGCACACTTCTGTGTTGCTGTGGTCCTCCTGCTGCGTCACAGGTAGCGTTTAGAAAGACATGTTAAAGTATCTTATAAAAACTTTAAAAAGGCTTTCTGTGTACTGTCTTTCTTTGTAAATAACTCGTGCGCACCGTTTATAGTCCGGTGCGGCTTATATGAGAAAAAAACTAAAATATCCCCGAATTTTAGCTGGTGCAGTTTATAGTCCAGTGGGGTTTATAGTCCGAAAATTATGGTAAATTGTGGTATATCAAGCTCAATTGAAACTGCAATTACAGGGGCTCTTATAAAATGTTTGCGTATATACTCTTTTTTTTTTTTTTTTTAAACATCTGTGAAAAATGAAATGTTTTGTTTTTACTGGGGGGGAAACCCTTTTGTACTAACTATGAAGCTATAGTTAAATAGTGGATTACTTACAAGTCACCTTTCTGTCTCTGGGTAGACCGCTTGGTGTCTATGTTCACCTGTCACCTCAAAATGACTGTGTGTGTGTGTGTGTGTGTGTGTGTGTGTGTGTGTGTGTGTGTGTGTGTGTGTGTGTGTGTGTGTGTGTGTGTGTGTGTGTGTGTGTGTGTGTGTGTGTGTGTGTGTGTGTGTGTGTGTGTGTGCGTGCGTACGTTTATGCATGTGCACGTCCAAGCATTGCTATGTGCTTATGACAGCCCAAAAAAAGAGCACAGAGCTGACAACTGCACTGGTTGAAAATATTGTCACTTCCCATGAGCATGATTGCAATATCAAGCCTCTTCAAGAGTCATCGTATGGTGCCTTGACAGGGAGGAGATAACTGGCCAAGGCGAGCATCTGCATCTCTGTTCAATTCTATCTGCATTTACAGCACACCGCTCCTATCTATGTGTTTTGCGACAAAAGAATATCTATATAAAAACAAAAGCTTATTGCAGGGAATATTTTAATATTTGATGTTGTGCACATAATGACATGGTGTCATATCTCTCCCCCCTAGTGGATACCTGCTGTCACAAGCTCAGCAAGTGTGCACACAGATAACTGCGGTCCCCACAGCAAAGTCTGCTAAGCCCACTGCCCTTCCTCCCAAAGATAAACCTCTAAAGCTTGAATGACAGTTTGAGCACTGTAAGACCTCACACGCACCCGCACGCACCCTGTTCTCTTCCAGCACTTCTTTATCTGTCATCCTCTGCTCCATTACAGTCCAATTCCACTGTTCCTCACTCACAGTCACTTTAAATCAGGGGTCACCAACCTTTGTGTATGTGAAAGTTACTTATTGACTAATGATTAGTGTGACAGGCTACTAGTTTGATACATACTTCTGAAATAACAAATTTGCTCAAAATACCCTTGAACCTCCTGTGGCCTTAAGATCAGACAATGTCGATATTTTTCAACTGAGGGCTTGTGAAGCTCTTTAAGACTCTTTTATGCTTACATGTCAGATAATTAAATAAATGCTACTTGTTCGAAGAGTAATTGTTCGTGTGGATATTGAGTTTCATCTTCTTGAAAAACATTGATCATGTAGATGATGTCTCCCAATAAGTAGGAAACTGAGAAATAGTATCTTATCCCACACATGACGTCCGCGTGGGCTACCTGATGCTCCAGGGCACCATTTTGCTGACCCCTGCTCTTCAGCTGAAGTCAACCCATAAATGTTCTTTATAATATGTTGTATTTGCCCCCACTAGTCTAAACACGGCATTCTGATTAACATCATATTTGTGGACTATCAGTTAAGCAGTAAAATTCACCTGCTTTTACCTCCCTCAGGGGGCGGCCATTTTGCCTCTTGCTGTCAACTGAAAATGACAATTCAGTTTCGGAAAACTGCTGAGCCGTGATAGGTTGTGACCTGACACCTGGCAACTTTGATGTCATAATGACAGCTCTGCCTCAGAAAAGTGGTGAGCCGTGATTGGTTGTGACCTGACACCTGGTAACTCTGATGCCATTTGCAATCAACAGCAAGTGGGAAAATGGCCACCAACAGGATTTTTCCTGTTTAACTCGTTTTCCACGAACAAAACATTGAACAGAACACTGACTAGTTGCATATTAATGCAAAGAAAATGTTGGGATTGACCTCACCTTTGAATAATTTGAAGCCTAGGCCCAAATGTGTCAAAAGGCAAAGCATTCCCTTATATTTTTGCCAAGGTTTCTAATGATTAAATTTAACAATGTGTTCTGACAGTTCTGTTAATTGTTTTTTGTTGAGTTAGAATTTGACTTCACCTTGCTGTAAAGCCTTTCAGACATGTGCCTCCAATAGGTGAGGAGATGGTGAAATGATTTTGTGCTACTTAGTTATTAAACTATCAAAGTTGCTGCTGAGCTATTTTTATTTTTATTTTTTTTTGCAACAATGAACAATCCATCTTGAGAGATGCAGGTGCAGTCTTAACCACTCACATATATTAATCAGTGGGTCTAACCAGTGGCAAAATCTTGTCTTTATATCATGGTAGGATGCTATGACAGCGCTTCCAAATATTGGTATGCTGGAAACTGCTAATATTGCATTGGCGGGCAACTCCTTCATCTTGTGCAAGTGCATTGTGAAAAGGGCTTGACATTCTTAACACTCTTGCCTTTGCTACTTGACCCTATTGCATTCAGTCATGCCCAAGCCTGTCAGTGCATTACTACTACTACTACTACTACGTACTACTACTACTACTACTACAAAAGAAAATATCATAAAAAATGTTGCAAAAAATAAAATTGTTGTGGGACAAAAATATTATTCCTATTATTGTTATTACAAGAACAGTCCAATCTTAAATGGATAAATGTGAATATACTGCTGTCCTTTATTTTTTTCAACTTTACTCTCTGAATATTTAGACTTTAGATTTCGTGACTTTTGGCTTTTCCTAGTTGCCACATGTTTTCCACTGTTTTGCAGTGACTGGCTATAGGGATAACACCTCGGGACGTAAATAGATTGATAGATACTTTATTGATCCCCTGGGGGAAATTCAAATACCAGCAGTATCCACACCCAAGAGTGTTGTGCACAGGAGAGGTCAAAGAACAGATATGCAGCAGTTATATAAATTGGAAAAAAAAAAAAGCAAAATGGTAAAACATGCAAAATAGTATGAATTAAAAATCTATCAACAATATATACAAAAATAAATAAATGGACAACATAAACAACAGTCATGACAAATGCGATCAACAAAATAGGAGACGAGATTATAATGGAGGTTATCTTTTGCCCTGACCAGTTGTTGAACCCCAACGTATCTGAAGTCAGCGTGTTGTCCACGTATCCATCCGGTTGCTTCTAGTTTTAGTCCCTTAATTGTGACTCGTTAATGTAATACGTAAAAGAAGAAAGGTTGTGGGGGTTTTTTAAAAAAAAAATAAAAAAAATACAAGATTTCTTCCCATTGAATTCTCACATATTATTTCGTGTTAGTACAATTTTTGTGCCTTAATTAAAAATGGAATTCCCTATTGGACTTCCGAATGAACATAATATTTTGAAAACAAAATTTGACTTTTGGACTACACACTGTTTGCCAAGTATTTCCCCTATTAAATTTAATTCACATTTTTATTCTGACTTTATTGGCTTATTTATGACTCGTATTCCAGAATATATCCCAAAACAACCTCTTGCAGTTGTGTTGAGCACAGCACGGGTAACTCAACCTCGTCTTTACAATCCAGAATGGAGCGATCAAAGGAACTTGAGCAAGGACTGCCTTGTGTGAGTGAGTGTACCCCAGGAGGTGCATGATTATGACACAGGTTCTACATGTTATTGGGCAGAGTTATAACATGGTTAAAAGCATGTTAAAATCTGAATGAATTTACCCTTTTTGATCATCGCACTGCAATAAATGACACTGAAGGGTTACAATGTTAGAAACTAAAAAGAGACAAACCTAAAAAATAATTCAGGTTTTCTGTTCTTGCATAGTCAGTTAAATATTTTCATCACCAGACCTTGGAAAATGTAGTCTCCCTCCACTATTTCGAACATCGAAAGCTGTTTGCTGTTTAGATGACGACACAGCCCCAAGAAATGAATTGTGTCTCCTAAGTGCAATCTCTGTGTGATGCAAGAGCAACAAAACCCATCTTAGCATTAAAAAGTGGCCACGTGGGCTGAATAAATCATTAATGCAATAACTCTCTGCTCTTGTGCTGTATTCATACATAGGCATTTCGTCTCATAGTAACAATAATCTCCCGACATATACCTTAGTGCAGAGGTATCAAACTCATTTTTGTCACGGGCCACATCGTAGGGATAGATTCCTTTGGAGGGCCATTACGACTGTCAGCCCAAATAAATGTATGCATCTCTCATGATCTCTACATTATAGGCTTCACAACAAACTGATGAATAACTACGTAGTTTTGAAGTCAGAAACTAATAAGAACTGTTCAAAATTTTAAAGAGATGAATGGTAATAAAAATTGCTTGAAACCTTTTTCTTAAAGGTGAGGACAATTTGCAATTTTAGTATTGACACAAAGTCAACGAGGTGGCACGGTGGAGCACTGGTTAGCACATCAGCCTCTCAGTTCAGAGAGTGCGGGTTCGATTCCACCTCTGGTTCAGGGTGTCCTATTGCCTGATGACTGGTGGGATAGGCTCCAGCATGCCCGCGATCCCCGTAGGGACAAGCGGTACAGAAAATGGATGGATGGGCAAAGCTGATGCACAAATTGTGTTCGCGGGCCAAATATAATTACACTGGGGGCCAAATTAGGCCCAGAGTTTGACTCAATTCCTTAGTGGTTTCAGGTTAATTGTGCATGTGCAGTCATGTGAGTCTGATGACTTTACATACATTATGTTCTCCTATGTGACCCTGACTACTCTTCTGTCTCTAAGCACCAAATTATTCATGGTGGTTATCACCTTTACTGCCAGTAGAGCTGCCAGCCCTCAATGAGTAGCCCGTCACCATTCTTCATCTTACTAGTTTAGTTTATTAGAATGTGTCTTTGATGTCATCATCTCAGGAAAAGCCTTCCTTTCTTTATGAGACACCTTATTTTAAAATAAGGATCAATCCTTTCAGAACAGAACTCCTCTCAGAACAAATTAAAATACATTTACAGAATGAATCTCAGACAGATTATTTCCAGAGATGCTACTCATGCTCTGTTTTGAAAATGGACTGGAATGGACCAAGGCAAAAAACAAAAATTAATAGCAATAAAGAATATAAAAAAGACAGTTGGTGACTCAGAACCACACAGAGTGAATGCATCTATGGGCTTGTTGCAACTGACAATTGCAACCATATAGGGTTTAGGGTCTCTGTACTGTATATTGTATCGCATTGATTTTTGTAAACTATAAAGCCATAATGTGGTGGTCAAGCAGGAAGTGGGTTGGTACAATGAGAAAGAGAGAGACAGAGAGAAAAATACGCCAGAATAATACACAGATAAATGTGGCAAGCGACTGTGGATGGTCGTCTTAAAAAAGTAATGCATTATACTCCAGTATGTAGCCCTCGACCAATAATGTGCAGTTTATGGTTCGTGTCCTCCTGATATCACAGATGATCAAGAAATCGATTTTTATCGATTTTATGGTACACAGGTAAGTCAAAATATATAGCCACAAAATGCTGTGCAGCAATGAAGAAAATATGCAACATAATTAAGAAGCAACAATTAAGGGAGCGAAGGTCCCATCCCAACCCCCATGCTCGATTAATCAGTCATTGGCATAAAATAAAAACTTGCCCACCCTTGTGTGTTACACATCCACATTTATTACCCGTCTTCATTTGTCATCTGTGTGAAGTGTGTGTTTATTCGTCTTAGCACCTTATTAAACCTCAACAAAGTTCAACCAACATCACTAACAAAAGGTGATTGAGGTACAGCTGTATACTGGTGATGGTTATTGGTTTACGACGTACAAGGTTTCAAGATGAGGAGGAAGTGCGCCAGGTGTTCCGGAGACAAAAGATCAGGAAGGCACCGGGCCCAGACGGCGTGTCACCCTCCTGCTTGAAAGTCTGTGCTGAGCAGCTGGCGCCCACCTTTGCACGGATCTTCAACCGCTCCCTGGAGCTGTGTGAGGTGCCCTCGGGTTGACACGACAGGTTTGAATGACGACAGACCTGTCGCTCTGACATCTGTGGTCATGAAATCTTTCGAGAGGTTGGTGCTGAACCACCTGAAGCATGTCACGGGTCCCCTGCTTGACCCCCTCCAGTTTGCCTACCGGGCAAACAGGTCGGTGGATGATGCGGTCAACATGGGACTGCACTACATCCTGCACCACCTGGACACCCCAGGAACGTATGCCAGGATCCTGTTTGTGGATTTCAGCTCGGCGTTCAACACCATCGCTCCTGACATCCTCCAACAGAATCTCATCCAGCTCGCAGTGCCTGCCTCCACCTGTCATTGGATCACCAGCTTCCTGACCAACAGGAGACAGCGTGTGAGGCTGGGGAGCATCACATCTGGCACCGGGACCACCAGTACTGGCGCCCCTCAGGGGTGCGTCCTCTCCCCAACTGCTCTTCTCTCTCTACACCAACGATTTCTCCTCAGGTGACTCTCCTGTGAAGCTCCTGAAGTATGCAGACGACATGACTCTCATCGGACTGATCCGCGATGGTGATGAAACTGCGTACAGACAGGAGGTGGAGCGGCTGGTCCACTGGTGCAGCCAAAATCACCTGTAGCTGAACCTGCTCAAGACCGTGGAGATGACAGTGGATTTCAGGCGAGATCCTTCACCACTTTCACCCCTCACTATCCGCAGTAATACCATACTCTCCTCAGACACCTTCAAGTTCTGGGGTACCACAATCTCACGGGTCCTGAAATGGACCGGCCACATAGACTCTGTCCGGAAGAAGGCCCAGCAGACGCTGTACTTCCTGAGACTGCTCAAGAAGTTCAACCTGCCGTGGGAGCTGCTGAAGACCTTCTACACTGCCATCATCCAGTCTGTCCTCTGTACCTCCATCACTGTCTGGTTTGGATCAGCCTCCAAACAAGACAAGCACAGACTGCAACGGACAATCAGGACTGCAGAAAAGATCATTGGAATCAACCTCCCATCTATCCAAGACTTGTACCTGTCCAGGACCAGGAAACGCGCAAGCAACATCTCTACAGACCCTTCTCACCCAGGTTACAGTCTGTTTGAACTACTCCCCTCCGGACGGCGATACAGAGCTCTGTACGCCAAAACCAGCAGACGCAGAGACAGCTTCTTCCCCAAGGCTGTTGCTCTGATGAAGTCACACCACTCTTAGAGTCTCAGAGTCATTGCTGTGCTAGAACATCCTGCTCTCCACACCTTTTTGGATTGTCTACACTGTTTGCACTATGTGTCTTCTCTGCATCCATTGCAGCCTGGTCATCCTGGAAGAAGGACCCTCCCATCTGTGATCTCTTCTCAAGGTTTCTCACTTCCCCTAGTCGGAGATTTGAGTTATTCCTTGCCCTCATGGGAGTTTAAGATCAGGGGGTGGCTGAGAATATTGTCATTTTCACACGTCCTGAGTGTTGTTAGTCACTTAAATGTTGAACAGAGACTGTGATGTAACGAAGTCAAATTCCTTGTTTGGCACGCTCAAACATGGCGAATAAATTCTTCTTGAATCTTGAATCTTGAAGATTACAGATGGTGCATAATATGGTGCATCAGGTTACATCGACACAGTCCAAATATAACTCCCTCACAAATAAGGCAATCTTCTGTTTTGATTTGTTCCTTGTAGTTATTCTTATAGCAACTAGAGAGAGTCTCTTGTACTGAACTGATCGAGTCATTGTGGAACAGTCATTGTATCCTATCAACAATATATTGAGCTAGCTTGACAATATTGAACTGTTGTTTTTTTTTTTATTGCACACAATCCTGAGAGCTGAGTCACTGTTGCAGAGTAGAATCAAGCAGCGATCTGAGGCTAAACAAAGAGGACCCATGCTGTGGGTCAAATGTTGTCTCACCCCCTGTGGCATTTGTTGAAGAAAACATCACTAATGAAATCAGAGTAGGTCAGGTCAAAAGTATGCTCATGCTCAAAGACAGGTGTAATACAAGTGTCGCAACCCACACATATCTTAGGGTCTATTCAGACCTGACTGTTTTGTCCGCTTTAAACGCACCACGGTTCGATTGTAACGCCAAATAAGCGGACTAAACCAGTGGTCCCCAACTTTTTTTGCGCCACGTATCGGTTACGCATCAGAAATATTTTTGCGGAACAAAAACAAATATAAACCACATAAAAATAAAACTCACCATTACATTGAATTATTAGGCACACCAGAAACAAGCCGGTCCCATCTAGGCGTAATCGGAAACAATGACACCCGAAGTGGTTAAGGTTTGTCTTTTAATGCAGGATGCTTGGTCTCCATGTGCCAAAGCAATTTTGAAGGCTTCATTGCCTCGTTAGCTATCCTGGCGATAAATCCATATTTAAGTAGGACTCCAGAAATTTTCTTTTAAATGCACCTTTACTTTTCTTAGAAGTGGTAGCCTCTTCTTCTTCAGTCTCCTCATTGGGCTTTTTTCCCTTTCTGAAGAAGCTTTCCAAATTTCTCAGTTTCTAGCTAATTTTTGCTTGCCTTGCGGGCTCGACTGGGGTGACATGTCACGTGACCGAGACGAGCGTCTTGTGTCAAGAGACACAGCGACGGATGTAATTGGGAGAGAATTGCCAAATTTTTAATATTTTTCAAAATAAATTCTTACTCATTTTTGCTAGCTTTGCGGGCTCGACTGGCAAAACATGTCACGTGACCGGAACGAGCATCTTGACCAGAATGAATTGATTGTCAATAAAATAAAATATATATATATTTTCCTGTGCGGCTTGGCGGCCCGGTACCAAGTGACCCACGGACCAGTACCGGTCCGCAGACCGAGGGTTGGGGACCCCTGGACTAAAGGACTTTTCTAGTCTGAATACACCCTTAGTCTTAGTTTTGGCAATAGGTGCTCAGTAGGGATGGGAATCTTCACCAACGATTCGATGCATTCACGATTCATGGAATTGCCAATGATAAGATGCGATACGATTCTCCCATATCCTGCGATACGGTGCGATACAGTACGATTTAATTTTAAAACAATGCGATTCAGTGTGATACGATACGATGCAACTGCATCTTACAGGTCGTATCGATTTTCCGATGCATATCGGTAAATCTTCCCAACCCTAGTGCTCAGGCTTCTCAGAGCAGATTGAACATGGAGAAGGGAAGAGTTTGGTGGTGAGGATGAGGGTTATCACTGGATGATTTAGAAACATCTGGATCCAAAAGAGCTTCCATCCTTCTAATTAACCTCATCGGCCACTTCACTCCACTCCACTCATCTTGCATCTTTGCACCAACAAATCTATAACCAATTTCTCGTCTAATCATGAAGCGACCTTCCGTTTAACTTTCAAAAATGCCCATATTCCTGCTACAATTTGACTGAAAACCACATCAAGTACAGAAGTTACCTGCAGAAAAAAGAAAAGCGCAACGAAAAGACCTAAATTTAAACGCATTGTCTGAAATAAGTTCGGTTTCTAATACCATCGTCATGGTAACACTCCTTCACTTGCAGCAGCGCATATACAGCAGAAATTAGTGTGTGGATTTTTATGTAACAACAGTGCCCCACGCACTCATCAGGAGCCAGACAGAAAGACAGACAGATAGTTGGCATGACTCAGTGCTAACCTGCATAGTAGGAGCATCTGTTGTTATACCTTGAACTGTGACAAGAACAGAACGTACCACTGTCTGTTATCAGCCGCACACACACACACCTACACACACACACTATCGGCGGTCACTCGGGGTCGAGTATGGCTGTCCTCCTTCTTGGTCCTTGTGGCTCTCAGGTGAGCACAGACGTTTGTGCAGGGATGGGCAGCGAGGGTCGTGGGTTTCGGTGGGACCTTTTTGGTATGCATCTGCATTTGTCTTCCGCAGCACTGTTATTGTATTGTGCGGCTCCGTCTAGGACAAGTTGCCTCCAGGCCACTCTGTTGATTGCTGTGGCCTTCAAGGTTTTAGGGTCTATGTGGCACTATGTTGCTTTGATGTTTTCCTTAAACCTTTTCCTTTGCCTGGGGCACATTGTCCTGTAGAAAGCTGTGAGTATAGGACTTATTTTTGAAGGCGAGAATTGGGCATGTGGCTCACATGGCCAGTCCATCAGCGTTGGCGCTGGGCAATGATGGCAGTGATGGTGGGGATGTGGGCCTCCTCTAGAATGCTGATGCTAGTGTGCTTATCCTCTCAGGTGATCTTAAGTATTTTCCTAAGGCATCTTTGATGGTATTCCTGTAGGTCTCCCTCTCAGTGGTCTACAAGGACATTGTCATTGGCACATTGTAACTCAGTGATGGACATGGTGGTGGTTCTGCCCTTAGCCCTGAATCTGTTGATGTTGAAGAGTTGACCGTCAGTCCTGTACATGATTCTGACTCCTTCAGGCAGATGTTTACCCATAAGATGTAGGATGGCAGAGATGAAGATGGAGAAGAGAGTGGGAGCAATCACACAACCCTGCTTCCCTCCTGTGTGAACCCTAAAGGGTTCTGTCTCATTCCCACCACCGCTGAGACCTATGGCTGGCATATCGTCATGCAGCAGTCTCAGTACCCCAATGTATTTGTCTGGACAGCCAATCTTGAGAGCCAGACAGAGAGCTTGCCTTGTTCTTCATGCTTCTTATGGCATCCTGTAATTCTTTTATGCTGGGAGGTACTCTACATGTACTCTTTGGTGGGCAGTTGAGGCAGTTGGTGAAGGGCTTCCATCTCAGGGGTGATGTCCCGAGTTAGCTCCTGATAGTGCTCTGTCCATCTGGTTGAACATTGACTCATTGGACAGACTGCTATCCTTGGATTGAAGGGGAGCCAGGCAGCAGTGGCTAGGGCCCTTCCCACAGTGTCCCCACAGTCAGGAAGCTGCTGGATCTCTAGAGGTTTTCTTGTCCACCTGGAAAAAGAAAAAGCGTAACAAAAAGACCTAAATATACACTCATTGTCTGAAGTAAGATTGGTTTCTAATACCATCGTCATGGTAACACTCCCTCGCTTGCAGCAGCGCATATACAGCAGGAATTAGTGTGTGGATTCTTATGTAACAGCAGTGCCCCACGCACTCGTCAAGAGCCAGACAGAAAGACAGACAGATAGTTGGCGTGACTCAGTGCCAGCCTGCATTGTAGGAGCATCTGTCGCTATACATTGAACTGTGACAAGAACAGGACGTACCACTGTCTTTTTTCAGCCGCACGCGCGCACCCACGCGCGCACTCACACACACAAACACGCACACACATACGGGAACACACGTCACGGCTGAGGCATTGCTCCACAGAAAAATGTGAAAATAGCTGGTTAACTAGATATGGAAACATAACAGGCTTGTGCATCAGCATACTAATTAGTACTTTTCCTTCCCAAAGGCACGGGAGATAGTGTAGAGCAGAGGAAGACGATAAATGAAAATGGGGTCACAAGAGGTATCTCAGCGATAGAATTAGGAGATAGGTAATTTTGAGTGGCAAAGCAAAATAGGAATTAACAAAGACGGTTGATGAGATGCGCTGGCCTATATTTGCACTGTTGGGGTTAAGTGTGAAGAAATGAGCAAAGAGCAAGTGTGAAAGCACATGAGAACATGACATGAGACAGTGGAAGATACGTCTGTCCACCCCCTCTCCGACTAGTTTACTTGGCGGGGGGTGTATGGAGGATTTTGATGTCAAGACTGCAACAATTCATTTGGCTATGCACTTGGCATGATATATGGCTCACATTAATGCTTAATTTACAGGGCCTCTGGCATGTAGTTTAATGATTAAACTGCAGACTCAAACAGGGCAGACAGTGGAGGGCAATTGTTTTTACTTGGCAACAATGTAGCACAGTCATTAGTATAACTCACTCATAAAATGGGCCTAAGGCACATTTCCCATAAAGCGCTGACAAATAATGCTTTAATTCCTTAAATTTAGCAATTCCTGAAGGGGATGCATGTTGTACCGTATTTTCAGGACTATATATATATATATATATATATATATATATATATATATATATATATATATATATATATATATATATATATATATATATATATATATATATATATATATATATATATATATATATATGTATATATATATAGACAGAAATAGATTTATTATATTTCCTTTTTATTTCCTTGCTTTTATATATATATACATATATATATATATAAAATATATACAGGCTTTCATCTTGAAAGGCAATTTAAAATGAAAATAAAATAGTCAAAAACAAGCTGTACAGTACGATATGCTAACGTTACATGACACAACGACTGAGAATGTGCCTGACGTAACATATTAAGAGATATTCAGATAACTCGAAAATGAAAAACATGCTAACAAGTTTACCAAAGCATCCGTGTCACCGCAAATCACTAAATCCAATGAAATTTTCATCTTGCGTCACTTTTAAACAACACCGTTAACTCCGAAGGTAGAAGATGTGGTGCTTCCTCTTCTGTGGCTTACATCAGACTCATCATCAGTTGCAGTCCCAATTATTCCACAGGCCTACTTGCAGTTTAGTGTGAAAATAACATATGAAATAATATAATTAATAATTTCACACAAGTCACTCCTGAGGAGTCGCACCCCCAGCCAAACTATGGGAAAAAAAAAAAAATCTGACTTGATGATGAGATATAAATGTTGTCAGTAGTTGGTCAAAGGCTAGAGCAGTTAAAATTTTAGATCAAATACTATACACATTAAAACTGACATTGATTTTGGGGCAAACAGAAGTACATTTCAACATTGCATTTTGATCTCTTACCAAAAAAAAACAAAAAAAAAACATAGTACGGTACATATCAGGTGACGTGACAAGAATACATGACCAGTATTGACTTGTTTTGAACAACCGCGACATCTCCAGTCTTATCTGGTAACAGATTGCTTCCATTTATTTGGTGGGAAACCGAGAACAATCTTTGATAACGCATAACATGACACATGCAAACATTACCAGTACTGTTTGAGAAAGTAAAGACAGATACCAGCACAACCTGAAAGCTTACCGACACACAAAAATAAAGCAACGTTTCATCCAATTTGGATTCCACTAATCAGGCTTGGGCAGTAACCTAATACATGCAATAATGTTTCATTCTTTTGATACAAAAAAAGATTATTGTGTTTCGCTTTGATTACAGCGGGAAAGTAATCAGATTACTGGTACTAGGGATAGGTATTAAGTGAATATTAGCATTATTTCGTCAGACTACAATTCTGAGATCTTTTTTGACCGCAGGTGCCCAATCCACAATCAAAGGTAGTGTGGGTCGATCACGTCAGAAAAAAAATATATACCTACATAATCCATCCTCATGACACCATATGATTTGTCATTTACCCGGCAGCCATTCATTCTTTCACTTTATTTTCGCTGAAACATGCTGCATTTCATGACAACTAGTTGGCTATGTGGCTTTTTTTCAAACATCATTTTTCAAAAGACCAGACAAAAACTAGATGGAAAGAAACATTTTTCATAAAAATATACATATATATTACTAATACTAGATCTTGTTTCTTTCTGTGATTTTATTGTTTTAAAGTATATTTAAAAATGGCAGAATCACAAAGTAATTGAAAGTAATCATGTTACATTACTTGAAAAGTATGGTACAGAGATGGGATTACATGACAACATTTTTAAGGTGACTGGAACTGTTTAATTACTCACTATCCTCCTGTTTGTCTTGGTTAAGCTGCGGCCAGACCAAATAGGAGTTCTGTATTTTTTGTGGCAGAATTATTAATAAAGTCAATGCAGTTTGTGTAGATGGGTGGGAATACGTGCAGGCCAGTTTGCATGTCGCATTTGACGTGACAAGAGCGGAGCCGAGCACACGTAAATTTGCTCATTCTCCCATTCGCTGGTCTTTGTGGTTCCCCAGTGAACTAACACACAAACACACACTCACATCCACACGCGCACACACACAGAGGCCACAAACTGACTCACAATTGGTGCTTCAAATTGTCTTGTTTGTGAATTCTTCCAGACAGAAGCCCAGGGCCAATCATCCGGCGCACTCTTTGGTGCATGAAATCTGACTGTCAGGGTCCGCTGATCTACCTGCACGTGCTGGTGCATTTCATTTGCACTCACAAAAGAGTTGAAAAACACACACACTGAGCGAGGTAATTGAACTTGTGAAGCTAAAAGACAAGTGCGCAATCTCCTTTCTTGACGTCGTCTGGTAAGTGTATTGGACGTGCGTTGAGCGTGGAAGTCGTTTTCCCTTTCAGGCGTGCCCTCTAAAACCAGGCAATTTCCTGTTGAGCAAGCGGACTGTGACAGCGGCAGGTGCGTAATGGGTAAATCCTGGCAAACAGGCTGTTGCCAGAATCCAGAAAACTCAATTGTATTAATCCTCGGGATTAGCGATTTTAATTCCAAACACGTTTCCTGTTTTAAAAGTTTTTTATTTCCTTGCTGAAAATTGAGGGCTGCACACGAGGTGAATGTTCAAATGTGGCAAAGCGAACATTGCCTGTATTGTAGCCACATTTACTTGTAGGTGTCTTGATAAGAGACTCTAATTAAACCTTTGATCATTCCAGCGTTGATACAAAACGTCACTACAGTATGACTAAAGCCGTACTTGGCGTGTCACCCTAAAGACCACTGAGAAGTGTCAGTTTTAATCCCCCTCACTCACACATTCCCCCCGTCTCACACAGTTTTTCAAATGAGGGATTTAGATTATGACATAGAACAGTAAAAATGTGTACTCAGAGGGCGAGATTTATTGGAATTCACAGAGCATTTGTTGACTTCCTTCGTATAAACAGGTGGCTGTGTGAAGATAACATTGCAGCACAACTTCCGTATGATTGCACCCACACATGCACGCACACACACACACATGCATGTGCAAGTGTGTTATTTGAGAGCATGCAAAGGGAGGGGCCCGATTAATCACCCCATTTCAGAAGAAACCTTTCTCAACAGATGTCTTGTTTATATCGATGCAGCGGGAACGACACAACTGGTATTGTTCACTTGCCTCTCATTTAGGACAGTAAATGACAAAAACATGAATGCTGCGGTTGTGCAGTTGGGAATTTGGCCATAATCTGCCATGACTAAAGGAGGTTTGACGCCATTGCATTAAAATTGTGTTTTGTGATGTCACCAGGGAAGGGTACCAGTGGTGACAAAATGGAAAATTGTATTGATGAAACATTTACTGTACGTATCTGTCTTGGTTCCTTGGTTCAATATGACAATAACAGTAAAAGAATAAAACCATGAATGTAATGTTCACTTGTATGGCAATAATGCTGAGTGGATAATAAGGTTTTTACAGTCGGGACAATTTAACCTTTGAACAGATTTATTTTATTTCCATTATTATTTAAAACATTGTCTCGATTCAAACATTTCCACCATTATTCGTAAACTGATAGCGTTATAAAATTATATTATATTATATTATATTATATTATATTTACATAATATATTGTAAACATTTAGCAGATAGCCCACCAATTATACAGTAAAATAAATAAATTAACAATGAAAAACATAAAAAGATATGGGGGCACATACATATCATGCAATAACTGAATTTTAGTCAGTGGTCCATACTTCCTGATGAACTGAATCTAACACACACCAAATCTTACATGTGTGTGTTTGTGTGTGTGTGTGTGTGTGTGTGTGTGCGTGCGTGCGTGCGTGCGTGCGTGCGTGCGCGCGCGGTCCCACGTCCTGCTGTGGTCTTTTATTCTAATAGAAATGTGATTTTAGTCTCCACTGCCTCCCACTTTAAGAGCCCATCTAAATGCTGACTTTGGCACCTCACATCAACCTTTTCATTGATCTCTCTCCTTTCAAAGGCTAAGAAACGCAGTGGGCGGAGTGCTCTTACAATTCATCCTGACTAAACGAATTATACTTTCAAAATGCATTGGAAAGATTTGGACTTGCTGTTAAAGGGGTGTTTTAAATAGGATTTGCTGTCTCAGCTGATGGCATGAAAGGTGTGGACATGATTTTAATTCAATAAATATAACTGACTATTCTTTTTTTCACCCTTAGCTTGTATCTAACGAACTTACACAGCAAGATGGAGAAACTTGTGGGACAATTATTTGGCGAGTAATAACATAAAGAACATTGTTATTGAATAGATGAAATAAAAGATCAAGCAAATATCAACAAATGAAATCCTACATGAAGAAATTATTCATTTATTTAACATATTTAATATTAGGCCACGTTTTTGTGTCTGTAACACATACAACATTGAAAAACAGTCAACTAGTATGGGCGTAATATACTGTGGAGTGCGTTTAATATCATCAAAAAAAATGTTTACTAAAGAAAGGTAGGGATATAGTGAGAAATCAGAAAATTTAAGTTTTTTCAATCCAATATTCATGTGGTGAATGTTTTATAAGATACGAAACTGGGTTGTCCAACCACAAATACCACATAAAAATTGCAGAAACTTCAGTTACTGACAACAAGGCTCTCTTCACTGCTTTAAAGTTTATCATTAATCATTCATGTTTTACTCTTGTTAAAATATATTTTGGAAGTAGTGATTTTCTGCTCACTACAGCTGAAAAGGGGCAAGATACATGATTGTTTCTTGGTTCATTCGAAGGCATAACTGACTACATGAACGATGAAGTATGGCTACTTCCAAAAACGTAAATTTTCATCAATCCCAAACTATGAGAGACTGTAATTTTAGAGCTTCATCTCTTAATGGACTCATTGGCAACCATCTGAAAGGGGTGTAGTGAAAGAATGACTCCAGGGGGTGAGTTTTTTGGCTTCTGACGACTGGGACTTTTTTTTTTTTCCACAATACGAAAAGGTTGCATTATAGACTGTGTTTTCAAGGCCTTTAGAATGTCAGTTTAGCTTTACTGGCTGAGGGTTGCTATCAAAAATGACATAGTAACATTCATTTTCAGTCTTCTGCTGTTTTCTGAGACATTAACTTTGCCTTGTTGTATTTATTTTGATGGGTGGTTGATAGGCAGGTAGGTATTCTTTATTACATGGCTTGCATGTCTGTTTTACGACAACTGGTGGTAACAATAACATCAGACTGAGAAAAGGTGTACTATAGTACCTGAACATTTTTGTATCTACACATTTCTGTGCTGGAAGGGCAGAAAGCTCTAGGTTCCTGAGAATGGTTGCAACAAAAAGAGGGGAAAAAAGGACGGCCTCCTAAAGGTCCTTCAAAAGGTCACAAGAGTTATAATGCAAATGTTACACTAATGTGACTCCTAGTGTAAGAAACAACACACAAAATGCTTGTCTGAAACAATGGAAAGGAACCATCTGCATTTGTTTTTTCATATTACCAATATTATTGCTTGGAAACACACACACATAGCTGAGCTAGCAATCAATAGATATCCACTTCTCTAATATTTTTTCTGAATTTACACATTTTTATCCTCAGGTCAAGAACATTTCTGGATTACTGGTGAGACACTTCTCACAGGGAGGTAATTATCAAATGCTTTTTAGTCAGCAACATTTAAGCTAACACAGTTTTCTGTTGCGCTCTTAATTGAAACCATGTAAGAGTCCTTCAAATACACTACTTAGCAAACTGATACTAACTCACGATTAACGCAGAACAACAGGAAGCTTAAAATCAATGACACACAAAATGGAATATTGTGGCAAAAACAGACTGTGGCTAATCCTAACAATGTGCTTGCATGCGTGTGAATTGCACTGACGAGACTTACTGGCCAATGACATGGCGGTAACCATGACCGCTTTATTCTACGGTTCGAAAACTTTACATATATTGTTCCACCCCCTAGTTTATTTATTTATTTATGTATTTATTTATTTATTTATTTATTTATTTATTTATTTATTTATAATTCCAGATGCAAGCTTTGTTTGATCTTGCTGTATTACTTTGCATTTCAGAGCCTGTGCAAGTTCAGTTTTGATTACTGCCCCTGACAGCCATAGATTAAAGTCACTTGCAGCTACACATATATACTATATATAAAACTTAAAACTCATTTATTCGAGTGTTTCGAAAATAAGAACAGCATAGAGGACATTTAAGCGATTATATTTTAAGAAGAATGTTTTCCACATCAGAAGGTATGAGCAATATAATAACTCTGTTCTAGCTGATAAAATAGAGTACAAATGTGTTTTGTTCGTGGCATCCCTCAGCTCTTGTCCCTGTCCATAGTCGACCCACATTACTCTCTATCTCTGCCATGGTCCTCCATCTGGCAAGGTGAGATAACTCCACACCAAGAGACTTCGCTCGGTGGCCCGGCTGATGGAACACAGGACACCAATCAAACGCAGCATCATTAGTCGAGGAGTTCATGAGGCGAGACAGAGCTCTTATCCGGTAACACTAAAGCTCTGCTGTCCTAACTCATCCCTCACAACCACCAGATGCCCTGAGATGCCTCTTACTTGTGTAGCGTACCTGCGCCCTTCAGACTCTGTGTGCTTTAATCTAATTTATGAGAGCAGTGTATTGTTGTAGATGTTGCTTTTCATGCAATGTAGTTAGCCATGTCACCATGGTCCTACCATCACAAATCACACACACACAAAAAAAATGTGATATCAGCTTGTGGTTCATCGCTCCTGATGAGAATTCCTTGTTTTTGTTGTTATTTTTTTAAAGCAATCGGGTTAGTTGGTGCCTATATCAACTGATTTTCTCCAAGAGGTAGAGTGCATCCTGGACTTGCTACTATAGAACACATTTGGTCAAACAACTTCATACTCACACTTATGGACAATTTTGAGTCGACAGTAAACCTAAAATGGATGTTTTGAAAATTGGCAAAATGACAGTGTACTTAAATAAATCCTGTGCTAACAGAAAAAAAAAGATGCAAATTCCTCTAAGGATCCAAAATGTATCTACCACCATGAATTACATGTGTTTTTAAATATGCCTGAAGAACATCAGCTTCAATTGATTTCCATGCCTTTTCATGTAATGTTACCACCAGAGAGTACTCAGCCTACAGCTTCTATAGCATTTGCTTTTAACAAAACCTAATTAATTTGATTAAATTAACATTGCACTATTACTGGGGCTGAAATTGTTACCCTGGTTGAGTTTTTAGGAACATAAAAGGCCTGATGCTGCCATCTTCTGGCTAATTATATACCAAACCTTAAATATGAAATACATCGCAGCAGTGCTGTACTTCGCATTTATCGTGACATTCTCACATAAACATCGAGACAGACTAGAATATTATTTTCCATCAACAGGCTAGTGTCAGACCGACCTGACAGATCATTCATTGACCTTTGTCAGTCAGGAACCATCAAATCTGTTAACATTTCAAACTTAAAGGTTAATAGGTAGGCTGAGATCCATTTCGAAGGTCAAATATTTTGCAAAGAAAATAGGAACTAAATCCCTGATTTGTAACTCACCGTTCTCATTGGTCGTCTTTTTATGTTATACGTCAAAGATGACTTGCCAAGTGAAAGCTATGGAAACGTAGCTAAACCACATGGCTTCATCTTGCATTGACTATAAATGGAATAAAAAAAAACACTTATTTTGAATCCGCCAGTGTTCGATTTTAAGTACAGTGTTGAAAAGTTGCAATAACACTCTTACGATGCTAAAACAGGAGATCACCTGGATTCCACACTGATTAGTGCTGATTTAAAATTGAAACCACGTCCTTTGGTCAGGATTACAGTTGACCTGTGAGAGTAGAGATCAATTTATTCAACATCATTTTGGTCTTTGCTTGCAAGATGGAATCAAACTTCTCTAAATTTGGCAAAACTTTCAAAAATTGCCTCATCACTTGGTTTTCACTTGAGTTTTCCAGTTAGCTAACCCTAACCCTTAAAAACCAGGGTCGGAATAGTTAATTTTATAACATATTCAAGTACAGTTTACTAGTTAACTGTTAAAAAAAGGTGGTTAGTAATGTAATGTAATCCAAGTTCCATAATTTTAAAGTAATGTAACTTGAGTACTTTTAATTACTTTTGAAATACTCTAGCATTTATACTCATTAAAAGAATAGAAATATATTGCTACAATATACATCTGTATACATTGGACTCTTGCTATTTGCAGGGTATCTGGACCCGACCAGCCTCCAAAAAGTGAAACTCCATAGACGAACAGATAGATGAGTAATTTTCAACCACTGTGCCACTGCTGGGCCAGATTAGCTCTTGCGTGCCATGAGAAATGATCAAATTTCACTTCATTGGCCCAAGAATTATTTGGCGGCTCGGTGGTGCACTGGGTAGTACATCCGCCTCACAGTTAAGAGGGTGTGGGTTCAATTCCATCTCCGTCCCTCCCCGTGTGGAGTTTGCAGGTTTCCTCCTACATCCCCAAAACATGCTTGATAGGCCGATTGAGCACTCCAAATTGTCTCTAGGTGTGAGTGCCAATGGTTGTTTGTCTCTGTGTGCCCTGCGATTGGCTGGCAACCGGTTCAGGGTGTTCCCTGCCTACTGCCCGATGATGGCTGGGGTAGGCTCCAGCACACCCCCGTGGGGACTAAGCGATTCAAAAAATGGATGGATGGTTGGATATAACCTGTATTCCTTCATCTATCTATGACAATTTATAGAGGCAGAGGGAACAAATTGATAATCTTCTATTACAGGAATGTCCAATCCTGGTCATCAGGTTCTGGTTTCCTGCATGTTTTTCATGTCTCCCGACTACAATACACAAATAAATGATCAGCTCATCGGCAAGCTCTGTAGAAACCTGAAACCATCTTGGTCATTTCAATCAGGTGTATTATAGCAGGGAGATACTTGAACTTCGAAAAGTCTGAAAAAATATTGATAACATTAAGATACTTCAGAGTTGTCTTGAGGTCGAGGTGCTGGTTGAATTTTAATGTCAGACCAGTGTGTACCATTTGTTGTTGTCATAAGATGGTAGGGGGGAACACTTGAATTGAGTTTGTGTCTCCAACATGGCTAATTGTGGTTGGCCCTGGCACAGCTCCTCAAAGCCAGACGAAAAAAGAAGAAAAGTTACCAACTCAAATATACTGTACTTACTGTTCTAGTGGTCAGATGTTTCTGTTTATTTAAGCCTGTGAAAAGCACAACCTCAACCATGTCCATAGGCACAAATGAATGAAATGAATGTTTTTTTGTTTGAAATGTTATGAAATGTAATCTAAGGTTGAATGGTGGACTTTTTACTTAGCATGTCTGCCTCACACTCGATTTGAATCTAATCTTGGAGCCCGCTGTTTGAGGTTTGCGTCTATACCTTAACTACTTGAGTGTGTTTTCTCTGGGTAGTGAGGTTTCTTCTCACATTCTCAAAATATTCATATTAGGGTTTGTTGTAGAGTCCCAAATGCCCATATGAATAAATGTGAGTTTACATCCATAATGTGCATTTACATTTGCTTCACTGATTATAATATTCAAAATCGCTTGGAGAACTGAAAGATATGATGTGCTGAATTTATGCAACGTTATTTTGTCAAGTGGGCGCACCAAATAATGGTTCCAGATACATTTTTAAGTGTTTAAAATTCCAGATCCATACGATTTTATTTCATGATATTGTGCAACCACTTGACAAAATATAATTGCGTAAACTCAGTTAAAGTATCGCAGGATTCCCAGCTGACTTCAGGTGAAAGGCAGAACACACTTGTCACCAGTCACCATTGGGCACACTCACATTCACATCAGCACTGACTGGGAAATAGTTATTGTGTGGTGTCAATGTGCATCACAACTACAGCAACAAGTTTCTCAGTTTGGGATTATGAGTATAGTTGAAAATAAAACACATTGAATATCTTTGTTAGCCAAAACAGCAACGTTTATATTAGAACTGAGGTTCCATTTATATTGGGGGTGTGGTTACATTTAAGTGATGAGACTTTTATGGAAAGGATGACATGAATGTCATTCAAAGAGAACAATGGTATTGCACAATTATTGTGTCTAATGTCAGCTAATGTCATCAATGTCTAATGTCATCACCTTTATGAATGGAAACTCGAGAAAATGGGTCAGTTCCTGATCTTGTCATGGACCAACAACTGCTGTATTTAAGGTGTACCCTACTGTTACTATTTATGACCACATGGAGGCACTGTTGTAGAATGCATTCCTAAGTGCATCTAGTAAATGGGACCAAAATAGCCTGCACATACGTATTGGCCTGGCTCAGAGGTGAGGTTCATGTTGACTCATCTTCACCGTTACATTGTGTGATTGGCCGATATATACGGCAAGTGTCCTCTTTAAACGATGCAGTGTACCTCTGGGAACATTTAGGAAGGGAAACTCATGTTTCATGAGCTCAGCTATAGAGCCTCTCATCATCCCTGTCCTATTAAAGTCTGATGTAATCAAGAACTACTTGATCAGACTCTAAATCAAGGATGTGACTAATGTCCCTCAAATTAGACACCATGATCAACTCTAACAGACTCAATTTTTAAAGATCTACTACAACTGACACATTCAAAATCAAGTTGTAGAACAAACAATAATAATAATAATAATAATAATAATAATAATAATAACAATAATAATAATAATAGAACACATTATTATTTGCTTTGATTGTCAAACCACACCCAAAAAGCTTTGACTCAAATGAATGGATTTACAGAGGGGAAGTCAACCCTAAAATAAAAATTGTACTACGTTCATTTTGTCTTCACTTGTAGATTATTTTACTGGTTTTGTTATCACAGACAAATTATTTAGGTTGAATTATCTGACATGTTTCGGGGTGTACTTCACTCAGATGAAGGCGGATGTTCACGCCGAAACATGTCAGGTAATTCAACCTAAATAATTTGTTTGTGATAAAAGAACCAGTAAAATAACATAAAATAAAAAGCCGTGATTGGCTGCGGTCATTTTCAGTCAACAGCAAGTAGCAAAATTGTTGCCCCTTTAGCTGTGATTGGTTGCGACCTTAGACCTGGCAACTGTGATGTCATTCTCAGTCGACAGCAAGTGGCAAGATGGCCGCCCCCTGAGATGGTTAAAAACGGTGGAAATTTGTTGCATAACTCGTATTCCACAAACACAATATGAATCAGAATGCCGTATTTAGACTAATCATATCATTGTAAATAATTTTTTTAGGTTGACCTTATCTTTAAATCCTGGTGGCTACAAATGAGTGATTTTATTGTGTTTGCTTGTCTAATGCAGTATTTTCTACTGTGACGTATTCTTTTGTGTTTCAATGAATGTAATCCACCGGTCTTAGCTTTACCAACAGTGACCATAGTCGTTGTGTAACGCACAGTATGCGAGAGGAATGACTTTCAGAACAAAACAGATGACAATTTAAATTAGACAAGAAAACCTGTACCTGTTACTTTGTTCAAAGTTAAAATATACAAAGATATTACATTTATTTATGGTCCGAGCATCACACAATTCTAGTCTTTCATCCATACGAGCATAAATATTGATGACCAAGAGGAAGACTGACTAAGCTCTTAGTCATTCTCTCTCCTCTGTCTCTCTCTCCGTTACCTCCCCCCCTTTAATACCCACCCTGGATACAGGCAAGAGTGCACACACCGGCAGATACACTCAAGCTCCCTTCTCCCACTCTAACGCTACCCTTCCATATCCTCTCGTCTCCTCCAGTGGATTTGAGCCCGCTGTTCGCGTGCAATATCGGTAAGGAAAGTTCATTGTTTTTTTTCCAGCATGTTTCTCACAGCTGTGTGTCAGTGGGGGTCTTTATGGACGCTTGTCACTGGGAATCAGACAAAGGATTGGGGTGTGGCTGGAGCACCGGAGGCAGCCTGCTGATGGCAGCAAGTGGAAGAAAATGTGATTTGGGATGGTTGTGCACATGCTGATGAAGTACCAATGGGGATTAGTGTTTGGGTAATTAGTTAATTGTACTGATAAGGGCTTGGCAGAGTTGGGTGTAGCTATCATTAGAGCCATGATCCAAATGGCTTTGACACTAATCATTAAAACATCTGGTCATGTTACTAGACCATTTTCTACTTGATGGAATTATCCGGCAAGCCTTAGTGATGATGCAGTAGGATTGGAACAAGCGTGACTGGGTCGAAGGACATGTTGTCAGAGCAGAGGGCTAGGTCAAGAAAATGACTGCAGTCGAGCACCACAAGGCTGCAGGGGTGGATGCAAAAGGACAGAACAAAGACTTCAGCCTCTTTCGAGGAAAGACAGGGGCAAAGGAAAGAATGGCCAGTTGCGTAAAACTAGGCACGTGCTGCCACATGAAGAGGGCGTGCATTATGTGGATGCAGCTTCTACTCGGGCATCAATGTGATAGCTGCACAAAGCCACTCCCTTTACAGCCAACCACTTCTGGTGCTGATAGTTGAATCATTCAAAGCCAGTGACACATTTCACAGTTCTTGTGATAATCTTTAAAAACAATATTAGATTTAAGAAATGAAACAATTTCAATATTTGACTGGATACTTTATTAGTGATGCCAAGGTGATTTTTTTTTTTTTTGTCTACAGTCAAAATGTCTGACAAGCCTGATATGACTGAGATTTCCCGTTTTGACAAGACAAAGCTGAAGAAAACGGAGACAAAAGAAAAAAATCCTCTACCCACCAAAGAGAGTGAGTCTCCCGACATTCTCCGAAACAAAGCGCCTCATAGTTTCTGTTTATTGCACCACCGTGTCAAAAAGCATGTGATGAAAATAATGAACTGAATGAACTCTCCCGCCTCGTCATCTGATGCTGACAATTTCTCTGCCCCTTTTTGCAGCTATTGAACAAGAGAGAAAAGGAGATGCCACACCTTGACTGCTAAGCACATGAAGAAAAGAAGCTGGGATGCCACAGCAAAATGCACTTTCTTTTAATTATCACACCACTCAAATCTTCGACTTCGGTCTTCAAATAGGGTCCTCCTGAGCTCCCAGAGCTTTTATCCTTTCATGGGTTCTCTTTACTACTTGAGAGAAAAGGGTTAGCCTGGTTGCCTGTCTTACTCTGTTAGCTTATAGCTAACAGCTCACCGATATTGCCAAACTGGGGAGTGGTGTTGTGATGTAGCATCAGGAGGCAGGTACCCAGACAATGAGGGGATGGGGAGGTCTCCTAAAAAAAAAAAAATATTGGAGAGAACCATTGGAGCCAAACCATTAAGAATGTTTTCTTAATATTTTTTTTTTACTTTTCATTTTGAAATAAATATCAAGATGCGGAACCTAATGATCATGTGTATTTTGTCAGTCTCCTCTCAGTATAACTAACTTTTAACTTTAAGTATACTAGAATGCAAGAAAAATAAAAAGAACACACTATGCACTTGGTGGTCGGGCAACAAACACCCACATCAAAAACAAGCACATATGAATGATTACATAATACACTCACTCACTGGGCACATTATTTTACATCTGCACTAATATGGCACATTGTACAAGGTATTATCAGGCCTTTACAAAATAACAATTTTGATCAATGGTACAAATGTAGAAGTCAAGTCAATTATGAAACTGATCTATTTCATTTGGACTCCATTGTGCTACTAGCTGTAGGTTATTTGTTTAGCTACGAGTGAGTAACAAAATATTAGAAACATCTCTCACTGTGTTGCTCACCTGTTCTACAACAGTGTAACACTACCACCACAATAATAAATGATTTTCTTTGCCACTAATACCACTTTGAAAATAAGTTCAGAGCACTAATATTTCAGTTTCTCATATAGCTTAGCTCTTGTATTGAATAAGGCATACTTTTTTCCAGGAGAGTGATGATCAAGTAATTATGCCTCATTTACGACAGTGACTGTATATTGTATGTAGTGTATTCTATCTACAGCTGGGGTCTCAAGCTCAATTTACCTGGGGGCCACAAGAGATAGTCTGGGGTGAGACTGAGCCGCAGTGGGTTTTTTTTTAGGCTTGGATAAAAAAATTTAATGTTATTAATAATAATAATAATAATAAATTATATTTATAACGCACTTTATATTCGGAGGAATCTCAAAGTGCTACATGGCAAGTAAAAACAAGAATAAAAAGCAAGGACAAGTATAAAACAACTGGACGACAACCAGGATATAAAAACAGGAATCACAGAAATGCCAAATTAAAGAAGTGAGTTTTAAGTCCGGTTTTGAAAGAGTCAGTGGATTGGGGTGCTCTAAGGTGGTCGGGGAGGGAGTTCCACAGTGTGGAATAATTATTATTGTCACTCTCTTATTGTGCTCTCCTAGCACCCTGGTCAGTGCCCTGCTTTTGATTATGTCAGTCACAGCCACACCGACAGGGTCAAGCTCTCCTAGCACCCTGGTCAGCACAGTAACACCCCCAGAGCTATCAACGCTCATTGCCTGACACCTCTCCCTTGCTCCAGGCTCATCAACACCCCTTTTTAGACCCCACACGTCAGGCAGTCCTTGTCAGTTCATCCCAACATGCCATGTGTTTGCGCCTTGTGCTTGCTTCCAGTTGACGACCTTGTTTTTAGCCCAAACTGACCGACCACATCTGAATGCGGCCTACCCCGATCGATTCCCCGTCCCCGACAATGTCCAAGCACCGCCTGCCCCAACCAACCGCCCGTCCTCGACCAGGTCTTCGCTTTGTCCTCCTGCCACGCTGTGTCCGCTTTCCACATCCCATTACCCTAAAGTCAATAAACAAACTGTGACGCATTTGATTGTCCTGTCTGTCCCGTGACAGTTATAAAATGTAAGAAAAATAATATATAACTAGAATTATACTAATGAAAACAATAAGGTCTTCTTGCAACTAAAGACCTGGCAGTGCTTCCTCTCGCATAGCTGAGCCACATTTGGCGTAAGACAAGAAGCAGTTGAGACCCTCAGCCGGGCTCGAAGATGCTCATCAGTAAGTCTGGACCTGTACTTGTACTTATCAAAGTTCAAAGTAGAAAAGAGCTTCTTGCACAAGTACATAGTATGTGCTCCCAAAAAGACACATTCGAATCAGCACCGCACACGACCATTCATATCAAAATCCCTGGCCACACTAGCTTTCAAATAAAGGCAAGGGCCACAGACTACGATAATTTGAGACCCTTGTGTCATGTGCCGTGCCAGTGCGTAACTTTCCACCACAGTCTACTTTTGTCCACTTCCTCCGTGAGCGATTCAATCATTTGTTTAAGACTTTCAAAGTCTTCAATGGCTATGTTCTTTTCCTGAGGCATTTTAACTCCAGTTTAGAAGTTCCACGGATTGTCAGGACTGGTGGGGATCTGAAGGTGTTCGGGGGCAGGCGGATGTATATCAAATATATCACATAGAGACAAACAACCAATCAAACACCATCACTGAGCGGGAGTCCATTCCATGCTGCCCGCACACAAGGCAGGCGTGTGTACTCTTACACCCGGGGTGTCAAACTCATTTTTGTCGCGGGCCGCATCATAGTCAGTTTTTCTGATTGTCAACGTCATCTATAGGCTACAAAACAAACAGATGACTAGTTTTGAAATCCGTGACTAGTAAAATTTGCTCAAATGTTTTAAAAAGATGAATGGAACAAAAATTGCAAGCAATGTCTCTATTTTTATAAAGTGAATACAATTTGTAATTTCAGTAGAAAGTGAAAGTCGATGTGTCTTCACGGGCCAGATAAAATGATGTAGCGGGGCGTATCTGGCCCCCGAGTCTCTAGTTTGACACCTATCAGCAATGCTAACATCCATCCATTATCAACATCGCTTATCCTGTTCAGGGTCGTGGGGGATGCTGGAGCCGATCCCATTCGGCAACGGGCGAAAGGCAGACTACACCTCGAACTGGTCGCCAGCCAGTTGCAGGTCACATATAGAAACAAACAACCATACCCACATGAATCGATCCCACGCTGCCAGCATACAAGTCTAACTGCGACTTTTTGCAGCCCCTGGCATCACAAAGTGAATGTGAACAGTAAGAAAAAAAAATGCTAAAGCCGTCAGTACTACTACTTTGGCAACATTATTAGTCTGCAGATCAATAACTATGTGTTAAGTGTATTACTTTTGTGCATTTCTGTGTTTAAGTCAACTTATTTGTATTATTTAAACATTTCAAAGGCTACTTGAAACTCTTATAAAAAAATATATGCCCACCTTAAATCTTGGTCGTTAACTGGTGTTGCTAGCCAATTGCAGGCAGGACACACATGGACAAACAACAATTCACAATCACACTTTAACTTAGAGTGCACAATTAACCTGCCATGCATGTTTTTGAAATGTGGGAGGAAATCAGAGTATCAGAGCGTACACATGCATGTGGAGAACATGCAAAATTCAATAAAACTCTATAATTTACTACAAGTGCTACCAGTAAATCAATCAATCAATCAATCAATCAATCAATCAATCAATCAATCAATGTTCTAAACTGCTAAACACAAACTAAAATATCCAATATACTGCTGCTGATGCTAATCATGATGATCTTGATGAAGCCATTTAGAAGTGGCTCTGAAAGTCACGACATGCTATTAGTATATTTTTGAAAAGTAGTATAAGTGGTAGTAATCGTGCCATATTTCAATAAAGTTGTAGCAGTTGTAGTAGTTGTATTGGTTGTGTTGTGAAGGCGAATGTCACAATTGCCCACGAGATTCGTCAGCATACTTTCGATGGCAACCACGCCCACATGTTTAGACCATTGTTTGAATATGTTAACTCATTAAAATGTATAAGAGCTCCCTTAATGAAGACATTAGGACCGCGAGATTTAAATTGGCACGTATTATATCCTATCCAGGTCCGGAGTGGCTGCGTTTCAGTCATATTGCATGATGAATGTTGCGGGCGATATTTAATTATAGGGATTATCCTCACTTACTTATCTATTCTATAGCGTTCATGGGTTCGTCCAATCGTCCGTCCATTGTTCTACTCGCTGAGTGTGTTGTTGTTGTAGGGGATTTTGAGTGGTTTATTTGGGGATTTGGACATCTTGTTGAAATCTGATGTTAGTCACGATACTGGCGAATAACGCTAAATTGACGAGATTAATTTTTAATGGCTGACTGCAATAATTATAGGCTAAATCAGGAAAAGAACCAGAGACGATTAAAAATTCCATACATTTATTTCGGCACGTGGAAGGGGTAAAAATATACGATTCCAACTCAAATCGCTCCCTGCATGTTTCTCTCACATAAATTTTTATACCCTTATTGTAAATTCCAGACTATTTTCACACCAGGTTGTTTCTGAAGGAAACATCTATTATCCTATTATCACCAAGATGCCAATGTCGGTGATGTGTGAAGAAGATATTTACATGACTATATGGGCTTAGCTCCTGCAGGACTTTATGGCTTTGTCGTCACCGTGTGCCCTGTGGGACACTGGTGCCATTTCCCAAAAAATAAAGTAAAAAAAAAAAAAGAAAGGAAAAAAGCGGGTGGCTATACTTGTGGGTAAGAAATATCACCCGTTATTTCAAATAGTGCAGTAAATATTTAGCGATGGCTCTGTTAAAGGATATCGGGATTTAATGAGGTATTACTATCAATTACTTACATTTTGGTAAAAGGGGATTGGATGGATGCAGGTGAATTCATGAGGGGCTGGTGAAGTGTCTGCGTTCTCGCTTTGAAGTGCACTTATGCGCGGACGGCTCCTATTTGTCTACTGGCCGGGACCATCATTGTCGTCTTTTTCACAGTGGAGCGTTACTTGTTCGACAAATCTTTCAATCAAAGGACCCACCACCATATAAATAAAATCAGCGTGGAGGTTGGGGTACATCTTTAGTGGACCGCTTCATTCTTTGCGACTCTCATCTGGGACTCCAATAAACAGGAATTTGCACTCCGGTCATGGGAGGCTGCAGGACGCTTCTTATTGGGATGGTTCTCTACACGAGTTGGATTGTGCAGTCTGCATCAACGTGGTTTGTCATTTCTACTTTTCGTGGACCTACTTTAAACCTTGTGTTTGCTGGCATTCGAATTTGGATTCATTTTGATTATTCTTGGACTCTGTTGCTTTGATAGGACGGTGAATAATTTCCTCATGACTGGTCCTAAGGTAAACACACCACGCATCGATTTGTGCAGTAAAAACTTTATTTCATGAGATAATTAATGTAAATGATCACGCATTTGGCTGCATCTCTCAAGGCTTATCTTACCTACGCCAGTAGTGTGCAAGTGGGTGCGCAGAATGGAATACAAGAGTGCAAGCACCAGTTTGCTTGGGATAGATGGAACTGTCCACAGAGTATGCTTCAGCTGTCCTCACATAACAGCCATCGAAATGGTAAGAAATGATTCTTAATTTTCTGCAAGTCAAACAAACAATGGCAACTGAAACGGCACCGAGCACGCAGAACTGCCCACGAATTGTAACGTCACCGATTCTGTCACCTTGTTCTTAGCTTATTGACACAATCAAAATTGAACACACCGACAATAAGTCACAAATCGCGCTAAACTTACCCACCAGAAGACTCCGTGAAATTAAAAAGCATTTTAAGCACTCAATACAAGGGACACGGTTGTATTTTACGCACACATTACGCACGGGGTACCATCCATATTTGCAAAGTCTAATTTTGGTTTTGATTTCTAGTAGCAACAAAAGAGACATCATTTGTCCATGCCATCAGTGCTGCAGGAGTGATGTATACACTCACCAAGAACTGCAGCATGGGAGACTTTGACAACTGTGGTTGTGATGATTCCAGAATAGGACAGACAGGTCTGGCACCATCAAACATATATATATATAAAAGAAAATGTATATATTATATATATATAATGGTGTAATACAAATTAATTGTTTTTTTCCTGTTCAGGAGGCAGAGGGTGGATTTGGGGAGGCTGTAGCGATAACGTGGCCTTTGGAGAGAAGATCTCCAAACAGTTTGTGGATGCCTTGGAAGATGGTCACGACTTTCGCGCTGCGGTTAACCTCCATAATAATGAGGCTGGGAGACTAGTGAGGCATTCAATTACAAACTCAGATTCTTGAGGTAAAAATATTGTCTTTCTTGTTTATGATCATTCCGTCTTCTTGTAGGCAATCAAAGCTACGATGAAGCGAGCTTGCAAATGCCATGGAGTATCTGGAAGCTGTAGCATCCAAACTTGTTGGATGCAACTGGCCGACTTCAGAGAGGTGGGCACCTACCTGAAAATTAAGCATTCCCAAGCCAAGAAGTTGGAAGTAGACAAGAAGCCGATGAGGGCTGGCAACAGCGCAGACAACAGAGGCGCCATTACGCAGGCCTTCCGCAACATCCCACGGACGGAGCTCATTTTCTTCGAGGATTCTCCGGACTACTGCGTCAGGAACCAGAGCCTAGGCTACGATGGCACAGAGGGACGGGAATGCCTCAAGGGGGACAAAAGCTTACCGCTGTGGGAAAGAAAAAGCTGTCGCAGGTTGTGCCACGAATGCGGACTCCGGGTGGCAAAGAAGCACAGTGAAGTTGTCAGCAGCTGTAATTGCAAATTCCATTGGTGCTGCACGGTTAAATGTGACAAATGCACACAGGTGGTGACCAAATATTACTGTGCACGCAAGGGAAGTGCCAGAAAATCACACAACAAAGCAAAACGTAAACACCGTCCACATTAATGGGCAGCTTCGTGCTGCACGGGTGCATTTTCATGACCTAATAATTTGCATGCTGTCTAATTGCACTTCATATCATAAACTGGATTTTAAATACAAATGATAGGATAAGAACAAATCAATTCATGCACCGCAATTGTGCTTGATGATACCTGATCAAAATTGCTTTCAAACTGTGATATTGTACATTAAATGTACTTATAATATTTTTATATAAAATAAAGACGTCTGGTTTGTAACAAGCTGGTCTCACTCGCACATTGGTGTCATTCAGCTTTGGAAGTTAAATAACTATCACCTCTAATTTCAGCTATTGAAGTGCGCATAGCCTAGAGGCGTTTCCTAAATCCGTTATCCAATCAGCTTTTTGACTGCTTGGGGGTAAAGGCACAGAGGCCCATCCTATTCCCCACTTAAATTGCAGAGCGCGGGTTCAAAATAAGTTTGCTGGTCGACAATCGGTCAAAATGGTACACTTGCAGCGGCTCCTTCTATTTTTTCTATGCAGAATTTGTCCGGGACACACTTGGTAAGTGAATAACAATCTTAACTTGATTGTACTCTAAGAGCGGGGCAATAATATTGTTACTTTTTTCTCAGGATTGCTGGTAACTTTTTGATGACGGGATCCAAGGTAAATGACAATTGAAACGTGAACGCTGAGAGGACATTTTAGCATAATTAATGAACGCATGTCTTCTTTTTAGGCTTATCTTACTTACGCAAAAAGCGTCCAGGTTGGCACGCAGAGTGGCATCGAGGAGTGCAAACACCAGTTTACGTGGGATAGATGGAACTGTCCGGACAGTGCTGTCCAGCTAAAGGGATTGAGACGCGGTGGGTAACCTACGTGATTCGAAATGTGGAATCACATACTGTATAGATTCTATAGAAAGGGGAAATGCACATGGCACGCCCCCCCCCCCCCCCCCCCACACACACACACACACACATTCAGCGTGCTTGGGCGTTAAACTGTTCAATATATTTATGTGGTATTCACTCAGCACTCGTCTTAAAAAAATAATTCATTTGGATACTTCTGCACTTTTGTTCATTTGCAGCCACCAGGGAGACATCATTTGTCCATGCTATCAGTGCTGCAGGAGTCATGTACATTCTGTCCAGGAACTGCAGTATGGGAGACCTTGACAACTGTGGCTGTGATGTCTCGAGGAATGGCAAAATTGGTAAAACCATATTAAAAAATGAGATACACTATTAGACTGTTCTAATTAACTACATCCCACTGGTAAAAAAGAAATGCATGGCAAATCCCCTGTTCTTGTGCTTTGTGTGTACATAGGTGGGCAAGGCTGGCTGTGGGGCGGTTGCAGTGATAACGTGGAGTTCGGGGAAATGATTTCCAAGCAGTATGTGGACGCGCAAGAGACTGGTCAGGACTCAAGAGCTGTTGTCAACTTGCACAACAATGAAGCTGGACGTCTTGTAAGCATTCTCACACTGAGACAGATTAGATAGTCCAAATACAATGACTGATAAACTGACATTTCTTTCACATGTCTGATGGGACTATCACTAGAGAAATAAATATCCTCTTGACTACCAGATTTGTGTCCATTGTGATGGACATTTGTATGTGGTGTATATTTTATTTGCGCCACCCTAAAAAGTACAAACTAACTGACTGACTGACAAATTTTTCCCTCTGGTCTCAAATGGATGTAAAAAACAGAAGAGCATAAAACAATCATTGCAAGACAGTAATTAAATAAATTCAAAATCCAGGGTATCTTAAAAATGTGGAAATCGACAATCTTGAATGTTAAATGTTAACATAAAAATGTGTCCAAACTTTATCGGTAAGATGCAGGAAATGGATGATGTCAAGAAAATATTCTTGCTTGTGTTCCAACAGGCCGTGAAGGCGACCATGAAGCGCATCTGCAGATGTCACGGCATGTCTGAGAGCTGCAGCGTCCAAACGTGTTGGGCACAGTTGTCTGACTTCAGAGAAATTGGCAATTATTTAAAGGTCAAGCACAGTCAAGCCCAAAAACTGGACATCGACAAAAAGCGCAAAAGGGCGGGTAACAGCGCAGAGAGCCGCGGGGCCATCGCCGACGCATTTGGAAGTGTCCCCCAGACCGAACTCATCTACCTGGAGGATTCCCCAGATTACTGCAAGAGAAACATCACTCTAGGCCTGTATGGCACGGAGGGCCGGGAGTGCGTGCAGCATGGCGAGGGTCTGACACAGCGGGAGAGGAGAAGCTGCCGCAGGTTGTGCCACGAGTGCGGCCTGAGTGTGGAGGAGAGGCGTGCAGAGGTGGTGACCAGTTGTAACTGTAAGTTCCACTGGTGCTGCAAGGTGAACTGTGACAACTGCTCGCAAGTCAAGGTGAAACACGTCTGCGCCAGGAGGGAAGCGACGGAAGGTCACGCCCTCGGACGCAGACGTCGTGGACCCAAATAAAACAAGCTTCTGTGACAATCTCCTAAATGAGGGCCGATATCTGAATTGCCATTGTTTGCACTTTTCCATCTATTTATATGAACTTGTCATTTGATATAAACAACCGACAGTGCTGCCTCAGTCTTTGAATACATTTTTAAACACTACGTGTTGTGTTGTTGTTTTTCCATGTCGAACTATTGAATATTGCTTTACTTGGGAACAAGCCGCAAGGGAAGCTGTGGGCATTAGAATAAGAATGGCGTGAATCCACTAAACAGCGGATTACAGGGATAACATGGTGCAAATGACACCTCTATCCTATCAAGGTGTTGATCCGGCAGTACTTTGAAGCCAACGTGTATTCAATCGATTCTCGGGCTTTGGAAAACAAATTAGTCAAGTATTTCCACCGGGCATTTGTCCTGATAATCTGAGAGGATGCCAAACTCACATTCAGAGCATGCTAATGCAATACAATACATCAAAGCTCAAAGAAAGCAGGACGTTTGACGGGCTGACTTTTATTTTTTCACTTTTTCTTAGTATCGAATGCGCAAAATATACTCAGTTCCTCAACAAAAATGAAATTGTTTTGGTAACCTGCGCCCACAGTCACTGATTGACTGCCTTCTATCCTCTTCGACCCTTTGGATCGAATAAGAATCTTCCACTCAGCTGGACATGTCATAAATCTGCCAGTGTCTTAGATGATAGATGGCCCCCTTCATCGGGGGTCCATCTTTGGGGCAGAGGGGGTAGGAGTCTTAGTAAATGTTTTGGCATGGTTAAGGGCCAAAAAAAGGATCACCAGCAACCTTACATACAGCTTCTCAATTATCCATCTATTCGTCCATTTCCAACACCACTTATCTTGTTCAGTGTCACAAAAGGTGCTGGAGCCAAAGCTTCACAATTAATAAGAAAGAAATACGGCCTTCTGTTTCAGGCAAGGGAGGTCATAATAACAAAAGTCCCAAATATTGACTCTGAAAACATGAAACTTTTTAGCTGCTAATCCTTCCCATTTGCCCGTTTGCTCCTGGGGATGCCCTGTATTTCCCATGCTGTCCTGCTGTGCACTAATGAAGGCTTTGCCCCACTGGAGGTCCTCCCCGATCCACCCCTTATCTCTTTTCTCCCACTAGCTCTACATGATGACTTCCATATTGATGCCAAAAAAACCAACAATCTACTGACATGACGTTTGCTCCCAATGACCACGTCTGTTCTCATCAACCAATTTACCATACTTGGGTCAAATAAGGTCAGACTGAACATCCTTTTCAATAGGGGAGTCTGTGAATGCACTTTTTTCCCCACAGCGTGGTCGAACATATGTCCGAATTAAAGCAACACTTGTTCTATTATCATACAGTGTTCCATGTTGACCCCACGGTGGCAATATCCAGCCTTTCAGCAGGGATACGTTTCAAAATCAGAATGGTCGAGTACAACAGTAGATGGAGGGCGGGGGGGGTCGCCACAAAGACCCCCAAGGAGGACTCATGTATACACTCAGACAGGCTTGAGGGTCTTGGGGGTGGATCACACCATTGATTGATCACCCCCCTCCCTCGCTACCCTCCTCTATCACCTACGTGTGAGATACAAAGAGACAAGTCTCGCTGCGCCGGGATACAAGATTGGATTTGGGCAATGCTGTGATTTAGAATAAAATGATAAGATCCGGTTTGTATGACAACAACACTAATAGTGAAGAGTCATAGCAACTTTTAATAGCTCAAAACCACCAAACAAAAGGTCTGCAATGAGGAGATTTAGGTGGGCAATAAGCATAATTGTTATTTTTATGAAGATATGTATGCATGTGGTCATCAGTTTACATTACTGAATGTTTCACTGGTATACCAATGCATTGCAATAATTACAGCCCATAGAAATAACAATGACAAGTGAGTAAAATATTGACTTTGTTAATTCAATTGCTGCACGCACAAAACACAAACAATATGCTTCACAAAATTACATTAATTTGAACTTGATCGAAACCCAATCGGTTTTAATCACTACTAAAGATGTAGTGATTAAAAACAAAAAAAGGTGGACATTACCAACAACAACCAAAAGATGTCAGTGCAAGACTTTTGACTGCAGTTCCAATTCTAAAGCAGAATTGATCCTTTTCTTTTAATTCAACTGATTTGTTAATTATTCACATTCCAAGTTAGTGCTGGGTGACATGAAAAAGAAAATCACAATACAGACCATTTTGAAATACAATGATTAGATCAACAGAATTGCTTCAACACACTTCTCTTTACGACAAGTCATATAAAACAAAATGTAAAATGTAGTAATAAGCGTGTTGACTATGTACTTACTGAAAAAAGTACCCATCTAATCACATCAATCAATGTCCTCTGACGCTCTTATTACTCGCAGCTTGCTTCAGGCGACAAATGACAACACCACACTAGTTGTAAAGGTAAAAACACTATTTTACTGACATCTTCATATATCCTCATAATGCCCACCCCTAAGTTTGCTCACTAGCCATCAGTTGAAACCATCAATAACCACAAGAAAAAAAAAAAACACAAACTGATCATCATATCCTTTTTTCAATTTTTGTTTTACTCTTGTCTCCATGTACCTCATTTGAAATTCTTCAAATGTATTCCTTAATTTCACACAAAAGAATAATATTTTTTAAATTGATTATTCCAGCATTGCCACATTGTCCATTTGAAATAACCATACAGACTATGGAATTTAACTGCTTTATTGTCATCTATATATGCAGAGTTTTGTGTAACAATAATACTCCTTTCAAATGCACTGTATACCTCAAGGCACAGAAATTAACATGGGGCCCAGCATTCCTAACAAATACATGGGAATTTACAAACATTTTGTGCAAAGAATTCTCAATGCAAATATTTTTGACAAGCTTAACCTATGAACTTTGAGAAAATGAACAGCAGATGGTGGTGTTGTCAAAAGAAAGAATACTCCAACAGAGACCAGTCTTTGTAAGTTAGTACCTGGCTTGCCATCCTGTCAAATTGATGTCGTCCTTGCGTTGTCTTCAGGGTTGGCCTTCCAACTGGTATGGAGAAAAAAAATTCACATGCATGTCAGCCTTTGTCTTTCACAGTCAAGTTACAGTACATATAAAATAGATATATGTAATATCTACAGTATGTAGGTTCAGGTGTGTGTGTGTGTGTGTGTGTTTGTGCCTCTGAGGCATTCTCACACCATGATGCTTCTCAAATTCATTCCTCTGATCACTGCTATAAAACTCACCCAGTTTACAGCTTTAAGAGCAGTAACCAAGGCAACTCAACTCCCTGCCATCCCACCACAAAAGCAAAGAAAGGGAGGAAAACATGAAACCCCGATCGGGGAGAAACCATCGTAGCCATTCATTCAATGCAAACTGAAAAGTGTGCATGCCATTGGCAATGTCTGATGGTTGTCTACGAGTGTAGCACTGAATTATTAGGTCAAAGTCAGATTTCTGTGGGCACTTTAGTGATGTTAAGATTCCCCAGGGTAAAGGAGACAATTACCCATCACACGCACACACACACACGGGCGCCACAAAGGTCTGCAGTACCCTGCAGGGTTGTGTCCTGCACCAACAACATGCATGTGTTTCTGTATGCAAATTATGTCCATACATGGGGGCTGTCCCAGAGAACCTTGAAAAACATGTCTTCTAAGATCATTGCCATGGAAATAATTTTTTACAGTATGAAATACTTTTTGAAAAAAATGTAATAAACTGCATATACTGCGCTAGTTGACTTGTCTGAGTTATTTGAAGATGACCTCTGCTCTCTTACGTCGTTTCCCGGAAAAGCTTGTGGCGCCTGCTGAGGCGCCTCCAGGATTTTCAGGTGTCCCAACTTGTCAGGCTGGCCGACACAAACGATTAGATCACATTGCCTGAGCTGAGTTTGTACTGCAGGTGGGGGGAAAAAAAAAAAAAAAAGAGAAAAAAAACAAAAAAAAAAACAGTCTGAGTTTCTCAAGCTAAACAATCTTAGCAATAAACAACTTGAGTGTTGCACACATTTAAAGATTTGTATGCACAAGCAGATACATATTTCCCGGAAAATAAATAAAGGTTTTCCTGAAGAGTAACTGCAAAATACTTATATAGTGCTTATTATACACTATACTTTTCTCAAAATGTTTTGTTGTCATCCATTCAATTATTTTACACCACAATAATATATTGAAAACATGGATAATGGATTATTTCTTGGTCAGACACAAATATATTAAGGTCATTATGGATTCACATCAAATAAATGAACATCATTCGTTTCAACAGAGTCCATAAAAGAAATCACTAATTCATTGGAACAAAAACTATATACGATTGGAATATTCACTGGTATGAAAAAAACCCCCACATGATATTTTATATGGTATCGGGAAAAGGTACAGTTTGTGAAGCTAGGTGATTTACACATGTTTGGACATCCTGGTGTCTCTCAGGGGTCAGTACGAGGCCCCAAATTATTTATTCTCTATATCAATGATTTATGTAAGACATCAAATGTGTTTGAATTACAAATGATACTAATAATTTTGTTATGGCAATAACTTACAACTCCTCAAGCATGACATTAACACAGAATTTCTTAAAGTAAAACAATGGTTTGATATAAATAAATTAGCATTAGACTCGAGTAAAAATAAAAGGATGTTTTTGGGTGAACTGTAAAAATTACAAAATTACAGATCCTTTTGTAGGTGACTATTAACAGACTTAATGAAATCAAATTTCGGGGTGACGATGGGTGAGAAAATGAATTGAAAATCACATCAAATATTTACAGACCGAGATCTAAAGATGCATAGCATTATGAAACAGGTAATTTTGTATTTTCTACTCTTCAATGGTTCTTCCATGTATATGTTATTGTTTTGAGGTTTACAGAGATAATTACATCAATTCAATACATCCACTTATGATTTGGCAAAAGAAAGCAATCGGGATAACCAAGTTACAGGCATCACACCAATTCATTATTTTTCCGATCAAACTTCTTAAAAGTCAGAGACATTATAGAACTGCAAACAACAAAGAACTTATTCAAAGCAAAAACATAATTTGCTACCAACAAATATTCAGTTGTTCATCGAAAGAGAAGAGGGCTATAAATTGAGAGGTAGATTTCATTTCAAAATTAAGAGAGTAAGCATAAGAAGTTTTAGTCTTTCTATGTGTGGTGTCAAACTGTGGTTGAGGGAAATAGGTTAAGGGAGGAGCACAAGGAATATTCAAACAAACCAATTCAAAAACTTTTTTTTTTTTTAATGAGATACAGGAATGAGGGTTATTGATTGCCAGCATTGTCTACCCCTAACGGGAAACCAAACCAAATCGCTGATGTTATGTTTTAACTACGGGATGTTGTCTTTTTTTCTTTCCAACTGGTTTACCTTAAGTAGAATCTCACAGTGCATTGTGGCCTATTGTAAAATCTGGGTCGGTTATATTGCACACGTTGTTGCAAAGTAAAAATAAACAGTCCTTGCGGCTGCCAGAAAGAAGCCTAAGAAGAAAACGAAGAAGAAGGCGGTGGCGAAGAAGACGATAGATATACAACAGCAAGTGTTTGTGTTTGGCTGTGTTGATGATAACTCATTGTATTCTTTTTGCGATTTTGACGCAGATTGGTTTGTTATGAATGAGACATGCAGCTAGGATACAAGCCACGTGTCATTTTATAAACAGTTTTTTTACAACTATCACAGTAAAATCACTATGCATTCATACCCTAAATAGCAGCCAGGTATTCTTCCTGTATAGTAAGTATTTGTGAATTTCAAGGTAAAAAAAACTTTAATCTCTATGATCTTTCGCCATACACTGGCCTGCAGCATACTGGGTGATTTGTCTTCAAGGCAGGGTAAACATTGGTACTTATGTGATAGAAATTAAAAATATATATATCATTAAACATATTACTGATATTATTGAATAGACATTGCTAAAGTGGCTGGAGAGTGTACATATAAGTAATAGCAAGGAGCACAGGGTCCCTGTCAGGTTTTTTTTTCCGTATTGAATGTAGAACGTTTGGGATTAAACAAATCTTGTGGCTTCTTTGATTAGAGCTGTTGAGAAGACATTTTTACTGATGCCACACTTTATTTTTATTACTGTATCTGTCCCCCTTGGCAGAGAACAAGTCACAACATCCTGCTTGATGGATAAGGCATTTGAGTAAACCTTCAGTTACTTCTGTCTAACCCACCAGCGGGTTCCAATCTGACAGCTGTCATGTATAACAATGCAAGTCTGCACATCTGACGCCTCTAAGCATGGCTAACTTGCATAGCAGTTGGACTCCTGTAAACTACGTGGCTATCGCATTGCAGATCGAGGGCAAACTGTTACGCTTTGTGATTTGCATATTTGACAAATAATCATCAGTGTCATCATCATTCTAATGACATAATTGATGCTTACTTGACAATATAATCACCCATACCTGCCAGTTGATCCATGCAGTCAGACAGCGACTGCAACTCTCTGAGGATAGATTCCAAATCAATGTGGGTGGCTGACAAACTCTGCTCAGTGCTTGTCCCTGCGTTATTCATCTGGAAAAAAAAAAAATAATAATGAAAAAAAAATAACACGAGGAAATTACTGAAATGGTACATTTCACCGTGAAATTGTGTCTGAACGATTATGATTATTGGCTGTCACAAATCAAAGGCAGACCATATTTTTAGTCTGAATGTGTACTTTTATTAGAATATATTTGAATGACAGTCTTACGATAAAGTACATGCAGTACTAACAATTGAGTGTGTAGACATGTTGGTTGGTATTAGGAAATATGAACAACAGAGGATTGAAAAGTTCACATCTAAGTGTGTCGCGTGTCAGTGGGAGCTGGTTCCAGCAGCTGGCTCCCGCCCACTGCGTTGGAGCATTTGCGATGAGCCTCCTCGAGAAGCAACATTGAACCCCAACATTCGGGGTTGGTCCGCAGAGCCGCCATCTCATGGGCCATCAGCGTCAGTTGCGCTACAGGTGGACACAACTGCAGTTCATTTGCACTGTACTAGACTCGGACCGACAATATATCCCCGAGTTTAACGATACTCGGTAAAAGTCCAAACGTTTCGCACCAGATATGTTTTCCATGTCTTCAATCATTCTTTCCAAATGGCCGTCGAGTTCCAACGGGTTTTCGACGCCCGTTTGGTCCCCGGAAGGCAATGTAGAGTTGGCCATCTGCCGAACAAACCGACACGTCCACAAATAGATTCTAATACAACTAGACATCGTTCAACCATTTCGGATTACAACGCTGACGTCTTCAGACGACATAAATGAATCATGCTAGGATGCTAGGTCATTTTAGCTTCACCAATATCCACGCCTTTTTAACAATTTATTCGGAGAAACAGCCGAATTAACTTCCAGATAGGCTCAGAATAAATATTGTTTGGTCAAATCAAATAAAAAGTCTCACAACTTACGTTAGGCGAGGCTTTAGGCTCACTCAGTAGACCTAGGCAGTGGACAGCTATGACAATGGTGAACAGTAGGCACACTGAACTTTATTGAAATACACTTAATCCACGCCCACAATTCAATTACATTAATTTGATCATGAATACAAACAATTTGAGAAAATACAATCATAAATAATACATTTCTCCCCGGGATCAATAAAGTATCTATCTAAATATACCACAAATAAAAATAAAACAATTGATAATTACAATGTAAATATTAAAAGATGATAAAATGATATTAATTCCAACCTTGTCCAACATCCTCCTAATTAGAACAATCAAACAGAATTGCACAGAATACTTTTAACATTTTAATCATATAATAGAATGTTTTAGGGTGACTTCCACAAACTTGATAGGATGAACTTCTCAGAGGACGAATATATATATATATATATATATATATATATATATATATATATATATATATATATATATATATATATATATATATATATATATATATATATATATATATAATATATAGTATATATTATATATATATACTAATTATGTCAGCTAAAACAGGTTGTCAATGATATGTGAAAGCAATAAACATACAAATTGTGGAATGTTCCATTCGCCTTGATAGCAAAAAACAATTTTGACAAGACATTTACTACATTTACTAATCTTTGCATAAAGAAAAGCACATTTTATTTTTAGATGAATTTGCGCAATAAAACGAGAATGACTGAAATAACTGTTTAAGTTTTAAGACAATAGTCTTGAGCAAGGTTAAACAAAACGCCTGGAGCAATTGTACAATCCCAAGGAGAGAAAAAAAAGGGCTTCTCACCTAAGGAAAGAACCAATCAAATGAGAGTGGGGGCGTTTCCAGGGAAACAAATATAGCAGGTATGACAGGTGACATTTGAACATAGAGCAAGGGCAAAGCTGACAAGCAAAGAGAACAGATAACACCATTCGGATCAGATCACTATTTTCAAGAGCTTAAACAGAACTCGGAGAAAGATTTTGATCCAGACGCCAAGAAAACTGAAGGTAAAGAGGCTCTCTTCAAGGTAAGAAGAAACACCGCCACGACAATGTCTGCGTTTGAGGCCCAGGAACAGTCTCCTCCACGTTGCGGGCCTCAGTTTCCGAGCCTTGGCCAGGAGCCCCCTGAACTCAGCATGTACAGTGACTGTTACTACCCTCCGCCATCCCTGCCAAGTCCTCAGCGCACCACACCGACCTCCTATGAGCTGGGTGACTTCAGCACCACCTCCCCAAACCCTTACCTTTGGTTCAACAGCCCCGGGCTCAACACACCATCGTACCTGACTTCCAACGGTCCACCCGGGAACCCGGGCCCTCCCTTCGTCCCCCAGCACTATGGCATGCAGAGGCCTTACCTGGGCTCAGCTGGAGCAGGAGGTCCAGGAGGGGAGTTGAGCTGGTTCTCCCTCCCCTCACAAGAAGACTTGATGAAGCTCGTCAGGCCGCCTTATTCTTACTCGGCTCTCATCGCCATGGCTATCCACGGAGCACCCGACCGTCGTCTGACCCTGAGTCAAATATATCAGTATGTTGCAGACAACTTTCCTTTCTACAACAAGAGTAAAGCAGGATGGCAGAATTCCATCAGACACAACCTGTCGCTAAATGACTGCTTCAAAAAAGTACCAAGAGATGAAGACGATCCAGGTAATACTCTGAGAATAATATTTTTATTTGTTTCTCTCTCACTTTTTTTTTGTTTTCATTTTACATCCCGTATCGTTAACATTTTTGTCACTTAACAGGCAAGGGCAACTACTGGACACTTGATCCAAACTGTGAAAAGATGTTCGACAATGGAAACTTCCGCCGCAAAAGGAAGAGAAAGTCTGACACCCTCTCTGGAGTCGACGGTAGTTCAGGAGCCGCAGAGTCAGGTGAAAGTGAGAGGGGCAGCCCCAAGCACTCTGCCAACTCTTCCCTTAACATCTCCCAAACGCCAGACAGAATTCCTTCGCCATCATCATCCAGTGCTGCACCTTGTCTGAGCAGCTTCCTGTCTGAGATGTCTGGAGTGTCCGGTGGATCACCCAATGATGTGGGAGGTGATGCATTGAACAGACCCCTGCAGGTCAACCTCCCTATAGATGGGCCACACAGGCTTCCACAGGCTGCGAGTTTTAATAGCTACTCTCCAAACTCTGCCGGGCGAGAGTGGCTTCCACAGGTGCAAGCGCCCCCCATGCTCTCCTCTTCACCCACCCACTCTTCACTAGGGTATACTAGTCCCATCCTCAGTCAGTACAGTACGTCCTTCTATCCTCCGCTGGGCTCAACAGGAATCATCTATCAACGCGAGGGCACTGAAGTGTAATTTTACATTGAACTGATTGCTATAGACGAGACATTTCACAGAAACTAGTTTTGTTTTGTAGTAGACATTAGTTGTCACTTTGAGAGGCTAATACACACACACATGCACACACACACACTAAGCATGTTTGCGCTGACAGAGACAGTTGAGGTCACAAAAGCATGTGACAACAGATTTAAAAACCTTAGATTCCCACAGAAACATCCGAGTCAGCAGCAAAGAGCAGAAACTGTCTGAAACTACCAAATCCAGAGTCAGCTTTTATCCCTACCAAAGCTTGTCTCTATCAGAGCTGAGTCATTCTTAACTGATCTGAGATCTTATCTGCTGACATCGGTCTGTTCCGCTCTACTCTCTGTGATTCCCTGATGGTATCACACAAATACAACGTCCAGGCAGCAGTTTAGATGAGCGGTTAAATTACAGCTTTGTCTACGGATTATTTTCATGTGAACCATTACTGTTTTGTTTTGTTGTCTCCTAAATCTGATCTGATGATCTTCCAGAGTCATATATATGCTCTTTGTAAATATGTCTATGTGTCTTTTAATCTGAACCCTTTGTATAATTTGGTTATTACCGATGCTAATGTATTCTTAATGTAAGGTAAAGGTTATGTTGTCCTTTTGATATGAATAAAATACTTTTGACAGTTGCATTTCTCACTTATTTATGTTGTGAAATAAATACATAAAGAAAAAGAAAAAGAACCAAATACATGATAGTACAATATATACTAAGCACAACATTTATGCTAGGGAATATGATGACCAGCAGAGTAGAAGCAGTGGGTCGTTGAAACTTGATCTTTGTGTGATGAATTGTTGAACAGATTTGCAGAAATGATAAAAATTCTCATTCCCATGCTGTCCCACCTCCCCTGCCTAAACAACTAAACAGTCACAGTGACTCTGTATGGAATGCTGACTGGATACAGTTTGATTCAACTGCCACAAGTGTCAACGATGCTGACGTGGGAACTGACTGTTACACCATTTGACTGATAGCAGTATGGGTCATAATTGTTAATTGTAGTCTTTTTCTTCAACAATGAAATTGCAAGAAACAGATGAAAACACACATAGATTCAGAGAGATTTTATTTTCATTAGATGCTATTGCTGTATTTGGAAACATTGATAATAAACATATGAAATGACACTGGGTCAGATTTATCAGGATCATGACATAGAAAACACAATTTATATGCATGTCAAACTTTATTTATTGAATGTGGTCGAATCGCATGCACAGGTAGGTTACAGTACAATTTTGTTTGGCAGTCCTGAACATAAAAATATGCAGTAAACTACCTCCTGATAAATTTCAGCCTGAGGCCTTTATTTACCCTGAAACACAGGCAGCATGACATCAATTTACACCAAACACAGAATGAAAAAGAAACAAAGAAGGGAAGATAGAGAGGAAGAGAAAAAGATCTGCAAAACCAGAATTTACGGCATGAAGGTGAAAAAGGTGAAAAAGATCAGGCTTATATTATTGGCATATGTTCTGATTTCAGAGCAGGATATGAGTTCTGATTAAAATAAAACGCATTAATGTAATTTTAATCGTGCAAAATATAATGCTTCACTTGCAGACTTGGGGGAATACTTAAAAGTTAAATAGACACATATTTCCATCATCAATGCAAGCGGAAACAAACTCAAGTATAAAGCTATGTTGAGAACTCTGAAAAATGAACAATTGTTTACAATTAAGAGAGCTTCTGTGCTTTTTAGTTTGATGGCATTAATCGTACTATGCAAAAGGTCGTTGGCCTGGTCGTTGACAACTGATCACTCTGATTGGCTGTTAGCTAGTGAATCAGTGCGTGAGATAAAAGTACACTATGAGATAGTACGCAAAAACGGCAAAAAAATGGCCTTATCTCGTAAACTAAGATCATCAAAACATTTTAATTTCACTAAATTGTTCATGCTTGATATTAGATGTGATGGGCATTGTTTTGGATATAGTATATGTATTTTATTTCATGAAGCCCTGATTGTGGATGGTATATGCATGGCCCTTGCCACCCCTCATTGAGGTGTTGTGTCACCCTGGCCACTATGCCCTTGGCCAGAACACCTAGCTTGGTCTGCCAAATTTGCAAAAGCGGTAAACGCAACTTGCCCTGACATGAAAATTAAGACGCGCCGGTTTTTACACTGAACGCATGTGCACTCGATGCCAAGTTTCATTTGAACTCATTGAGTGAGGAAATTCCTGTTAACTAAATAATATCTAATTGGGCCCAAAACGTATGAAACTTACATTCAAAATGAGGAACAAGCCTTCAAAATGGTTCTTTGACATACTTGTTTGAGATATACATTATGACGAAGGCACAGCCCAGGGAACATCTAACACCCACACCTTCCTCGCCTTAGGCAGTGGAATTATTGCTCAATACAGTAGAGTGATTAAAATCGAATAAATCCTCTCCCTCACCTGCTGCCTGGCTCGTGGCAGTCTCTCAAACACCTGCCGAAGTAACGGAATTCACCCACACAAGTGTTTTGTGTGTGATGTTTATATCATAAACTAAAAGAGGAGCGACTATCTTTTTTTGCTGCAGAGGAAACCATTTGACGGATTGCATTTTGGCAGCATTGAAAACATATTTTTGGTCGAGATTGTAAGATGACACAGCTCGTGAGACTGTTCAAAATAAATGATTTCTTTGCTTCGAAATGATCTGAATTGAAATGCTAAATTTCCTGGTACCATGTTAACCCAAAACATACACCCATGCACCTCCTGTTTTTACTAAAACAGCCGTGCCCTATCAAGGCTGTTTAGTAAACGTCAGGGGAGAACGTCAAGCCTGGAGAAATGTGGTCATGCTCAGTGCTTCAGGAGTGGGCCCAGGATTTACCAGCTTACTGTTATGTGTAAACACGCAAACACACTCCAGACACACGTACGCAGGTGATGAAAGCACCAAATACCTTGCCCCGAGTCCACAAGTTTTGTGTCCTTTAAAGGTCAATGGAAAATGTAAATGTCCTCAACCATAGCTTGGATTTGAATCATGAAATTGCCTCAACCATCTTTTAATTTAAAAAAGAGAAAAAAGTTCAGAGAAACATTTCCCTACAGTAGCATTCTGGACAAAGTTTACGAAATAGAAAAACTCCTTAAAACCTAACCAATCAGGTTAGTCTCCAAATATATTCCAGTTGAGCCAACTTCAAATATCTTTACCAGGCAATGCAGTATCCATCCCAGTCAGGTCTTGTAGAGTAAGACTGTGAGTGTTCTCCCCTTTCTAAACATGGCTTATATACACCATTTGTGGAAAACATTAAGTTTAAAGACAAACAGGAGCAGAGAGAGAGGCTGTGTATATATGAATCATTGCTATTTCACCCTAAAATATTTTCCATGTCAACAGGCGGTAAACATGGTGATATGAAGAGGGCTTTGCGGAGAGGGAGGGAGAAGGAACAACACCACTCGTGGGAATCTCTCTGAGCTGAAGACTAGTGTGGTATATTGCACACATTATTTTCATTTTCAGTTGAAATATATTTTGTAGTGAATGCCCATCACAATTTTAGAGACCGTGAAATCCAACATAATGACATCCTCTCTCTGGTGTTGTTGAAGTTCACCTTCCCTCTAAAGTTGTGATTAACATGCACCTGGAAGAAATGATATTCCGTTTCAAATTAACTTTTACATTTTGGGAGCTTAGGAGAGGACCAGAAAATAAAAAGGAAAGTGATAGAGAATTATTCATTTCAGGTAGCAGGGTGGTCTCATATTTTGCCACACCTCAATAGGAATAAATCCGAGAAATTAGGTTTGTGCAGATTATCCCCCCCAGAGCATTGGTCATCGCCCAAAAGTATGAACAACAATGAAATCCCTGTCAAGTCCTCTACTTTTTTCTTTCATGGATTGAACTTGAATTTTCACAGCAAGAAGACAGCCAACATGAGCTGCTTTGGAAACAAACTTGAATATGGTGACGTATGATTGTTATAACAGTGAGGCACGTAGGTCTGGGATAACTCTCTGCCAATGTGATGACAAACTCGTTTTTGGAGAGGCACAAGTTGAGCCCAACTGTGCAAAATGGCACAAATGAAAGATAGTATAAGATAATATATATGAAAAAGTATATATATTTTCAACCTTTACAGAGATGTGTTTTTTGTTTCATCACCATGAAATCTGTGAATGTGCCTCACAATACTGCACACCAGCCAGTGCATTGGTAATCAAAGGTATTCAACAGTCTGCAGGCCCACCATATAGATTGTTGCAGAACTACTGACATGTATCTGGGCAGAAAAGCTGTTTGTGCTGAATCTTAGCTCCATTTCCTCTACTGTCCAGTGCTGTCAGGGTCAGCAAGGTGGTCTTTGCTGGTCTATTAAAAGCACTGACCTACATGTAGAAGCAATATTATAGGCTAACATTTGTTGAATGAAATTGCATTACAATTGTCCTCTCACCATCACGGGGGTTACATTCCAGACCACCCCCACAACAAGTGAATACACGTAAGAAACATTTTTATAGCATTTATGGCACATGATTGAACCTGCCAAGAATGAACTCCAGCTGTGGATAACTTCTTTTCTACATACGTCATCTCAGAGTAAGTTATCTGCTATCATCTGGTCAAGAATGCAATTACCGTAATTCCCGGACTATAAGACGCTACCTTTTGCACAAGCTTTCAATACTGCGGCTTGTCGTCCGGTGCAGCGTATTTGTGGATTTTTCATGATTTTTGTGATGACTACACTATACTTATACACTCGTAAAAACGGCTGTGGATCGCTGTTGTGCACCGCTTTGCTGGGCGGCACCGCTTTGCTGGGCGGAGGAATATGTGACCTGACACACGGTCACTGGGGAGAAGAGTGGTGTGTTGATCTCATGTCCGTTTGCCAGGCAAATAGTGCCGTATAATTGACAAATAGAAGAGACAGAACGAGATCAAGACGGACATTACTGAAAAAAGGAAGCTTTTATACACAAACCCTCAGTATGGGGGACAAAAGAAATGCATATGATGCCGCTTTTAAGTTTAAGGCAGTCGATTTGGCTCTTAACGAAGGAACTAGAGTTACTCATGCGCTGTAGAGGTTTCCTCCGATCACTGGAGGGCACTGGGCTATTGTTGATGACATCTTGTTGCATCACCCTTTACTTTCTTTATTTCCCGGTCACGTCTACTCTGGAGCTATACGTGTAGCTCACTAGTTAAATGTAACCTAGCGAATGAAAATGTATACATATTTGTATGTTTGCAGAGCTCCTTTATCTTTCTCAATCAGGCTTATGTTAATAAAAAGTATGCGTCCCCAAAGAACCATCTCTTTCCTGACAATATTCCTTGTGTATATTCTCTTACGAATGGTAATTAAACATTAAAACACGCGGCTTATAGTACTGTGAGGGTTATATATGAATAAAAACAAGATTTCCCCCTATATTTAGCTCGTGCGGCTTATAAACAGGTGCGTCTTATAGTCCGAAATTTACGGTGCATCCTGAACAGATGATCATTAGAGCAACATAAAGCATCATTTAATATTCCAGATAAAATTCACAAAAATTGTAAACCCAAACCTGTAATGGTTTATGGTAAATTTAAATGGTAAATTTACTGCCATTTATTACCAACAGTCTGTTTTTGGTATTTCTTTGCATTTATCTTTGCTGCACTGCTTGCACTAGGCATAGGCCTATGTTGATGTTGGATGTTGTCAGTTTTATTTTTTCTCTAATCAAAGTTTAGCAGGCTCAGTTCAGCCTGTTCAATCTGCTTCGAGCCAGATTTCAGATTTGCCTCAGGGCCGTCATGAAGCAATCAACGTGCTACCTTTTACATCATTAATAATACCTGAATGTTATACCACTGACAAATTACATGACACCTGCTGCAAGGAAAGGAAAACACTGTAAAAAACTGCAAGCAGCACAATTCCTAACTTGGAAGTGGAACACTATTTCATAAATAATGGCCGTAATTAAGTAATTTCTAGCAATTGATTTTGTTTTCAAGAGATCGATTTCTACGTTCATTTCACTGCTTCCCAGATAACTCAATGAAAAACCCTTGAACGATACCAATTCGTAACACATGCTGGCTTTATAGCCAGCTATCCTTTTTTTCCAAACAACTGCTATAATGAATTGAAAGTACCTCAAGTTATATCATCATATGCATCATCAAATAGCATAATTTGTGTCATTTAAGAGAAAACTGCTTCTTTGGAATTGAGTCGACTATGTCATTTTTTAATATTGACATGAGATGTCAGTGCATATGCACTGAGAGATTTGTCTATTTGTTCCTCTCAGTTGACATGATCCAACATCATTAACATTTTGAAGTATAAGCATCAATTAGATAGCACAGCACCATAGCCTTAACAAAAGAGTTATCTGTTTTTTCATTACGGCACCATAGCCTTACAAAAGAGTCTTATCTGCTTTTTCATTACTTCTCAAATCTCTGCGGGTCAGGGCGCAAATCGATGGTAAATTAATTTCACGGGGTCGTAGCATTGAGGTGAAGTGGGAGTTTTACACACGGGTGACCAATCAATGTGTACTAGTCTGTGGTCTTATTCATGTAGGATAATGTCATTAAATTTTACTTATTGCATGATTACTCAAAAAATATTTAAGACAATTATTGTATATTTTTCCATTATAGTCCAAATGTCAATTGTATGATGTTAAGAGTTTGAAGTTTGTTCAAGTTGAACTGATTACATTTTCCAGCATAATGATCAAACTACAATCAACGTTATTTATTATTGTCGTGACCTTTTTATTTTCAGTAAACCCATTTCTACATGTATGTATGTATGTAAATGTATTACTACCCAGAGAGACGGATATATGCGGATCTGAAGGTTTGCTACTTGTAAGAGATGTCAGTTCTTACTACTCTCTGATTTCCCAGTTTAAGAGGAATCTGAATGATTTATTACGTACGTATTACTATGCAAATTGGTGTGCCTGGTGCAGTTGCCATTTAACTCCATATAAATGAAATGCAAAACTAAAAAAGTGTGTCAGCTGTTGGATCTTAGGACCACAATGGGAAATGATGTCAAATCAGACATTCATGGCAACATTTAGGTTGAGGTAACTTTCATTTCACTGTGTCACATTAAATGGTTGATGCACATGATTTTTTTTTTCTTATGGGCTAAAAGGCAATATGATTTAAATAAATGGTGACTTGTTCAGGGTGTAGCCTGCCTGCTAACTAAAGTATGGATAAGCCGTACAGAAAATAGATGGATGGATGACCACTTACACTCAGCATAATTTGATGAAACAGGAGCCCCTGCTGCCTCAAAATGTAATTACAAGCGTCAGAACCACAGTGATCAGAAATCAGAAGAACAAAGTTAACCTCCAGTCACATTTAGATGTATGTAATTTATTGCTCTGGGAAAGGGGTGTCAGACAAATTTGGCACGCAGTGTCATCATATTTCGCCCGCAAAGACAAATGGTGCATCGACTTTGTGTCAATACTAACATTGTAAGTTGTCTTCATTTTTAAAAAGTAAAGATGTTTCTAGCAATTTTTTATTACCATTCATCTTTTTGAAAATTAGAAAAGTTCTTACTACTCTCAGATTTCAAAACTAGTCAGTCATCAGTTTGTTGTGTAGCTTATACTGTATAAAATATGAGACATTCATACCTTTATTTGGGTTGACATCCATAATGGCCCTCTGAAGTAAACTGTAACTACAATGTGGCCCGTGAAAACGAGTTTGACACCCTTGTACCAATTCAAGATTTAAGATTCAAGAAGTTTATTGTCCATGTTAGGGCATGCCAAACAAGGAATTTGACTCCGGTAGATCTCAGCCTCTGTTCAACATTTGGGTGACTAACAACATTCAGGACGTGTGAAAATTGACAATTATTCTCAAACATCCCCTGATCTTAAACTCAATGCAAATTATTAGATGCAGTAACATATGCTGGTACTCTAGAATTTACCAAGGGCACCATTATTTCCTTTAGTCATTAGACCCACAACATTATCTTCAAGACTTTGACAGCTGTTAGTAATACAATGTACAGTGTACCAAAATGTGTTTTGGCCGTTTTGTATTGACAGCTCAATTGCCCACCGTAGTGTTTTTATTCACTTGCTTGTACAAGTAGGATTGGATGTGAGCGTTGACATTGATCCATCATGTGTTGGTGATCAGTCTCCGCTATGGGGTAACACACTTTTTGCCTTAAGTTCACTCGGAAAGGGAAAAAAGGAGAGGCTGACTGCCAGTGGAAGGAGTACAATAATCTCCCTCCCAAGAACTAACTCCCAGTCAAAGTGCTAAAGTAACTAAATGGTTAAGCAAAATACTTTGAGTCTGACCTGTTTGCTAAACATGTACATTCAGTATATCAGGGGTCACCTGCAAGTTGTGGTTATTTTTGAAATTCACACCACAATTACTTCAACTCCAACATACTGTAAAACGTGTGTGTAATTTTAAACTGGCCTCCCTTTACATTAGTATTCATGAAGCCTCTCTCAGGTTCAAAAAAGTTGGTGACCCCTAAAGCGTCTCATCAATAACCTAAAAGAAAAAAGAAATCTGGGACACTGAGATATCCTGGATTTTTGTATATGTTGTGTGAAACGTGTATTTCAGTTTAATTGTAGCGTGCCTACATCCGTAAACTTGTGCACATCCTTAATGGCTCTAGAAAAATGACGAGGGTGCAGGGTAGAAGGTTGATTTTTATCTTGGGTTAGCGGAGGGCGCCATTGCTTACAAACAAAAAGGTCCCTTCAATGGTCAGAATTTACAGAATTTCTGTCAGAAACAGGTGGCAATCCTTCAATAACCTGATCAGACAACCCTTCGCTGTTAATGAGCAAAACGAAGCTTTATTTCTGAAAAGAAGGAACCATGTGCACATGGAGATGGGTGATGCATCACACAAGAAATTTGCATCATACACACAGATGTGGGAGGAAGAGAAGGAATGTTAATTAGTTGAGGTATTCATCCAGTCAACACGACCTACAATATGATACAAGCACCAGAAGCTTGAAGGTAGCACTGAAGCACCAGAGACTTGACGGTAACGTTATGACTTGTATCATTTATTATCCAGAAATTGGCAATTTAACTAAAACTGCCTAAAATCTTGTTACCCATCAAAGTAGCAACTGTGTACCTTAATTACTCTGACTACAGTGCCAGAAAGACTTGTTGGCACAATCGTCTGAAGCTGCAACGTCCCACTGGGCTTTTCATCAATTGCCGAGCTAACTGCTGCATACAAATTGGTGTTCGAAGTACTGCGGAAGATACTAAATGTAAATGTGCATATGTGTGGGCGGAGGAGTCTCGGCATCGAGTCTGGGATTTGCTGCGGGAAAAATCCCTCGACAGTTATCATGAGTCCAGCAGATCTCTTTTGACTGATCCCCTCAGACACATTCAAAAGAGGGCCATATTGTTCCTTGAGGGCACTTTGCAAGCAAACTTGCTTCACCTTGTGCCTTAACAATGAGTCTACATAAGAGAGAGCCATTAAAAAACTAGGTTACATTGTAGTTTCCAGTTGTTGATGAAGCCATGTTTAACATCGTTAACATCTTTATTGGCAATTTCATCTTTATTTTCAATCTTTTCTTCTTCTCGAGAGACGATGACCTACGGCTAAAGAAATTGTAAGGTTTGGATGTGAAAGAAGATATTTTTTTTTTCATTGTGCTTTTTTGCAACAAATCAAACCTGAGAAGGTATTTTAACAAAACGACACAAAACATTTGAAGTTTTTGAACTGGTGGAAGCAAGTGAGGAATAGTCTTGGAAAACCACTGAAAAAAAAATAAGCACACGATTATGGTGCAATAACCACCCCATCCCATAATATTGTGATTTATTCTTGCGAAAGTATACACATTTTGCTGATAATTTTTTTTTTTCTCCAGTGTGTCCCTAAGGCTCTCTGCATGGATTTGAAAAATATTTGAATGTTTGTACCAGCATGTCTCCTAAAAATACATTATTCACGTGGCAATGTTTGTGCAAAACAAATGTTCACGATATCTTTTTTTTCATTTTTTTCACTGACTATATGTTGGATCAAAGACAATTTACTGATATGACCATAATGAACTTTAAATAAATATTTTACATAACAACAGCTTTTTGGTCACATTCTTCACTTTTTTTTTTTTTTTAGCAACAACTGTTAGAATTCTCAAATACAATAGAAATGTCAGTGAGGGTAACAGTTGCCATTAGTTTCCTCCCTGGTAGAATGACACCGTAACATATTCTCTTTTCTCACTTCCATCCTATGGAATGAATGAGCTACTCTAGACAATAACCACTCTTGACACTCTGCTCATCTGAATTTCAAGCAGAGAGGAGAAAGTGACATGACTTGTCCTGGCTAGAGGCGGGTGGAGAAGAGATGGTGAAACAATGCGTCAGAAAACTGATTTTATAAAAAATCTGATAGAGGTCAAAGAGGAGGTAAAGCAGATTCATGGATAATAAACTTGTGTCACTGACTTCTACTTTTTTGCCTGTTAGTTGCCAGGGTTATGGCTGATTAGACGCTGTGGAGGATCCCGCGGGAGCCACCCGGCCAGTTGATAGATTCACACTTCAGCAGCTTGATATAAGCAGACTGGATCAGTGTGAGACTGGGATGAACACTGCACTCACTTTGATTAGATGTGAATGCTGAAACTGCTCCATGAGATGTGGGTTGAATGTGAACCTGTGGACCATTAACATGAATGGAAAAACAACTCGCTTCTTTATCCATGCTGTGATTTTAATAAGACACTAAATGAGCACATTTAAACTACGGACTGTTATGACATTTGTCATCATTCAGGGGGTGAGGCTAATTTACGTTCTGATTAACTCCAGCTCACAGTGGGTAAGCTAATTTATCAACTTTGAAAAGAGTTCTGACAAACTAATGGAAAGAGGAACAGAAGTTGAGGCAAGTTTTTGGCACCAAAATGGAAAGGAAAGTGCAAGCTGTTCCGGTAAAGCTATATCTCCAGTAGAGGTTATCGTTCTACTTCCATGCTGCATCAACCTGCTGATAACTGGTCCCAACAGCCAGCCAGTTGCAAACACACTTACAGAATTTCATCATGTAGCTTTGCTCATGGAACTATCCCAATACACAATGCTGACAGGATTACGGATGGAGTGTCACATCCATTTCCCCTGAACCTTTGAATCCTAAGTGGTTGGCTCAAAGTCAAAGCAGCAATCTCACACCTATAAGCTTTGAGAAGGGGGAAAATAGAATTTCTGTTATCAAAAGCAAACTTTTCCATTTACTTGAATTATAGACATTTACGTCCAACATGAGGCTTTCCGGGCTGTTCTCGTAACAGGAGCTCGCAGACACAAGGCCCATGTGAACAGGTAGGTGATGCGTAGGCTCCTTTGCGGAGAGGCCAGATGAACACTCTAAATCCAGATGTCATCTGCCGTAGGGTTAAACCCATTAACATGTATTTAAATGAACAATATTTCAAAGAGACAGACTCATTGACATGGCAGCTGTGTAAATAAACAGTAAATCCGTGTACCGTAATGTTTGGACTATAAACCACAACTTTTAGGGCCCTCAGGTTCACCCCTGTAGCTTAAACAATTTATTTGTTGTGCATGTTTTGCTGCAGCACGAGGAGTACTTTTGCAATCCTTAATGCTTACATTAATCATCATAGATGGGCTAACATAACAGAAGTTAGTAGTAATTATATGTATATATGTATATAAACATGGTGGCGCATTGGGTAGCACGTCCGCCTCACAGTTAGGAGGGTGCTGGTTCGATTCCACCTCCCGCCCTCCCTGTGTGGAGTTTGCATGTTCTCCCCGTGTTTGCATGGGTTTTCTCCGGGTACTCCGGTTTCCTCCCACATCCCCAAAACATGTTTGGTAGGGCGATTGAGCACTCCAAATTGCCCCTAAGTGTGAGTGCGAGTGTGGATGGTTGTTTGCCTCTGTGTGCCCTGCGATTGGCTGGCAACCAGTTCAGGGTGTCCCCCGCCTACTGCCCGATGACACCTGGGATAGGCTCTAGCACGCCCGCGACCCCCGTGGGGCCAAAGTGGTACAGAAAATGGATGGATGAAAACAAATTAACTGCAGTGACGATTCATTCCAGAAATATTAGGGAATTTAACTTCACAGTTTGTTTAATTATTCCTGAATGTGTTTACGTGAGCAATTTGTTAAATGATTGATATCAAGGATTAGGAATGGCATTAACTTTTTTCAATTTAATATTTTCATGCATTTTTTTTTTTACCTCTGGTTCTTGATGCCAATAATTAATGTGTCTACTATCTGGAATGAGATGCAAGTTAAACAGGTTTGAAATTCTAAATATATTTTATTTGCTGTGATATATTCCTTGGAGAGGTTGGCATTATTTGTAATTCAACTTTACAAACACTTTCAAAGTAAATCAAAGAAATGAGAAGCAAAATGAGGTCGTAAAGAGCAACAGTTAAAGAAGAATGTTACTGTCGTTAACCAGACAGATTGTAAGGGGAAAAAAAATCACCAAGGAACTGCAACTGGTTAAAGACTGATAAAATAAAGCTTTAAAGGTCGAAGAATATAGGCCAGCAAACCTACTGACATGACATGCTCGTGTTACAGTTTTAGTCCTTGTTCAATGAAAAACATAAACGACTCAGTGTAAAGAACAAGGCTATACTACATTAAATCATACATTCCATGTTGCTTCTGGACATGGTAGGCGTCACAATCACTTAAGAGAACGTCATTCCCGTTTCTTTAATGTGCACTCCAATGACATTTTCATTTGTCACATGACGGCAAATTACTGGGCCAGTGCGTGGGCTGTAACGTTTCCATTCACTGTTGCTAATGCAAAGACGAGGGCAGCAATATATGTAACACGGTGATCTCATCATTGCTAATTCATCCTCGAGACACACCAAGGTAAATAAACTTCAGTTGCCAACAAAGTGTTGGCTAAGACATGACAAAAACATATTTACAAAGTGGATGGTTGTCGGGCTGACTGAGATGACTGAGAAATGGAGGGATAAGAAAATTTTCAAAGTAAGATGAGAAATGGACCAAAGTATCCAGACAGAGAATGCAAAGATAAAGTGTGAATTTAACGCTGCAAATTAATGGACTGAGGAACACTACTTCTGATGGACTAAAAAAATATATAGTTTGTGTATATAACATTTGTGTAAAACTTGCTGCAGTTTTGGGCATTTTTTTTCTTTTCTCATTCATATTCATCATTCAATGTTCAGAGTTTCAATAACTTAAACTCTCTTGGAAAATCCTTGATTTCATTCTCCACTTTCCTTCTTTTAGCAGGTAAGATCCTATCTTGTAGCATTAGTCATCAATTTTTACGGGGTGAATGGTTGGACTTTCAAGTGCTGTTATACACCACTAGACAAATAAACAGTGCATTAAGATACACTTCAGACACACATTCAGGGCTTTATTTTTTAGTATTTTGTTATTTCACAGACTGCACCCATGTTGGGCATTCCGGCATTTCTTTGACACCTGATATTTTTGTGCCTGAACGGGAACTACATTCTATGCCTGGAAAAAGAAGGACAAAGTCAAACACGATTTTGGTGAATTTTATCAAAGTGCAAGCAGATTTTGTACACCAAGCTTATGTGTGATGAATGTGAATGGACTGTATTTCATTCATAAATGTAACAAATGCATGCACCAAACCCTCTGGATCAGAGTAAAAATCAATTCACTGGACACATTATTAATTTTATCATCTTTAAGATGTTTTTAAAATCGCCCACAGGCGGTGGCATAGCTATGGGCTGACACAATCGCTGCCCATTTCACAGTGGTGATCTGTGACCGCCCTGACCAACTTGACCTCATCCGGAAGTGGCGATCATCTTGCATTTTCTTCTTCACATGCTTTGCGCATGTCAATCTCCTGTCTAGTGATGTAAACTATGCACCTGTTCTGCACTGAATTTAGAGGGAATGAGATGAGCCACTTCCACAGGGTGGGAAGCAAATTGCTTGTGTTCACATCCACTATAACGCAAATGCTCGTTTCTATTTACGTGCATCTGGGAAAATACCAGAACGCTCCACCCAAGCGCACAGTTACAGTTACAGTGTACCATTTAACTGTGCTGGGCATGACATAACATCCTCATTATAAGTGCAGTCTCTGCTTTTATATGCAAGTTAAAGTCTGACTGCAGATTATCAATTCAGGTCTATTCACCTTGGCATCATTTCAATTGCGCCTGGACGTTCAGTTTTGACTGCATCTCTTATTAGAGAATGGTTCTATCTCATTAATACAGCTCTAAAAATATTAAATTATGGTAATAAGGGATATACAACCACCAAATTAGGGAATCGGGTCGGAACGAGAAAGGCACAAATGATATTAAGATAAGGAAAATATGAGCTAACAACTGATTTATGGGCTGATGAAACACTCTTGACAAAGATGCCTCAGTGAGAAAATAAAATCAGATCAAATATACTAGCAGGCGCACACAAATAGTGACTTATCTGCCTACCTGACATCTCTGCTCAGACAATAATTACTCAAACTTTGCAAATATACAGTATTCCTCTCTCACATTATTGTCAGGCAAATAAGCGCTCCTCATAATTCACACAGTTTATGTAAATTACTTTAAGAGGGTCTCATCCCAAAGAAATTTACTCTTTTCTTGGCAAAAGTACACAGACTCTGCTCAAATAAAGCAGCATTCAAGGAGCATTGACTAAAAATAAACAACCTTGCGACAGCTTTTCTGATGCACCAAATAACCACTAACATCGTACTCTTAATAATAATAAGAATGATAAAAATATTGACTCTGGCGATGGATGACGGTTGTGGGAACATCGAAGCATTGACTAACATTCAGTCCAATGTGAAAATATTCTTACACAAACTGACTCTATGGTCTGAGCCATTGGAGAACAAGGAATTCATGGAGAGGTGCAAATGTATGGCATAATCATCACAGCATTGGTAGATTGATTGATAGATGGATTGATGGATAGATGAATCGGTAGGTAGGTAGGTAGGTAGGTAGGTAGGTAGGTAGGCAGGTAGGTAGGTAGGTAGGTAGGTAGGTAGGTAGGTAGGTAGGTAGGTAGGTAGGTAGGTAGGTAGGTAGGTAGGTAGGTAGGTAGGTAGGTAGGTAGGTAGGGTAGGTAGGTAGGTAGGTAGGTAGGTAGGTAGGTAGGTAGGTAGGTAGGTCGGTTGGTAGATCCCATGAAGATAACATCATCAAGCTGCGGGGGTGGAAAACAGCAACATTGGATGCACTAACATAGTTGCCATATGGCCGGGGGTAAAAAACAATATTGTCTACTAACGTGGCTAAGAGTGAGTTGACGACGACATGATGAAGAAAAACGATCAGACTTCAAAATGAGTTCCACAACCCACCTGGCTTTGAATGAAAGTCAGTGTCTTCTGGTTTCTTCCCTTCTTTGGGAAGATGTATATATTTAATACAACCATTTTAAAGGTGGGATTTATCCACGTTTTTCTCCCAGGTCAGCTTTCTGTACAAGGTAAACTCGGGATGGGTCAGATACAAAGGTCCATAATTGACACATTTTCTGGTGAGGAAGATTTCTGTGCGTAAAAGACTAGTGTTGTGAGCACTTCAATGAAAATGCTAAAAGGGAAGCATTCACATGAAGACAATGATGCAAAGGAACAGATTTAGAGTTGAGGCATGCTTGAGGGGATGAGATGTGATCAGAAGTCCAAGAGGAGGTGGTTGTCAGGGTGCAGAGGAGCAGAAGAGTGTGTGAGGATGAGAGTGAGAGGGAACTGTCAAAGGGATTAAAGGACATGTAGTATTTGTACTTCAGCTTCATGCTCATTTGAGAGTGGAGTTGAGCGAAGCAGGAACGAAGGGGACACGGTACAAAAGAGGGAGGGGTGAGGAGGAAGGTGGGGGCTAAACAACTGCTCTGTTGGGAGATGACGGCAACTGTGCAGAGATGCAGGGAGATGCGCACACAGTCAAACAAGCAACATTACCAGCACACCAGGACCAAATGAGCGCATCATTGGTGGATTGACACTTGGATGCAATCATAACCAACAGACACAAATCTCTTTTACTGGTACAGCCCAAAACTGGAAAAGGAAACAAAGAAAGGAGAGCAAAAGAAGAACAGGTGGACAAAGAAACCCTGAAGATCTTTGGTGCTGTACGGAGAAAGGTAAGAAAAAGAAAGAAAAGAAGAACAAATGTCAAAATGACAACTCTTGCCATACGGAAAAAAAAAATGTAATGCAAAGTGGATATCCACGGACAGGGCTGTTTTATGTAGTATTTGAGTATAGTGTAGATTAAGGGAAGCGACACAAAGAAACGACTAAAATGGAAAGCTCACACAATTCATGAAAACAGTTAAATTAAAATGTGATTACGAATTTATCATACACTACCTGACTGCAGAGAAACAAATTACACCTAATATGTCTTAACGCTCATAACAGCCATAGGCATGGGAAATCATTCTTGCCATAAACATCATTTAGAATGACACCTCTGTCTGAATAATACATAGCTAGAACAGCCTTCGGTAACAAGACCGCGTCTTTGGGAATTGCTGGAAACCAAAACCAGTCCTATTTTGCAGATGTGATGAAGAGGGAGAAAAAAAGTCAATCATTGAAAGACATCTCATTTAGAGGGCAGAGGTAAGAGGGAGTAAGTTGTAACACAATGGTACATTCTTCATGACTTTGATGTTGAATTAGTTATCGGGTTAGCTTTGTGAATAAAACATGAGGCAATGGTGCCATAAATCGGCAGGTGACACTTTCCCTGTCACGTGCAACTTGCTAACAGGAAAACGAAACAACCCTTTAAAATCCATGCCGCTTCACCGCCTTTATGTGTTAATTACACACAAAGGACTAGTTCTGGGAATAGAGCAGTGAAGGTTTTCCACATATTAAAAGGACAGAAAAAATGTAGTTTTGTGTGATCAAATTATTAAATTGGCTGATGCATCACATCACTTAAAAAGAAATCTCAAATTCAATATGCATTCTGGACAGACCCCCACAATCCATTCCAGGGTCTAACTATCAACTATTCTTAAATTTTTTTTTTTTTTTTTTTTTTTTTTATGCAAGTGTATATTTTTTTTAACTTCCTAGACTGTCAGTATAAAGAAATTGGTCTTATTATAGTTTTAAAAAAAAAAGGTAAAGCAGCTTTAAATACTCATAATTATTATGTGATTTGATCAATAAGAGTCAAGCCACGAATTTGTAATTTTTTTTAAACATTGCCTTGATTTTAAATGTAAATGTCTCTCATGCTAAAACAGCCACGCTTTACGTCCTGCTTTTAAAAAGTTATTGATGATTTCAAATTTGGAAGTTTATGATAATTTTTATTGCGCAAATAGTAGTGGCCCACTAAAATATGCTTCTTGCAGAGAGGTAAAGACCAATGTGCATGACGATAAAAAAAATACAAAGACTCATCCAAATTGTGCACCAATTTTATGTGTTGCCTTTCAATCTCAGCAGATACAAGTGCACAAATTGGTCCCTCTTGAAATCAATGATTCCATGATCACGGAATTTACCGTAGATTTAAAAGCTCTCGGCGGGGATCAAAGCAGTCCGTGGAAATTTTGGCAACCTGGTTTACATCTAGTTCTTAGCGAGATGTCACAGTCACGCAGACAATATCCACACTTCAGGGCTTGATGCCCAATTCAGATTTTCCATTACATATGCCCTTTTTGTGTTTTCGCTCACATTACAAAAATCTGATGTTAACTTTAATGCGTCCGTGATGTGGCACACATGTACGCAAAGCAGGTCGAGTGACATGCACACATGCAGTTTTTACAAAAATAAATACAAGCCAATGTCTAGGGTGTCGGAGCTTGAGGTTTCTGCGCAGGATCTGGAGCCATACATCCAGCTTGGTGGTAACTGTCAGCAATGCCTCAGTCACGAGTGGCACCAATGTTGCCTTTCCCCTCCACATTTTCTTTCATTCTTCCTTCATTTCTTTCTCCAGCTTTTCATGCTCCTTTTTCCAGATCATTCGGTATTGCTACCTTTATTACGACAGCTGTTTACAGTATCCACCAGCATTATGTCAGGCTGATTGGCTATCACCAGTTTGTGAATCTGGGTCTGGAAATCCTACAAGACCTAGGCAGTGCACAGGTTGATGAGTCTGGTTTTATAGACTGGAGTGATTTCCCTGTCTGGCAGCAGATGGTGTTTGGCTCCTTTCTGTGCTCTGCTCATGTATTGATCCATATGCCCACTCATTTGTCTGCTGAAAGGAACTTCCATGTGGTGTTGAGGTAGTTAGTAGTTTGATGGAGTTGCTCCCTTTGTGGGGTCTTTCATGATGAGAATTGTTCAAACTTGGGTTAGCCATTGTTTGTGGGTGCCTGATGTTAATGTCTGGTTCATTTGCGCTGACAGAGAGAAGTTTGCCTCTTTAGTCAGTAGGCATGAATCATGCTTGCATGCTCTTCATCTCTTGCTTGACACTCTTGCTTGGATATCAGCCATTGTTGTGATGACTGGTTCTTGTTCTGGGATATTTCTCTGCTTTTTGTAAATTAGCCAGCCATGAGCGTTGGTATTTTGTGACGCTTTCATCTCTCATATACTAGAGAGCGTATTAGAGCCTAGAGTAGGTCTGTTTTGGTCTTGCTACCTCGATACTGAGAGTTGACCTTAGCTGCTGGAGAGCATCATATTTTCTCTTTGGTTTTAATCTTCATTCCTTTGCCATTTGGTGAAGGTGTAAGCAAAACACATTTCATCAATTAGATTGTATGATTTGGCATATGTTAATTTTCTTTTGACTTTTGGAGGTAATCGATGCATTGTTACCACATTTATGAAATGCTGCCTGGTTTGGTTATCAATATGCATCTGTGACTGACACCAGTGTACAGTTATGACATCTAGTGTACAAGAAATGTGTCTCTACCTCAAAGATTCTTTGATTTATCAATGCGTGGATTACAATAAAATTCATGGATGTAACAATTTTAAAACAAAACATTTTGATTCTGTGGTATTCTGATTCATTTCATTAGGTTACGGCTGTAGGCTTTCTAATGTTTATTAATACGCAACATGTAAAAGCTATCCAAAGCCCAAGTTAGTGAAATTCAAGGAAACAACAAATCATCAGGAACGTCATATTGATTTATATCTGGTGTGCTATCCGGGTGGGACACGATTCACGGATCTAACCGATTTTCCGGTTCATGTTTTTATTTGTAAAAACTGTATGCTCACCGATTTATGAACAATGACCATCTTTCACATTTGTAATTGCTTAGCTGCTGATCCAAAATGTTTGTCCAGCTGCCTACACCGCTGATCATGTGCCTGACCTTCACACTCAGGTGAGACATCTCAACCCCGCAATTTGTGTCACAAAGAGTGTTGAAATTGAATTTACATTTCTGTCTGTGGTCCGCAGTGCTTGCATGTTCCCCGGCCATAACTGGGGGGAATGGAACGACTCCCAGCTCCTGCCAACCATTCAGAAGCTGATGAAAGGATACAACCGCTATCTTAGACCCAATTTCAATGGTAGAACCAAGCCTGATCAGTTTTATTCATGACTTGTTTGCCAAAGCCTCTTGTATCTCCCTGACAGAGGGCCCTGTGGAAATCGGGATGAGTCTTGACATTGCAAGCATCGATGCCATCTCTGAAATCAATATGGTACAATATTCCTGCTATTTTCTTCGAGTGGGATAATGTGTCTGTGAGAATGAGGCACTAAAAAACAATTGCTGATTTAATACACCAAGATATTGCTTTTCAGGACTACACTGCAACTATCTTCCTGCGCCAACGGTGGCGAGATTCCAGACTGGTGTTCCCAGGAAACGAGAGTGTTAGCGTGGATGGACGCCTGGTGTCACTTCTTTGGATCCCCGACACCTTTATTCCTGACTCAAAGCGCTCTTTCCTCCATGATGTGACGGTGGAAAACCGCCTCATACGCATATTCAGCAACGGGACCGTACTTTATGCACTACGGTACATTCTTCCAGTTTGCTTCATACAAAACACAAGTTAGGAAGCGATTGTACATTTTCAAAAACATGCAGAGTAAGTGAGTTAGCAAGAGAAATCTTGTTCTGAGGTGTGAGTTTTGATTACAATCGCAGCTGCTTATAATGGTAAATTCTCATACTTAGTGCCTAACCTGGGTTGGAGCCCTGTAAAATAAAATCCACCTAGACGTGGACACGTGTCCCTATGGTGGCTTTGTTATTAGTCTCTCGAGCAGGGATGGGCAACTGGCGGAGTTAACCCATGATTGATTAAACCCCACCCCCATGTTTTTTGTCGAAACAAGCCTCAATAAATCATCCCCCAAAAAACTCCACAAAAGCCGAGGGGCAATGGGAACAAAATAAATCAGAGAAAAAAAGCCTTTGCAAATGCAATACATTTCTAACATAATCCTAAATTTGGAGACACGTTTTTAACTAGGTGACAATCTCAAGTTTGATAGTATTTTGCTGCCTTATGCAGGGAAATATTGAGCGGATCTGGTGTTCAAAAATCAACATTTTTGGCTGCCCTAATAAGGAGATCAATATTGAATCAAAAATGTTTTATTTGGGTTCAATAATAGAAGCATGTTTCTTTGTCAGAATTGTTTTTAGCATTAAAGGGTCAGTACGTAGAAATGTTTGATTTTTCAGCATTCATTCATTCTAGAAATCCCATTATTATTTTCAATTACATTTCACTTTCAATCATATCAACATACATTTTTCCCTATAATCATAGGTGTAGTAATCACATAGTATATGACATGGGACGCTCCTCACCTTAGGATGACATGCTTTACCGTCATGTTTATGCTACAGATACCCGAAGCAGACAAACTTAGTTCCTCAACACACAATAACTTTGAACTTCTCACTTGAGGGACTATTAGAGAAAACAATGATAACCCCAATAAGCGCAACTTGAATTGTTAACGACACTTCTCAAATAATACTGAGGTCTCCGTTAAGTTGTGTCAACAATTCTGGAGACTAAAGGTCATGCCTGTCATTCCAAATCGGCAAAGAATTATTAAGATGATGTGCAACTACTGTAAGCAATATCGACCATCTAGGGGTGAATGGTCATATTACAAATTGAAAGTAAAATACTTGGCTATTCGTGGGGGATAGGGAGCACCAGCTCGCAAAAATGAAAAATATGAGTATGATGGACTCCCATTGAAATACATTGACAAAGAAATATGTGTACATTTTGTAAACCCAGAAAAATCTTCAAAAGACACAAAAAAAATCCCTCTAACACTGCCCCACCCCCAAAAATAAGCCATTTTGAGAGAATATATTTTAAAAAAATGAGAAGAGGTGAAAGAGGTCCACTGTAGTATTTTTACATTTATAATCTGGCCTTAAAAAAATATCTTATCAGTTTTTTAATCAGGGGTTCACTCAAACATGGGCACGGGCCGCCATGCATTTGCCCGTCCCTGTGGAAGAGAATTATTTTGACTGCACAATTACTTTTATTGTTTTGCAAACTGCCCAAGTCAATTAATGGAACTTCTCAGCTTTTTAGAATTAAAACTAATTATAGGTCCTTGATTTGCAAGAATTTGCACGGCATGTAAATGTTAACACTGTAGTCTATTGTTTAAGTATGTTGTGTATTTTTTGAGAGACATGAGTCCGTTGCGGCAAGGCTGGTTGATGGATAATTACTCCTCATGACACATGCGTCTTGGTTTGAAAAATATTTTATTCCTGCTCATGCTGAGGTATCTTCATTACCTTGTGTCCGCGCGGCTCTGTCCGCACGAGCGTCTTTCCTCGTGTTTCTCTCTTCTGCTCCCGTGACGGCTTTTTGGGTCTGTCTTGAATGTGCAAATTGACTAATTGCAAATGCCTCTGTGAGCTTTGGGCTCTGTTCCCCTTGAGGCGAATGGTCACAATAGGGGGCAACTATTTTCGTCTCCAGCCAGGAACTGTTAACACCTTCAAGCAACCATAAACTGGGTGGGGGCATTTATCTTCTCTCCTTGCAAGACACCGGGAGGTCTATGTGTCAACTGGTTTACTTATCAGACAATAACTTTAGGTTTAAGTTGTAAGTTCACTATCTATTTGCAATGACAAACTATATATGTATATGAAAATACACCTCAAATACATTTCTCAATGTAAAACACATATAAACTGTATGGAAAATGAGAATATGTTGTCTCCACAGCATCACAGCTACCATCGCCTGCAACATGGACCTGACCAAATACCCCATGGACAGACAGGTGTGCACCCTGCAGCTAGAAAGCTGTGAGTAACTGAACCCCAACTCACTCACATCTATCATATTGTCTCACTGTGTAGATGGCCACTATCATCACCATCCTCCTCAATATCATCATCATTGTAAACATCGTTGTAGTAAGTATGACACTGGCGATGCAAAGGCTTGTGGTTGGCTAAGAGTGGACACATTTTAATCTAGAGTGTTGTGTTATGTGTGTATACAGGGGGTTACAATCTGCAGGATGTTGTGTTTTACTGGACCAGAGGGAATGATTCAGTGAAGGGTCTGGACACACTGCGGCTGGCTCAGTATAGCGTGGAGAGCTACTACACATCTGTGTCAGAGGCTGTGTACGAGACTGGTAGGTGTGCTACGTACGCTTGGGAATGATGCAATATTTTACAAGGGTTAAGGGTGTGCCTTTGTTCACAGGACAATACCCCAAGCTGGTGCTGCATTTTGCATTGCGCAGAAATGTTTTGTTCTTTATCTTGGAAACATATGTTCCCTCCACCCTCTTGGTGGTTCTCTCCTGGGTCTCATTCTGGATCAGCCAGTCCTCTGTACCAGCCAGGACCTGCATTGGTTAGTAACAAATTAATCACAGTCACATAAGGAATTGAAAACTGTTTTACTTTCTTTTTTTGAGGGTCACTATTCTTTGACTCCTAGGCATTATTTGCATCCGTGCTTGACAATTGTGCTTCTAAATATCTTTTATGATGATGCAAATGAATGATGGCATCAAACACAAGCTTTGTACTTTGGTTCTGAATTTTTTCGATTGGGCATTAGCATCTAAGTGCAATATAAAAGTCTCTACAGTATGATATAATCCTCTTTTGTTTACCGTATATTGTTATTTGGATGGGTGGGATTTGGTTGCTGTCTGTTGCTTCACTTATCTCGCATTCGAGACGGTAACTCAACAACAGTTTTATTACGGCACCCTTGTGCATCACTCTTCCAACATGACCAATAAACCCACGTTTAATACAACTGTTAGATTAGTGTACCAGTGATTTAGCACAAATCAATTAGCGATGCCTGGAGAGTGGGATGCGGGGGAGACATGCCTAAGAGACGACTGTTGCAGTTAAGATGGTCACATGTGAGCTGAGATCAATAAACAGCAGTGTGCATGTGTAAGAAATACCAGATTAAGATGTGTTAAACTACATTAATAGACCAGCATCATATGAATGTGCACTCCAAAATAGAATGAGTTTTTGTGTCGCAGGAATGACATTAGATGACCACATCTCGGACGCTACACTAACATTGTATGAAAAATGCATGAAGATGACGGGCTAATTCATAATTAATGAATAAAGAGTTGGTTAGGGTGGGTAACAAAATGGTCACACTTACATGAAACTAATCTGCTCACAGGCGTTACTACAGTCCTGACAATGACGACTCTGATGATGGGCGCTCGCACCTCCCTACCAAATGCCAACTGCTTCATTAAGGCCATAGACGTCTACCTGGGCATTTGCTTTACCTTCATATTTGGTGCTCTGTTGGAGTATGCCTGTGCTCACTTCTATACCATGCAACACCAAACCATAGAGGACTTACACAGGGTGGGTCAAATGTGCAAACATCAGCAAAAATATATTCATGTAATGTTCCCTTACTGAAAGCATCTGTTCTTTAATTTAGGATCTTGTGAGAGAGTTCAACGAGTCCAGCGGAAACGGCTCCATCCCCGTTGTCAGCTCCACCCAACCGAAGGATTCTGTGAAAGTAAGCTCCGTCGCCGAGGAGCCTACAGAACAATCGCCCACCAGTGACACAAAGGCCACTGGTGAACCCAAGCAGGAAAAAAAAGGTCAAGGCTGCAGCCTGTCATCAGTGAAGGATGCTTCAAAGAAGGCAATATCCATCTTTATTGTAGAAAATCCACACAACATCGATCGCCATGCCCGCACCGTTTTCCCCATGGCATTCTTTTTTGTCAATATTCTCTACTGGCTTTATTATCTCTTTCACTGAGAGCTCCTCGCAAGCTGCTGCTGAGTTCATTTCAGCACCCCGCAGCTGCTCTGCATTCCCCATGGAGATGTCAGGCCAGTCGCTTGGATCTGAAGTGATCGCACATGCCTTTGGTTGAGAAGTGATATGTAAAAAACAACAACTTTCAACCAGATGAAGAGACCACAAACGAATAGAGAGCAGCTGCCAGTATCAGAAACCGTCTTTAGATCACATCGCACATTCTACCAAGCCTGCAATTTGTCCATTGACTGGAAAAATCACACAAGAAAGAACTAGCTATAAAAAGAAAAAACAACGAAAGAAATGTCTGTTCCATCGGACTACCTTTTTTCTGCTGTATTTAATACGTTGTTTGTACAAGACCATGTCCTGTAATTACTTTCACAGCATGTAACTTTAGAATAATAAAACAGTGATGCAGGACAAGCTGATGTGCTGTTTTGTTTGGATAATTGAGGCTATTATAATTTCAGGATGAGAAAATGCAGAACAAATTGCCATTTGAGTTCAAATAAGACTAAGAATCCTTACAACTTTTTTTTAATGATGTGGCATATGCAGGCAGGGATCTGAAAATAAAAAAAGTAGAAAGACAACACTGCTTGAAGAAAGAAAAACACATGAAATGATTCGGTATCTTTTTGAATGGAATCAGCATCGTAATCTTATTAAAATAATCGTCCTGGCTATAAATAGGAAGACTCAATTTAATGACTTTGAGGTTCTGTCTGGACCCAGGTCAGCGAATCTTAAAGTGCAAAATTCAACACAGGTTTTGCAGGTAAATGGAAAAAGGTAAGACTTCCCTACTTTGACAGGAGTGAGTTACATTTTTGCATCCAATCTTTTGATGCATGGCTCACCTATGGCCTAAGATGAATCTAAAATGATGCAGGGGTATTTAGAAATAAACTACGAGCACATATAGTGAAGTGTGTCCTTTTAAAATAGCAGGATTGTGCTATCCGAAGCCTTTCGAAAACACAAACAAAAGAAATATACACAAAGATTGAAACACATGAAACAGTCACCGTAAAAAGAAAAAAAAACATAACATTGATAAAAGGCACATTGTGACTTGATCTACTTCCAATCATTTCATCAGTCCACATCACATTCATAAGCCTTTCCTCATATTAACCCACAACCACCTGAGCTTCTATTTACAAGGCACTACGCTTTACGACATTCCAAAACTCTAAATATCTCATTTGTGCTTTCCACATTAAGTTCTGCATTTTTCAAGCTGAAAATTTGAAACAGTCTTTGGATTTCTGAATTGTCAAGTCCTTTCAGGCGCTGAAGTTGGTCAAGAGCATTATAGAGGACGTACCTCCATCTAGTGGCTATTTTCTTTCATTGCAACAACTCGTTGGGCATCTGTGCTTTTGGAAACTGGTGAGATGTTCTCCTCAGCAGGTTGGCAGGTTGCAACTATTACATCCTGTAATCAGTTCCATTTACTGCAAGTACTTCTGAAGGTTCTGCCTTTAATTTCCTTTCTTTGATTCCCATTCCTGCAAAAAGTCAGAAGGCAAGTGGCGTAGTTATTACACAACACATTTATTAACAGAGAAAATAATACAAAAGTTGAACTGCACAACCTAAACATCAGACATAGTGTTGAATAATACCTTCCACTTGACAATGGCATAATTGTTGTTTTTTGATCATTCGTTTTGGATCTAATCATTTGCTCACTGTAAGCAGAAGCACATACAGGGAGTGAAAGCTACCTTGGCCTTCTGCATGACAGTTCCTGACGATGAAGCATACACAGAGGGCGGTCTCTTGCGCATCTCCGAAGCACAGTTTACTGGTAAGGTGTCACTGTAGATATTATGTGTCTTCTTTCTGGACCCCTACAGAAAAGAAACATGTTGTAAACATGTTGTCACTCATATGTGAAGGCAAGGATGGGTAAAGATAAATGATCCTCCATTTTAAATACCTTGACGGGAGGGACAGTTTCCACAGGGGCACCAAGAGCTCCACCTGCCAGGCTTTTCTTGAGGTTTTCTTTGACTTGGGACAGTCGTAGTTCCAGGTCCACTTGCATTGCTTCTTTAGTCCGACAAGCTTCTTCCAGCTGGGACACGCGCTGGTTCAAGAGGACACATCTCTTCTCTGTCCACACACATAATCATATCTAATATTTGAACATTTATCATTCAAGTGGGATAATTGTATCATTTAATGTCATGCTAAAGCATTATTCATTTTCACTACGGCTTGTCCTCACTAGGGTCACAATTCACGGGTTAGTTGAACTGACTTTTGGGCGAGACTGGGTAGCCCCTGAACTGTTCGCACTCACATTCACACCTCTGAGTAATTTAGCACTGGTCACAAAATGAGATGTGTAAATTAGTCAAAGAATCTGGTGCAATGATAAGCATACCAACATCTCACATATATTAACGCTATGGTTGGCACTGTCAAACATTTAATAATGTAACACTTCAGGGCACTATGACCTTAGAAAAAATTTGACTTATTTTTAATATCATAAATTATTATGCTAGTAAATCTCCTTTGGAATCAAGCCAATCCAACTCAGCCTTAAAGGAGGTTTCAGGTTGAGTTGGATTGGGTGTATCCTAAAGGAGATTTACTACCATAATAATTTAGAGTGTACAAGCCACGCTAGGCAATACTGCTTTATATACAATTGTCAATCATTATGTGTAAAAAAAAAAAGCAATTACATCATTACAATGCTGATACTGGGCTTGAAATCATCACAATAAAACATTGGATATTCAATTTGAGGAAATTAATAAATCAGTGAGGAATGCTATGCTGTTGATGTTTTCTTTATCCCTGCAGGCAAATTGTCTTCCCACTCACTCTAAAATAATCTGGGTTTGTGGGGGTCAGACAGCTGGGTCAGACCCATTCGACATGGAAGCTTTTGCAGGATATCAACCTACACGTTCAAGCAAAGCTGAGCAACTGCATGGATATGATGGCCAAAATAAAGAGATTTTTCTTTCCTTTTGATCTTTTTTACTTACCAGAAGCTGTTTGCAGCTGTTCTTTTAGCTCTCGTTTCTCCTGTCGGAGGTTTGTGAGTGTATGCCGAATTCCCTCCTTCTCTTTTTCCAGCTCTTCTTTTGCTTTCAGGTATCGCTTAGCATCCTCCTCTGCTCGTGTTTTCCCATACCTTCCATACTGGTTGTTAGAATCTGTGATGTCAGAGATTTCAGGTGAGAGGTAAAAAAAAAAAAGAATTGTTTTATCTTTGCTCACTCATGAACCAATAACAAAGAAAAAAAAAAAAAAAACCCTAGGAATCCTATTCAACCACAGTGTTAAAATGACGACATCATGTGACACATACAGAACACACACACACTGGTGTAAAGGTCATGAGGCGAGACAGCGAATCTAATGCGTCTAATAAATCTCGTGTTTCATCCTGAAGCTGTCAAACTCTAAGCGTGCTCAGTCCTTCTTTGAAGTATCGCAATGTCAGCGCACAGGCCTGAGAGAGAAAGAAAGGACAACGCCAATATCATGTTGCTAAACCCAGAATGTTCATCTCTATTAGTGGGAGAGCAGCCAAGGGACACAATGACGCACATGGGAGCGGCCAGTGGAAAGTGGAGATGCTGGATACTGGACTTTGAGCCAGATAGAAACTGACGTTCTATTTTATGACAAAAGAAGGGATTGGTAAACACCAGAGAGTGTCATCTGGGATTATGATTAAGATATAGCATCTGTAAAACATCTTTGAGGCCAGCAAGAATTGTCAGATGAGACAAATGTTGGGCACATTGACATGACAACTTTGTAAATAAAGTTCTGGACAATTTTTTTTATATTAAGATTCTAGGTCACAAACTGCTTCTCCACTGGTTTTATTCTAAATCTTGTGTAGCATGTCATGTGATGGTATTGGGAGTATTCTACAGTAGCGGTGCGACCAACACAGTTTTTCAAAATTACATCAAACTTGAGCAAAGAAAAGAAAACAACAGTGATGAAGTTGGACAATTTAGATACTTTTCGTTTCGGTGCGAAATGAAAAGGAATCAAAACCATCCAGTTACTTGCCTTTGCAGGCCACAAAAAGAGCAAAGTGACATTTTTTAAATTGGTCTGTTGAAAACTGTTTTGAGGACAAATCCTTGAAACTAGCCAGAAGCATGGCCATGACCCATGAATGTTAGTTTGTGTGGGAATTCGACCAAAAAACACTTACTTGAACCTGTTCGTTCGAGGGAGTTTAACACTTTGTTTTTTTCAGAATCCCTGCTGGACAAACCGGAGTGCCACTTGCCTTGATTCCCCCACTGCTGTAGAAGAATACGGGGAAGGGAGGGGTGCAAACAAAAAGATCACATACTCATCAATTAGCGAACCCACTTTTGGATTTATTGACTTCTGATAACGGAGGTGTGTCCAAATGTGTGTGGGTGGAGGCAGTGAGAAGCGTGTGTTTAAACTCATGTCAGTAGACCGATGTGAGGGGTTTAAAGGCTGTTAAACTGCAGTGACCTTCTTGTCACCACTATGGAGGCTGTTTGTCCTCACTCCCATAAACACACGCACGCACACGCACACATGAAGATCAGAATCATGAAACATTTTAGCGTGAAGTGAATTTATAGTTCCTTACCTTTTGAGTAAAAATAGTTTATAAATGTAGTTACTTTTTGAATACAAATGATGATATGAACAAAAATTGTCATGCTATTCCAGCTTATTCTTGTTTCAAAGGAAATGTGCGCTCATCTCTGTGCTTGCAAGACCAACCTGAACATCCTCATTTGGGACCTCGTCATATGTTCTGAAGTCTGTATTACTTGGGGAGGATGTGACCCATCTACATAAGAATCAGAAAGTGGAGAAGAAATGATGTCCGCTTTAGGTGAAAGGGTTTCAAATTTTAACCCTAAAACTGTCTCACTCACAGGAAGGAATGGCGAGCAGCATTGCGAATATTAGCAATGGTCTCCACGTCCACGCAGTCGTAATGCAGAGACTCGGGATCTGTTGTGGAGCCGGTTTCTGCCAAGAGAACCCCGAGCCATCTGCCAAGGTCCTCAGAGTTGGCTGCCTGGAAATAAGCAGGACATATTCAATAGGAAGGGGGCCACTTCTTTTAAACCTCAAGTAGGTTGGAAGGTGAACAAAAGCTGCAGTCAAGCAAACAATTCTCACCTCCAGAGTAGCCACAGTGGTGCTTGCTCGTAAGATCCGGAAGGCAATGGGATGCTTGGGTCCCAGGCCTGGCACCACTTCACAGCCATGCAGTGGGAGGGAAGGCAAGGAGGTCTGATGGTCGCCTCTGTCGTGGTAGAAGTGCAGAAAGCCTCTGCACACACAGCACCAGTGCTCCTGCCACTCTTGATTGACGAGAACTGACAGATAACCTGAGCAAACAGAAATAACGAATGAACTCCAAGTCATCTCAAAGAGAAACGTGGAAGCAGCCACAAACCTTGTCGAGGGTCGTTGTAGGCTGTTCGAGAAGTCTTCTTCTTTGAGAAGCTGATGATGCGTGTGATCTTTCGACCTGCAGCTAAGGCACCACGCTTCACCTTACCTGCTTTGAAAATCAAAGCATTGGAGATGAGTTTGCTTGACATTTGGAAACAGTAATTGATTAGAAAACATTCACTGATGAGAGATATCTAAATCAAAATTCTAAATAACCCACACAGTAAAAGTTTCACGCGACAATAAGCAAGCTTTTCCTGATGATCTTTAGGATGACACTTACTGGGACATGTTTCATTCACGCAAGGGTATAAAATGTGACATTTATTTACTGCAGAATTTTAATTCCATCAATGTGAAAGGTTTTCGATTCTATTTGGCCAAAAACCTGCTGGCCAGTTTTCGATCTTGTTGGTTTCTTTGTTAGAAAGAATAATAAGTAGAACCCATGCACTTTCTATCTTGCATATCCAGCGCAAGGTCACGGCAGCATTGAAAGGCAGTCATCTGAGCCCTCACCCTCAAAAACAAAGCTTCAATGTCTCCCATTTCATCAAGCTTTACATTGCAAAGATACAGTCGATCTGAGATTTTGTAAAATCCCAGTATTGACCTTTTGGCCGGGAAGTGTATCATTCTTATTGAGTTATCAGCAAGAGGCAATTCCCACAGCCTGCTGCATCAGCTAAACCTGTTAAATTGAAAACAAATGTAAAAAAAAAAGAGTAGCTCCATTCACATTATACTCACTATTTTCTCGGAAGTTCTCCCCCGTTGATACTCCAACATCTGAATCTGAATTGTTCCTTTCTGCAGATAACCTCTGTGGAAGAGCACACATACACGCAAACAAATGGATTTATTGTCTGAGACACTTTTCTACTCGATAACCCAAATATATTTTAGAAGCAAGAGTGTTGTTCGATAGCATTCCGGAGTAATCTGGTGTTAATGAGCTGTGCATGGGCACAACCAAAAACTCCAATATCCATTCCACTTGTCTTGTCTTTATAAAGTATGTTTATCTCTGGGTTCCCTCACTTTCATTCTTTATTTTGCTCACTGTCCACCATGAACACATGACATCAGAAGAGAAACACAAACACAGTATTTTCCATCTGTTTTTCTCCCCTCCCTTCCTTGACTTTAATTTATGGTGGTATGGGTGAACGTTGAAGAGGTAGTACTCAGTCCAACACTGACTCACCCGCAGCCCTATTATTGGCGTCTTAGCAATTACTACGATAACACATCTTGCCTTTGCTCTGCCAATCAAACATAGGTAGTGCTGTGTTTTGACATACAATCGATTAGGAAAATTGATGGTGACAACACAATTGCTGCTTGCTGCTGACTTTTTCTCACCGCAGCTGAGAAAAGGAATGATAATGTGTTGTGACCATATAATCGCCTTTTGACACACCTTGTCAAGTTCAGTTTTCCTCAGAATGACGGGGGACGCGGATACCTCTGACCCAGTGCATTGGCCCTTCACCTCTCTGATAACCTGCAGGGCAAATTGTCAAAGTCAAACAATTTCCACCCTGTTTTTCCAGGGGCTGTCAATATGCTTGACGGTCACATTTCAACATTATTATTGTATTCACACTCAGGCTGGCCAAGCAGCTGGAGTAGACAATCAGAGTAAACACATTTAGTCATGTTGCAGTTACCCCGAGCCATCGCTCCGCTTGCTCTTTGCTCTGCACAGCCAGAACCAGAGCATCTCCGTTGGGTAAGGTGAACCGAAGTTCATGGTTCTTCCGTTTGCTATCCTTGGGGGCGTAGACCACAGTGCATTGGGGCAGCAGCATGTCCACGTAGGGACATGTATCCTTGGAACTCTTGTAACACTGCCAATGATACATAAGAGGGATTATAGTAAAATGTTTTTAAATATTGGAACCTCACAGCCACATCATTAGGGAGAGCTCTAATTAGATCAAACACAGGCAATGAAGCGGTATCAAATTTAATAATAAGTCTGTGGCCCAAACTACGTAGAAGATGAGATGTCACACATTGCAAACTCCAACCACAACAATAATAGCACATTCTTCAAGTTCAATTCAACACATGCGTTGGATCGTAAAGGATTGTGTTAGTTGTCGCGATGTTTCACCCGTCATTGTTTTTCTGCCGTTTGCTCACTTGTAATCGATTCTCTCGTATAACCGTGAGCTGTTTGGCCCACTGGCCGAAGCGTTTCTTGCGTAGCAGAAAGGCACAGATCCGACAGTCCCTGGTTGGGGGCATGGAGCTCTCATCTGAGGGCCACTGATGTGTCAGCTGCACACCGGGACTCCTCTCTTCTTCGTCTTCCTCATATGACTCATAAGAGCTACTCAGAGCATCAGAATCATTATCTGAGAGAGCAGAGGCAGAGTACGCTATTTTTTATTCTTTGAATTACATTTGGGTGTCAGTATTATGTATTGTTAATTTACAGGAGTTTTTACGATGGGAGATGATGCGAGTAGTTGGGTAGTTGTTGTCTGCATCTTCATATCCATCCTCTATAGAGGTGGGAGGGCTAGGTCTAACTGAAGAAAAAAATTAAGTATTAATTAATAAAAACGGCATTTCACAATTGCTACACCACATTTCTTGAAACTCAAAACTGTTGGTTCACATGAATGGACTAAGTCTGCCTATTATCCACTCCACATAAACTGCTTTGAACTATGTCTATTGATTTTGTTTTCTTTCTTTCCAAACTTTTCACCTTTAGTGGAATGTAATCTGTTCAATAAATCAAATCAAATGAAAAATATTCGATTTTGTCGATTTATAACATTTGAGAGCTTACTGAAAAGCAGTTGAATGCGACAAGTCGAGTCAAGAAGGAAGATGTTTACCTCTAGCGATGATGTATTCAGGCATCTTGCCCGGACTGAGTGGCACTGCCTCCTCATAATAATCCTCAGGAGGAGGTGTCGTGGGCAGAGGGGGAGGAGAGTCGGCTGAATGCACAGCTGGGGAGTCTCCACAGTCCTGAAAGGTGAGACAGAAACCTACAGTACATCTCAAATGTCATCAATAACTATGAGCGATTTGTTTGTTCCTAACCAAAGGGGCTATTTCGTCAAAGAGAAACAGAGAAGAAATGATTCCCTGGGTGGAGCAGGCCCTAAATCTCTCCTTACCGTGCGATGAACATGTGGGAAACCCCGCAACATGGAATACATTGTATTTTATCCCCTCAGGCCTCCTTAATCATTTACACATCGTAATCTTTGCTCACATAGTTCGTTTTGGAAAAGAAAGACTAGCATAGATTTTAAATGATATGGAAAGTCACACATCAAAGCCTACATATAGAAAACTAACCCAGTTGTTATTTGAAACCTACATTTGGATGTACAAGAAATTAGGTCACTGACCTGTTTCAAAGTATCGCTTTGTGTGTCTTTTTCTAGCTTCAAATCGTCCGTAACATCCTTTAGGTCTCCAAGTTCACAGTCTGGAAATGAAAACAACTCATGGTTAAAGGTGAAGTCAACCCCTACATTATCTTTGGAATAATATGCTCTGTGCAGTCCAACTAATCGAAACACAGTTTTCTGAATAATGTTTCATTTGTGGAATATGAATTAAATGGGCAAAATTCACTCATTTTTATCCATCTCAGGGGGCAGCCATTTTGCCACTTGCCGTTGACTGATAATGACATCGCAGTTGCCAAAAGTCTCAGGTCACACGTTTGCTACAGAAAACTGGTGAGTCGTGATTGGTTGTGAGTAGTTAGTAGTACATGTACAACATACAATATTATTTGTAAAGAAAATGTTGGGGTTGACTTCGACTTAAATACAAAAGTAGGCCCTATGTACTGTAAAATTACTGAATAAAAACGCACCAAACTTGTCAAAGAGTGACTCCACAAAGCTGGTGCCATTCCTGTACACTGCTGAGTTCACATAGATATAGTCTGTTCCCGAAACTGGAATAAAGAAGGCTAAGTTAAACACTTGATGGCTTTGCAAAGTATGCTTAGGTTTCTCTCAAGGTGTCTTTTTATTGACCTGATGGTTGTATCTGCTGCAGGAGGTTCCAAACTGAAGTCTTCTTCTCCTGCGTTGATGAGCTCAGAGTCTCCTGATCCAGCAACTTCAGGAGTGCACTCAGCTCACTCACTAACTGCTCCATTGCTGCAATATCGAGATGAAATGTCAGTGCGAAATGAGATGAAATATAACAGAGGGCAAAGGTCGGGTACAGATGTCTAAACAAGCATTCAATGCATGCAAGCTGCTTCTCTTTACTTCACCGTATATTTTGCTTGTTTAACCCTTAACCCCTCACAGTCTGTGAACATCTCTCTCTTCTGAGAAGAGCCAGACTAAACAATACACTAATTGAGTGACAGGACAGATGTCTGCAAAGCAATTCCTCATCAAAATAGAGAAAGCTAAAACTGGAGGGAGCAAAACAAGCAGTTGAATCCTCTGATCAAAAGAAAGCAAAATCATTATTAGCCAGCATCTTGGAAATATGGCTTGCACAAACAATGGCAAACCAAGTCAAATTTTAATCAAACACTGACGAGGCAAAATTAAAAGCTTTGGCAGTCTGCCGAGATAGGAGATCATGGCAAGAATACTAGATTAGAGAGCACATTTATGATGCAGCAGCCAAGACTTGATCTTTATCTTGAAGTTAGGCAATGTTAAAGCATGCATGCATGCACAGATGACATCATATGATGCAATGAGCTGCTCTGCTACCCGCTTGTGGAAAACAGAGCCACATTTCAATCTATCTCTATTTTGAATCCCTTGAATTCCATTGGACTTCGGTGTCTCCTCACTATGTCTGGTTGTCATGGTGACAACACAACACATCAAAATTTCAGTCCAGTGAATAAAGTCTAATAAAAAGACCACAGATGTTGTTTGCACACAGTGTTGCGTGGTAATGATACAGGTGAAGATTCCTTCCTTTTAACAAGTCTCCATCATTTACATCTGATGTATCATCAATGCCTTAGATTACTCAAAATACTAAGTAGACATATATTTAGGTACGCCAGTGCACTCATTTGCTCCAATAGGTGAAAAAAAAGTAACAAAAATGTGACAGCTTAATGCGCCCATACCATAACCACGGAGTAACTACGACATTAAAACAGACACCTGTGTTGAGTTGTAACTATTAGCTAGACTTTACACAGACTTTATACTTTACGCTCAATCGGATCAGCAAATTACTTTTATAAAATTATTTTCAATTGGCAACAACTATGTATAAGGAAATTGACCTGACATGATGGGATTGGTGATCTTTTTTTATTTGTAGGGCAGTGATCGTTGACAAAATCCTGATCGTGCAAAGACTAATGTGATTTTTTAAAAATAATCTTGTCAATCAAAAACTCAGCATCTTTTTAATGTTCTTTGTAAAATTCCACAGGTGTACCTAATGTTGCGGCCAGTTGGTGCCAATACAAAGCTGATAGCATCTGGTGGTAATGCCCCATTATTCCCAGACCTCAACCTGCTTCAAGAGCCATTTTGTTTGAATTCCTGTGTTATCGGAATTGATGCTAGACACAAGCAAGTGCTACCAAAGGCAGCGCCCCTTCATACCCCTCACCACCGATGAGTCATTTTGAATGCTTTTCTTCGACAAAGTTGCGTGCAATTTTATACACAATATACAGAATTTTACACCTTTTTGACAATTGCTTCAGTCACTGCTACTGCCCCAACATCTCCATAACTCAAAGCCCCCTATCATCAGCCACCAGCCATACCTCCCTGCTTCCTGATTCATTTTCACAGTCTAGTCACAATAGACTTGCTGAACCATGCATCTTGTTGGGGTCAGCCATCGGACAGTCTCTCAGCTAGAAAACGTTTTGTTGGAAAGGCAGCCATAAGGTAACAAGACCTGTTCTAGTTAGCAGGCACACACGCGCGCGCACACACACACACACACACACACACACACACACACACACACACACACACACACACACACACACACACACACACACACACACACACACACACACACACACACACACACACACACCCGTATGTGTAATTATCAGGTGGGATGATAAATAAGTTCATATATGCAAATTTGACGAGTGTCTCATTAATGCTTTAGCCAGTTGTCAACAGCAATGTATTTTTGTCAATGGTTTGAGAGAGCAAGATGTTCCCACCCTGAACAGCAACAGGCATACTTTCCTGAGGTAGGTCTTCCTTTGGGCTGAACAATGGGCCATGGACTCTCCAGTCAAAATGCAAATAGAACTGTGTCTCCATGCTAGTAACATGTGTTTTACTGCTCCTGTAAAAGCATTTCCTTCTATTGTACTCAAACCACACTTGCACTCCCTGTAACGTTGGCATGAAGAAGTGATTCATGCATGGATCAGCCGCTTTGACCCTGCTCATTATGACGCGATTTACTGTGCAAGGGGGATTGGGAGGCTCATGAGAGTCGGATCACTTGGCCTAGTGAAAGCTGTCTCTTTGCCAAATTTTCCAGCTGTTTAGATTGTCGCTCTGGGTTGAAATTGTGCTTCCCCTAACCTTGGAAAGAAAGAAAAAAAAGAACATCTATGCACATTGTGATTCATTCACTGAACATTTAGACCAAAGTCAGCACTAAATCAAATCTAGTAAACTAATAGGTGCTGCATTGACACAGAAAACCAAAACACTAAGAAAGCGCACATAAGAATTAACATTGAATCCAAAGTCATATGCCTCTATAACAGTGGTTCTTAACCTGGGTTCGGTGAGTCGGTCTAAGGGGTTCGGCAGGTCCCAACACACCAGATTTTTAAATAACGCATATCTGAACTGGTCTAGCAAAGGCAACAGCGGAAGTCACACTGATTTGCCTGGTATGTCATTTGTTGTGAGTTGATGCATTGTGTTGGTTTTATTCTTTGAACAAGGTGACGTTCATGCACGGCTAATTTTGTGCACCAGTAAAAAAAACATCTCCACGTTTATTAAAATTTGCAACTGCTTCGAGGTGTTGTGTATTTGTATTTCGGAGCACCCGAGGAAAACTACAGTGAGTCGTAGGGTTACGTTTTTTATTTAAAATCTTTTGCCATCCTGAAATTATTGACACTTAAAATATTTACAGGATGTTTTGTACTTAAAATTGGCAGCATGGTAATGTGAGCCAAATAAAGAAGAGTCATTCTTCTTCTTGCTGTCCCGGCAGGAATTCTTGAAGCTATTCAAAAGCTTTAGCCTCTGTCAAACATTGACTTCCTCTCACTTGTATGACAATTGCTGGTAAACACCACACACATTCCTCACCTTGTTGATAGTGTAAGTCTCTGCAAAGTGCAGCCTATGAATAGAGATGCAAGCGTAGACTTTTTTTTTTTTTTGTCTAAAGCAATTCTGCAAGGATGAGGGAAAGAGAAGCGGGGGAGGAGGTTGGTGATGATTTGGGAATTGAATCTCGTCAGCAAACAGAACACCTGTGCTAACATACCCAACAAACCCTGATATGAAAAATAGTCTGACCTCAGTTGAGTTTTTCTCCTTAATAGGATTTGCAGAGTCTGCTGCACTCTTACACATACTGTAATTACACAGACACACGCATGAATGACATTTGTCCTAGGTGACAGTTCAGTCATTCAGCAGCCACTCTGTTTCACAATATTGTTGCGCATACTCCATCTAATTACAGAGGAATTTGGTTGCACAGAGACTTTCCCAAGTTTCCCAATTAGCTGAGCTAAGGCGCCAGTCACTTTCACAATAGTGCAGCATTACTAAAGCACACACCTAGCAAACACCACGCAACACAGTTTAGTTCAGTTGACAGTTTAGTTACGTTAACACTTTCTGGTACCTTGCAGTTATGGAAGCTAAAGGATGGATCGAGACAAACTGCTGTCAGTTGGGAATTGTTACCTCTGTAGGAAAATGAGAATGGAACGGCCAAAGAACACCTTTTGTCAATAATTTTTTGTCTGCTTGTAAATTTCACTAAAATTGATGACAAAAGCAATGTTAATAAAAAAAATGTTGAACGAGGATCATGGCCACAGTGAGGAAATTTGATTGGCGAGGAGACTGTTGACAGCAAAAAAATACAGTTTTAGGTACAATGCCTTGAGGAAAATATCCACAGCCCTTAAACAAATGAACAGCAATTTTTATGTCTTGCCACATCAACAGGATTTAGTTCTGGACTTTGACTGGCCCATCGTACCACATGGATATTCGTTGATCTAAAGTATTCCATTGTAGCTCTAGTTTTATGTTTGGGTTCATTGTCTTGTTTATCACACTTTGATACACGATTGGGGGTGGTGGGTGTAAGTGTTGGAGCTGCCCATCCTCAACAGTCAACTTTGCTAGTTTTTTTTTATTTTTTATCATTCACTCGTAAAGATCTTCTTGTGTTGGTCTGTTTCAAAAAACTTGGGGCCTGATTGATACGAACTTTGTAAGGCCGATGCCAATGCTGATATTTGAAAGACAACAAAACCATACCAACTACGTCAACTTGTTATTTTCTAGTCACTTCCAACAAATATATAAATTAAAGATATAATTGACTGTTTTACAATATTTTGCCTTTCAATATTTCTTTAATTTCTAAACAGAGAGAAAATTAGGGATAAAATCATGCAAATAAAAATATGTAAATAAAAACATTAAATCTTTTGGGAAATTATTTAACTAAACTCAAATGAAATAATTTTATAAATGAGGTTAGAAATACCTCTGGTCCACTGGTCTGCAAATTGGAGGTAGCCAAGTGGAACAGGTGGAACAACATAAACAAAAGGTGTCCAAAAGAAGCATGCATTTTTAGGCAAACATGACCAAGTTTTTATCATGATCAAGTTCAAATTCAAAATATAAGTACTTTTATAAGAGTCTAATAGAATAATCTGCCAAATTTGGGCCGATGATGATTATTTTGAAAAGAGCTATAATTGCACTGCTAATTTCATATATTTGGTGGGAACATATCACCTCACTTGTTTGCCATTTTGATGCTGAAGTTAAATCAATAACATTATAGATTTGACCTCAGTGTCAAGGCTATTGAAGTGAGATGATGCTTTAGCTCTTGATTTCTGAAAAAATGATTAAAATTGGCAACTGCTCTCAAATTGTCGTCCAGTGGAATTCCTTTAAAAAACAATGAAGTACGCATAAGAAAAAAAAACCTGTACCCTTAACCTTAATACCAAACACAGGTTTGACAATTCAACGATTTCTTTCTCTGTTGAAGAAACTTTGCCGTGCCCGTGTGGCTGAGACAGACGTTTCAGACGCTGAGCAGCTCATTTCACAAGAGAATGTTGTTTTAGGACTTCATTCCATCCTGCCCAAATTAAGGATACATTGCGCCGGATGCAATCAAAGCAGCCTCAGAGCCTCCTCCAAGTTTCACAATTAGCAGAGCCCCTCCACGCCACCCCCTTGTGTTTTATGCCTCATTTCAACTTCTGTACACATAGACTTTAAGTGACCGGGGGGCAAAATGCTGCAATTTTGCTTCATCAATCCAAAAAACACTCTTGTGGCTTCTTACTATGCATTTTGGCAAATCCATTGTCATCAGTTATTTTTGTGACCACTATTGTTTTAACTTTCTTTAATGACTAACAATAATTTCATCTATGCGTGTACATAATTAAGACAACTTCTACAATAATTCCAAGAAACCCTGTGCTACAAAAAAAAAGACATATTATGGCTTAGAATGTATTACATGGGAGAAAGTTCTGCATTACAATGAAAAACAAAGTTGGCCCCAGAGCATTGTAAAAGCTTCTCAGTAGTTTGTAAGATAAAGGTCCACATTTCTTACCCTTTATACAGCTTGAAATACAGCATATAGAGAGCATTAGGCAAAGCTTACCCTCTACAGCAGTGGCTGAGAGTCCGACCATGGTCCCATATAACAGAGACGTTCATTCATACAACAATCCGATAGTGTGAGAAATATTCCAGAGTCAAGGCCTGGCTGTTGTGTCGGTATCGCTGGTGGAGGTGAGCTGCAGCTTGCCCGCCTGCTGCTGAAATCACAGTCCCTCCTCTCCCTTCCTCCCTCTGATCTGTTATCTCTACACTCCCTCCCTCCATCTGCCCACTTCTCTTTTCTTTTGGGGGGCAGGGGAGCTGCTGTGTGTGTGTGTGTGTGTGTGTGTGTGTGTGTGTGTGTGTGTGTGTGTGTGTGTGTGTGTGTGTGTGTGTGTGTGTGTGTGTGTGTGTGTGTGTGTGTGTGTGTTCTTATTAGATCCCTGTCTCGGGTTTGGGAAGCACCCAGGATAGTCTCTCACTCATGGAAAGACTCAACCAGTTATTTGTTTTTACTTGTTTTATTATTATTTGCAATTTTCTCTCAGCCTGTGTTATTATTTGAAAGTACAGTAGCCAGACCCAATCTGCACTTTGACAGAAGAAAAGATATGTCTTATTTTGTTCGATAAAATTCTGTTCCAAGTGATGATTTTGAATTGAGGTGTTTTTAGTCTGTTGAGGGGGAGGCAAGTTGGAACTTCTCAAAGTTACTTCTTGCCTTCAGGCAGACATACAGGCTCCGACATGATGAAACACGCCTTGACATCAGCACAAAGGTGACAGTCAAAACCCCTCCAGCACAAAACAATAAATAACCTCACCGACCACTTTTGACGCATACTTTTACTCTACATTTTTGCCAATTGTCAAATTTGCTGCAGAAGTAAAAAACGTTCAAGAGTGTTAACTGGCCACAACATTACATACACCCCCCGTGATCAAATAAGATTCAAGAAAGTGTAAATACAAAAAAAAAGTACATGACATCATTCTGAGCACTGAATATTTTTCCCCACTTCTTTAGCAAAAGGTTGACAGACACCCATTTATATCACTTTCCCCACCCACTTGAAGAATACTGTAAGCCAATTTCAGATAGAAAGTCCTCCGTATACAGTCCAGTACTTGCTCAACTGGATATGATGCATTTAAACTTTCAATAACCTCACAACTCCAACAAATCAAATAATCCTGATTTCGAAGAAGATAGTTAACAGCATTCATTTTCTCAACTCACAGTTTTCTTTTGTATCAAACCATATGTCATTTCAGCGCAAACAAACTATTCCACTGCATTTTATGGGGACTGGAGGATAGTGCAATTATATACAAAGGGACCACTAACCATATTATTATGGAGCAGGTTAGCATCATGCTTGTAACCAGTACATAAGAGCTACCATATTCACCTATCTATTTTGTTAATTTAGTCGATCAAACCTTCATCTGCCTCCTGGACTTGTAGGCATAAATACAAATGCTGCAATAGCATTTAGTGAAATACAGTAAATAATGGACTGCTAATGTGTTCATAACTTAGGTGTCCTACAAGTGTCCTAATTTCCCTATCAATTAAGCGGAGCACTTTTAAAGGCTTGCTTGGATCAAATTTGGTCCAGATTGACTTGCCTTCAACTAGAGCCCTGACCTCAACCCCATAAACACACCTTTGGGTTGAACCAGAACAGTGATTTTCAGCTAATAAAAAGTTGTTCAGGAATCCTTCCGACAGGATAAACAAAATCCCACAAACACACATCTAAATCTTCCACAGTGTCAAGAAGAGCGGAAGACTTTATTGAGGAAATAAAGGCGTATTGGCAATGTGTCATATTTTTACTATACTTACTGTTGTCCTTTTCATCCATTGTTTGAAGAGTATTACAACAGTTTCAGCCTCAGAGGACCTTGAGTGACCTTTGATCTTGTTTTGGCAGACTGGGAGAGGGACGCAGCCAGCTCAGGCACACAAAGAGTTTGCAAAGAACAAAATGGAAAAAGAAAAACAACTTGGGAGAGAGCAAGGGGAATTTCTCACCGAAAGGCATCAGTAATAATATACAGTACAAGGTTTTCACCTGTTTCCAATTTTTTCTACAAATCACCCTAATTTGTGTTGAACGTGACAAATACCAGACACACCCTGTTAAGCTCAGTTATGGTATTTCAAAACTGCTCCACGCTGTGACTAAACGTGACCTTTGAACCCCAGAGTAAAGCTGTGAACTCACAAGATGATGGATGCCATAGGAAGGACAGCAAAAGCAAACTAGGCCACAAAACACACTTTACCTTGAAGACTGACTGGGCACACCAAATATCATGTTTTTGCGTCATACTAAGCAACTCACAATACCAAACCCAAGTCTGACAGTCCAGAAGCATCTCCCTGGGAGAGCTATGTCTAATGAAAACGGCAGGGCTTTTCTTGGAAGTCCCCCCTCCTTCCTTATTGTCTTTGGACATGGAGGACCAACAAACATTCTCAAACCTGATCAGACATGAAAGAGCGCTGCAGGTCCAAGACTTTGGTGCTGGGGTCTCCAGGATGTGAACAAAGCTTATTTTCATGAAAAGCCACAGCAGAAGTGCACTTTACTTTTTTACTTTCATGTCTTGTTCGGATTGCTTAACTCACAACCCAAGCAGGACAAGGTAACATTAGAAGAACACCAATTCTTTATGCGCTGCATCCTATAATGGTGGCTGTTGGGGGAGTTCTGGATTGCCAGATGTTCTTTAAAATTGCACTGAGAGCTGTGCCAATAATGCTTTGTCTCACCAGCATGTGCCACCAGTCCACTCCCAGTCTACTCTTCAGATTCCAGGCATTTCCCAAGAGTGACGGCTCTCATCTCGTGGCTAGACGACATGTCTGGGCATTCATGGACTGCTGATACAGTACATTCTGCTGCCTTAAACCCAATGTCTTTTTAAAACACGTTTTAAAAGTGTTTAAAACTTTCATTCTCTCTGATGGTCAGAAGTCGCCCCCAAGGTCTACATGAGTGACCCACAGATCTGTTCGAAAAAGTAGCTCACCAGTGATGAGACATTGTGATTTCCTAGGATTAAAATGTTCATTTGAAAATGTAAACTGTTGAAAATGGTATTAACAGTGTTGCCTAGTGATGTTTATCTGTTTCCTACCATGTTAAATCATTGTTGAAAATCTATTGTGCATAATGGTTAACACGATCAGTGTCTTCCTGTCCTTGAGATATCCTTGCCCCCTTCAAGAAAAAATAAATCCTAGCTTCGTAGCTTCGCCAGTGGTAAAGAGTTTAGTCATTTTTCACTCTTTATGATATTACAGTTGTACAATTTAAAGTATCACTCAGTTAAAGTTTGTAAGTCATCCAACATTGTTGTGATTATTTTACTGGTCCTGAAATAACAATTTTAGCTTGAACTGAGCACACTAACTAATCTGAGTAAAAAAAATAGACTACTCACACAGTGACACAAATCAACAAAGAGTTTGTTCATGTCTCAATCCAGAAAGTAAAAACGGTATTGTTCCTTGTCCAGTCTGGGCTTGCGAATATTCTCCCATCAACTTAGCATTTTTCCCAATGTTTTTTATCGATAGACTCTACAAACATGCACAATAATCTAATTAAGTTACTTTTTTTAAATACAAAATAATGGGGTAAAAAAATGGAAGTGCACTGTAGCTAGAGCGGTCCAAAGCCACAACTGGCCGATCACACAGTCTATCTGATACTATAAGGCATTTTCAAAATTAAAAAAGTGTTTTATCTCTTTAGATTTCAATCTAAAGAGACAAAGTAGTCTCATTCCAAGTCTCCCGAAATATCAAAATATTAATATTTTCATGACAGGCTTCTTGTTGGTGAATCATGCTTTGCGTGTTCATTCCCAGTTTTTGTGTGAAAGGTATAACAGAAGGGCAATTAGCGTGGGCGAAAAATGCAGAGTATGAAAAAAGGACTTCCTTGAAATCGATAGATATTTACTTAACAGATGATTGAAAATGACCTATTTATGTCTGTTACACCTAATCTTGTTTGGTTCACTTACACTATACTGTGCAGTCAAACAAGATTTTTTTTTTCTCCACCCAAAAGTCTATTTTCATGAAGAATGATCGTAATGAGTGGATGGGCTTGAATAATAGTATGAAAGCTTTTTAATATATGAGATTTGCTGCTTGAAAAGTGACAATACAATGTATTTCAATTATAACTGATTGACACTTGCATCTCGCTTCTCTTTTAAGATGTCAAAAGAGCCTCTGGCGTTTACATTCCACGGCAAAGTACATAACTACCACTCTGTTATTATAGTTGGTACTTTTCTCAAGAAAAACATTTAGAGGGTTGGCTTTGCTTCTGATGAAAATGTTTGTAGATGTGATTGTTTGAATGTGCAAAACAGTAGGAAAATAAATAGTTATACAAATGTGAATACACCATATAAAAAGTCATTGGTTTTATCCAATTTCAAGAAAAACAATGTTCACTGTGATTGACTGACAACCAGTCGTGGTTGTTGTCTGCCTGTCTGTCACCAACTCTGAAAAGGATAAGCGGTCTCGGAAGTAAATATGATGAAAGTATTTTTGTGAAAATACAAAATGAATGAATGAAATACACAAAACAAATATAAATAGGGTTCTATAAATTGATTTAAACATTGCATCATCATTTTGTTAAATTCCACACTTGTATGAAATATATGGATTACATCAATAATTCTTAAAAAAAATAAAAATAAAAGGAAACAATCCATTTTAATATATCAGAAATGTTTATCTTAGAAGAAAAAGGAAAAACCTTTCCACCCACCCAAGCCTTTAAACTACAATTTCGATTTACTCCAACTACTCTTATATTAAATAATTTAATGAAATATTATAAACCACCTGCTTTACATCCAATAAAGGAGACACAAATCTTCATGCTACTTTCAATAGTCCGCCTGTCATAAACATGGAATTGAATGGAATTCTTTATGCTGCCAACAATATACTCGACATTTGGACTCACCAGATGGCATGTGCAGGGCCTTCGTGCTCCCTATGGAAATGGTCTTCCTCCTTCTGTTGATGACATCACATATCACCTCCGGCCTTCTGTTTCCTCTTCCGGTCAGCTGACGTGCATCCACTTGTACCGTACTGTCTCTAGTGACCCTCGATCCGTTTCGAGATATGACTGAATGTACTTGTTTCTTCTGCTCTAATTCAACAAAGTGACAAAACATTAGTATGAGCAATTAGTGGTTTTTTTTGTTTTTTTACCAACAAATTCCTACCCATAAGTAAAGTGCAATATCTCCCGTCATTTTTTTGAATGGGAGCTTCATGAATGGGCATAGAGAGAGAGCTGGGTGTTACTCAACTTTTTGACAGATTGCAAGCACAAGCAGGAGGTAAGCAGCTTGTGATGCAAACATGTGGAACATGTTTGGAAAAGTCGGAAGGATGTACAAATTAATGAGGGAAGGGGAGAAATATGTTCTTCCCACTGTTTTTATTATACTCAGAAAGATGCTTGGGGTTATCATAAAAATAGAGCAATGATCTCACACTGAGTAGAGTAGAAGCATGAGAATATTGTGCGCTAAAACACAATTTTCATTTGAAATGATTGACAACTGAGCCTCACCTGACTGTTTCATCTCAAGATTGAAAATGAGCCTCTGGCATTTACATTCCATTCTTCAGAACTATTGCTTTAGATGGAAAGGGTTTCAGTTTTATTTGTAGGCATTACTGAGAAAAGTCGTGGCTAAGTGACTGATGCTTCATGGACAGGGCTGCATTTTTATAAATTTCATATCATCACGAGGTGTGGTACTTGTTCAAATGATTACAAAAACTGTTCTTTTGCCTGATTTTGAAGTCATACAATGTAAAATGAGTTCATTTAATCCACATTTTTTTAAGACAGCGCCACACAAACTTGTCAAAATGGCTGAAGCTGCGTCTTTAACTTCATCTTCCGTCATTGTTACATTCTTACTTTAACTTTCTGTTCACTTCTTCAACTTGCAAACCAAAGCGGAGAAGGAAAAGCCAGTCTCTGTTTGGATGCTGTCATAGACATTTCACCGCAGTTGATTTTTCTTTTTGTTTGATCTCTGTGCACCCTGGTACCAAATGGCCTTCGGACCAATTTTGCAGTATAACCTTTTAAATAACAAATATCCAAACACAAATGACGCATCAACACATATAAGAAGTCATAGCCATACTCAAAATTCAGCAAAAAATTAGTTACCGAAGATCAGTTTGGCAGCAAAATTGTTATTTGTGTCTTGTAATCAAATCTACATGACTCTCTGTATGCATGCCTCACATTGCCCTCATTGGAGGCCAAGACATACACAACAGAAGCAATGCGTAGACCTTTGAATTAATAAACTGAAACAATCCCAAGACTTGATTTGATACCTTCCATCTGAGTAATAACTGTATTAGACAACAAATTATGATTAAGTTAGAGCTTGCAATGCTTTAATATATAGCAACAAAGTTTCCCATTGTTTGCTAAGTGGCCGAGTTCCCTTCCTTAACTCCAAAAAAGCTGCTTCTACCCTTAATGTCCTCTGTTTATCCATTACTAACTCCAAATCCTGACATATCTACATTTGTAATAGCTAACGTAGGATTTGTCTGCACTCAAAATGAATTCACGGGGGATTTTCCAGATTTTTCCAAATGCTTTTTTGATGCTCAATCTAAGGACAGAGATATTGAAAACAGACAAATGGGCTCATCAAGCCATGGTTGGAGGTCAAATGTCACTGACAAGGAAGAGCGATTCCCTCATGCTCATTTTTCGGCTCTTTCTGTGTGATTAATTCATGTTTGACATGACACTGAGGGCTTGAGTCAGCCTGCTGCCACACAAAGACCCTACAGTGCACTCAATATTATTCAGTACCCAGTCCGATGAGATCACCACAATGCTATGTCTGCCTCACACTAAAGTATTCACTGAGAAACGTTCAAGTGGTGTCACTACACTGTCAAATTTTAACTGATGCTGCACACAGTAAGGCTAACAAATACACAAATAAACCCAAAAGGTATGTGTGTAAATATACGTATCTACACACAGTAGTTGAACCAGACCATGGGGGCTTGGACTACAAGGAGTGCATGAGGATGTTCTACATCATGGCTAAAATGTTCTGTGTCTGGTTGCGAGACGTGTGGATGATTTCAGTTTCAAGTTGTCACCTGATTTGTGTGAGTATGTAGGTTTAACAAATGATGACTGAATATGATATTACTCATATTCTTATTGGAACTCAAAGTATCTTGTCTGTATAAGAAAGTGAGTCAGTTGAATTTACAGAATACATGCATGGTCAGGATGGTACCGCCGCTACCTCAATTTGAGCCAGGAAAAACCCTGTATATAGCCAGTAGCTAGCTGTCAACAACATTAATAATAATAACAACAATAAACAATAATAATAATAATAATAATGCACCAAAAGTTGCTTTTGAACTGTGGATACTTGTATGTTTTTGTTTAAGCCAATGAAAGAAACAAGGAACCTGGAATCCAATAATTAGCTCTGTCGGGTGCTTTATATAATTGTCCTTTGAAGTAGTATATTCTGTACACCAAAAATAGAGGCATAAAGATGAGGGTGCAATAAAACACATCTGGCGGTCCAGTTCCTTGCTCAAGGGCACTTTGTCGATGTTTGGGAAGAAGGTAAATCAACCACTGCTCAGCCCATTACATGTCCAAATACAATAAACTGGAAAGGAGATTCACTCTCAGTATACTCTGGTTGTTGTTATTGTAGTTAGATGTTTTTTTTTTTTCTGACAACCTCTAGCAAAATAACAGGATTTAAAAAAAAAAAAAAAAAAAACCTCCCGGTTGTCTGTTGTCGAAAAATTGCTTTCTCTCGCAGGTGATATATTTACAAAATAAAAAACAAAAGGGCACAAGAACAAATGGTCCACCTCATTATCGTATAGCGAAATTAGTCATAATATTTGGCCTTTCTCTGTATTGATTGTTGTAAATAAACAGTAAAGTTCTGAATGCTCAGAACTCAATAGTGCGATTTATGAAATCAAACAGTTTATATGGAGCATAGGATAACCTATTGTTGCAGTTAAGTCTCCTGTTTTTTGTCCTCTGCTGCGAAATCTCACATCTCAATCTGTAGCAGCGTTGCTTGAATGTATCCCATAATGGGGTCACAAATAAGCAGCATGGTAATGATAGCAGGGTGCATAATAACACAGCTAATTATACATCTTTGTGTCACCAGTAATGACCTGTCAATCATTTTGACCAAATGCTCATTTTCGTGGAGGTACCGAGAATTCATTATGTTTACAGGAGCAGTATATTACATTCATGCACCATTATCCCACAGTCTAGTTTGTCCACAATGTTTTCCATATGCAGCTTGACAATGGCCTCGATTCATCACGGCTACTGAGCTACAAAACACACATCTCACCAACGCAGTGTTTCTCTATGGGGACAACCGCTCCTTTTTCCTCACCCACCTGATGCTCCACTTCTCAGAGTACGTACTTTTAACTACAGGAACCAAAACAAAGGCACTCAAGATGTCATATTTTACAATGTTAAAATTTTCCATACCTGCATGTCTATTTCAGGGATGGGCAATGGGTGGCTGGTTGACCAAACCTGTGGAGGACCATAATTGCCGACATCCAAAATGAATAAAAGTGAAAATAAGAACAAGTATAGATATAAAAAAAATTATAATAATAAATTTAAAAATATCTTAATTGATTCTTAATTGTATTTATGCATGCATTTTTTTATTTATACTTATTAATTATTTATGTATCATTTGAGTTGCTATTTCTTTTTATATTTTTACTTTTGTATTTCTTTTTACTTACTTTACTCTATATATATATATATATATATGAACAACTGTTTTGGCGTGTAATGTTAGGTTGGTCTCCTTACGCCGTAAGGCTTACGGATTAACAGGGTCACGACGAGAACATTCCTATCACTTTTTTTGGTTCTTTTATCACAAACAATTTATTTTAGGTTATATTACCTGACATGTTTCGGCATGTACTTCCGCCTTCATCAGATGCCGAAGATGTGATAAAAGAACCCAAAAAAGTGATTGACAAGGGAAACAAAATGAACTTAGTACAACTACAATGAGAACGTTTCTAACTTGACCCCAATGGCAGTTATTTTATACGTGAATCCAGGGGGTGATGCTTGACCATGATGATCAACCATGGATGGCAATGCTCCAAATCTTTTAGTCACACTATTTAGAACGACTTTCGGTCATTCGTGATCAGTCACCGATTGATACAGAGAATCCCTGATAATTTTTGGTAAGCATCATCCACCGGAGTGCATCAATCAACACACCTATTTCAGCTGTCGTGCAAGTTTAACAAAACAATGTGTTTCTAACAAACAAGATAAAATAAGAAAGGTAAAACAAACATTCTTAACAACTAACATGCACACAGCAAACAATTTCTCATTTTGGAACATGAAATTGAGAAAAAATATCTTGAACCGTAAAACATTATGGGAGAAGTCTGCGACATGTTTTCTGTCACCTTTTCAGCACATTGACGTCAAAAATAAAATGTTAAATGTACCATTGGGAATGATGGTGAATTTATGGTTGAAATTCCTGCGGGTCTTTTAATGAGGAAAATGTAGAAATTTTGGGACCTGTCAATTTTGGGCATGTTGAAGGAAAATTAGAAAATCATTGCAGTCCACGGATGTGAAAGCCCCCGTGACTGGGTTTGCCTTGGGCCCCCAAATGACAACACCCTCTGGGTAAGGCTTAACGTCACATGTAAAATGCAAAGAATGCTGCACCTCACAAAGACAAAGCTTACATAGAAGGGGTAGGTGGGCCGCCCTGAGTCCAGTAATAATGTTTTGCAGTGCAGGGGGCAGCTCTGCTCCTCCAAGAAAACAGACAAGCCGGTTAGACAGACGTATTGTTGGCTGTTTCAACACCAGAGTTTTTCTTGTTTTTATGTTCACTTGTGGCGGTGGTGGTGGTGTGTGTGTGTGTGTGGGGGGGGGGGGGGGGGGGTGGATTTGTCAGGCAGGACACACCCACTTAAAAATAAAAATAAATAAATAAATAATTTGTACTCAGATATACTTAGGTGTCTTATGTGGATGCTTCAGTTACTGATTCTGTACCGACCTTCTTTCTACAGTGACCTCGATGTACACCACTTTGTGCACCCTTCAGTCCTAGCATGTGTCAACTCAAATGAGTATGTTGATCAAAGATTGGCTCCAGGTTTAATCAGATTTCCCCACGAGATAAAGCATACTCACTTTAAAAAGAAATATAAATATAAAATGTTTCTCGATTGAACAGATAGGTCCGGACATTTGTAGATGTTTTAAATTTTTTTTTTTTTTTTTATGTGTATGTAAAATAGTTTGTTCTAATAATAAACTAATGAATAATAATAATAATAATAATAATAATAATAATAATAATAATAATAATAGAAAATTAATTTAAAAACATTTAGATTTTTATTTTTCACAATAAATTGATGAAGCAATTATTTAATGTAGAGGTGCAGATACATTGATCAATCAAACAACTCATTGATTATCAATAAGAAAGTTATCGGTGGAAAAAGGTACCTAATAAGTGTAGTGAAAGTCATGGTCATTTTAGAATTGCATTATTTCAAATTAACTTAATTGTAAACTATCAACCAATTACTTAAACAACGACAACAATATTTAATGCATATTTAACATAGATTAAACAGTTAACAATGTAAACTTGGTAGCTGTAATAATATTACTGAGGCTGAGATGGTGTTTGTAACTGTTTGTATTGATGTCAAATTACATTCTACACAAAGAGAGGGATAGGGAATTATAAGTTTAATTTGAATGGCAAAATTCAAAATAATAGTGTGCAAATGAAAAAGGTTGTTAACCCTGGATTTTAAGCAATACGAGCACTTCGTTGCAAAGCAGTTTTTTCATTACTCATCATAACCCCTGTATAGCTACAAAATCATTGGATAATCATTTTGGATGTTGTTTGGATGACAGCTGTGCACAACTCTTTATTGCAATGAACTACAAAACAAACAGAAAGATAACATTGGGTCTGTGGCTTGTCTTGTGATCAGTGAAGTGTATTGCACATACTCAAATGTTCTCAAGCACAGTAAAAGCATTGTCATTCATTTTAAATGGTGTAACAATGAATTCTTGTGTACTGCTAATCTGCATTTGCACACTGTTTTTTTCATATTTACTGTAAGTCAAATAGGTTTAGAAGCACTGTACTTTCAGTTGCTTGTTTCTTATTGATAGTCAGTATAAAGGAACACAGTATTTTGAGTAAGAGTGCATAATCGGGGAAGAAGTGATAATAATGCAAACAAAAAAAAACACAACACAAAGCAAACATTTAAGCTCTCATTCATTATCATTATGTATCATTTTTACGAATAAAGTGACAAAAATTTTATATTTCAACTACATTCTACTTATTCAGATTGCTGGTGCTGCACACTCATAAAGTATATGTAAAAAGCATAACAAATAAGGCAAAGCCAAAATTCTTCTCATGGTGTCAAAGTTGGGCAGCTCTCTTTTTTTTGGGGGGGGGGGGCAGAAATGCCTACCTCAGTCCTTCACAATAAAGAAAAGTACAAGATGGCATCTACACTTCCAAGTCTGTATTGCTTTCATCTTACTCCAGCACATGATCACACAAGCACTGCTTGTGTGAATACGTCTCTGAACCACACAAGTCTGTGCTGGTGTGCCCACAATTTGGTTGGTTGCTTGACAAGCTCTAGAACAGGTTCTCAGCCATGGCAGTGAATGGTGCAGGAATCTCCGCAGTTTATCAGTTCCTCTCTAAATGTATGGCAGTATTTGACGGACATTCACACACGATTAAAAGAGTCGGGCCTGTTTCTTTAGCTCGTTCCTCTTCCATAAGGCCAACCTGTCGAAATCCTCGATGCTCATGCCGAACACTTGGACAAACTCTTCTGGGGAGAGGTGACGCTGGGACAAAGAAGGAAAACCCCTTTAACATGTACCGCCTGTTTTAATTTCTCAGGTAAAATTTCTTCGATCTGGGCGAGCAACACTTGAGTTAGTGCAAAGTCCAATGCTGACTGTTTATTCTTCTTCTTATTATACTATTATTTCCTTAGGATATATTCTTTTTTTAGAAGGAAGAGTACAATTTACCTCCAGTCTGGATCTCTCGACATCTCTGGGAAGCCTGTTTCTCCCTCTGGTGGTGACAATAAGCGCTTCGTAGGGATAAATCTACAAGGGAATTCAAACGGGCCTAAAAATCAGATGTCTCATCTTCATTACCATTTGAATAATTCAAAATATCTCAATAGAATTAAGTGTAAAGAGCTTACCTTGTATTCCGCTGTAATCCAAATAAAAGATAGTTAAGTTAGTGCAATTGATAGTGCTTGATTCAAAAAAAGATTCACATGCTTAAAAGATCTTTCCATATACCTCTGCTTCCCCAGTTGAGTTCATTACTACTGTCGTACTGGTACTGGTAGTAATCGGCACTTTGAGGCTGCAGGTGATTTCGAGTAAAACAGGATCAGTTCATCAAGTCATAAAAACAAAATACGCTCAAGTAAAAAAATGTGAGACAGTTCGAATGGGATTACTTTTTGGAATATTTTTTCAAGGCGATCAAATTTTGCATATTTTCAGGAAAATGTGTCTCACCCGTTGTATGCCATTGCGTCCATAACCGGGAAGTGAGGCAGACTTGCAAACAAAATCTAAAATAAAAACATGAACATTTAAAAGAATTACAGTGGTACAATATCATTCATTTTCCCAGGTTTGACACATCAGTCCTGCTCAAGACATGTTATGGAAATATAACATCAGTGACAAACTACTGCCACAAGACGGCGCTCACTAGCAACAAATATTTGAGGGTGCCTGTAGTACAGTACAGTAGAGTTATCTGAAATGCCAACATTTCTCCATGACAATGTTATATTTTAAAAATGTTGCTATTCAAATGAATGTGAAATTTGCACAATTGCTGTGTGTTTATGTTGCTAATTAAACCAATCTACTCACCACTATCAGTGCTGTACTGGGATCGGGGAGCTGTGAGAAGCAAACAATGAGAAGATTATAAGTACTTCTTAACTGCACAAATAAAAAAAAAAAGAACTCAAATTTACACAGTAATGAAATGTTTTATTTTTATTAAAGCTTGGGAGGATCACACAGCATCACAGGCACGATATGGAAGAAAAAGGCCCAGTAAGGAGAGGAATCAAACAGGAATCAAGAGCGAGAACCAACAGAGTGCTGTCCCCTCCCATTTGAGAAAGAGCTTTAATGAGAGATCTTACAGCTCATAAATAAACCAGGCTATGCAACACCAGCTGTGCACAGGGGAATGAGTGGGTTTCATATACACATGAATGGATGCATGAATACGCAGAGTGATGAAGAATAGTAGCATGTAGAAACGCCACGTCTGGGGCGAGGAAGAAGTCGGAGGAGGACGAGAAGGGAGATGACGAAAGCGATGGTGCATGCAAGTGAAAAGAAGCACTTTGGTGGGGATAAAGGGAAAGCGGATGAAGACAAGCTACAATGTGAATGTCAAGAGCTACAAAAAAGAGATTCAAATATTGCTGGGCAATATGGAAAACGTTTTCTGTCACAATGTAAACCAATTTATACATACCGCCAAACAGATATTTCAAGTTATTTATTTTAAAGAAATGATACACCATATTACAGATACCGATCTTTTCTCACTTTAATTTCAAGTCAATTTCACTTTAATTTTCAGAAGACCTGAATAAGGACTATGGTATGGGAACTTTGCTGACAAAAGAAGATGCAGTGTTTTTGAGAGAAGAAAAAGACCGTCCTTATGAAGCCTACTCGTATTTCGACTCAGTAGCTAAAGATACTGGGGTGTCCATGGAGGACAACATTATTGACTTTGAGCAAAGATATCAAAGAAGTACAACATAACGTGACCTGACGCTACCTGACCATATCATTGACTTTGAGCAAAGATATAGAAGAAGTACAACATAACGCTACCTAACGCGGTGCTCGCTTTCAAGCTTCTGGACACGGTGTGCCTGAAGGAGAAAGCCAGAGAGCTAGCTTTGGCCGTGTGTAAGAAGCTCACATTTGCACCCATGAAGTCTATTCAAAAGGATTTTTGGAGGGAAGACAGGAAGTGGAACATGCAATAGGAACAAAGTCAAGATGCTGCGTTTTTCACAAAGCAAAGACCGTCAGGGCGTTTCAAGCGGAGCAATGGCTTTATCGTCTCAGAGCAATCCCACCCAGACAGCAGCCAGAACTAGGCACCAATCCACTCAATAAGTACGGTAGGCACACCAGATGTGTCAGAGCACGTACCACTGGGCTAAAAACTGTCCTCAGCGCAAAAACGAAGTAAAGTTGACTGAAGATAAGAATGTGGACGAGTGTAACAACCCTGTCACTAAAGTGACACTCAGAAATCTTTCTAACAGAGTCTTTGGGATCTGTTATCATTGAAACTGAGGTCAAGTTAGGAACGTTCTCGTCGTGACCCTGTTAATCCGTAAGGAGACCAATCCTAACATCGCACGCCAGGACAGTCCAACCGGTTGCGATCTTGTGGCTGGTAAAAGGATAAACCCTCGGCTTACTGATAACTTGGTGGAGAGGGCGCCCAGACCATCGAGCATGTCCTCAGAGAATGTGAATCGGAACACCCTGGAATGGTTGGCTGTTTGGCGTGATGATCATTGAAACTGCATGTACACGCACTGTCTGTGACCAAAGGTGGCTGGACAACGATGTGAAGAATCTAAGTAAGAGCCAAATGAAGAAACTGATACAGACTCTTAAGCTCTCAACCATTCAGATTTGGAGACGGTCAGGTTGTGTATTCCAAGAGAAAAGTGAAAATTCCAGCACAACAGGTGCAAACAAAATATCACATTTAAACTGAAGTGGTCCCAGTTGATATTGCTTTTTAGAGCAAAATGTCCCTTAAAAAAGCTGGAACTGTGTTAACCATAGAGAATAATAAAGTCGGCATGTTCAAGCAACAGGTGCCTCTTGAGATCACCGGTTCTGGTCACTATTGTGTGGACATTAGAGATGTACATTTTGGAGAAAACTATAAAAATGATGATGTCCTGGTTGTAACTGCAGACATGTCCAAGAAAAATGATGATGTCCTGGTTGTAACTGCAGACATGTCCAAGAAAAAGAGGAAAGTTCCTCTGAAACTACATAAGCAATTTGGCTATGCCTTTGCAGAAGCTCATCCAAAGCTCTGGAAATACTGATCAGGACTATTCTGTCATCCTACAGTAGATTACTAAAAACTGTGAAATATACCAAAGATACAGTCGGACTAAACCCAAGCCACCAGTTGGGTTGCTCCTACCGTCCGAGTACAATGAGACTGTGGCAATGGATCTTCATGAGCTGGAACTTGATGTATGGTACCTCCACATCATTGACCACTTCACACGGTTCAATCAGGCCATCAGAGAAAGTCAACTTTTTCATTCATTCTTGGATAAGTATCCCTGGAGCACCAAAACGGATCCACACTGGTAGAAAACCTCAATATCGAGACAAAGTTTGATCAATGTGTAACAGCGCACACCAGCTTGTTTTTGGTCAAAACCTTAATCTCTCTTCTGTATTAGTTGATAAACTACCTGCTTTGGAGGGAAATACTCTGAGCACTAAAGTAGGTCAGCAAATATCAGCATTACATGCAGCCAGGAGAGCTTTCACCGAGGTAGAATGTTCTGAAAGTATGAGAACAGCACTACAGTACAGAGTGGAAAGGTCCTGCTGTAGTTATTAGACAGGATAGGTCTTGTGGTGTTTATCAGACATGAAGGTCTTCTTATACGTGGGCACCAGTCTAGGTTGAATAAAGTTAAAGTATGTTAGTGTTAAGTAATAGATAAATAATGTTAACAAGCTCTTATAGGCCAACTAAATAAAACAGGTCTGTTGGTCAGTGGCTAAATCTCAGGTGGCAGATTGCCTGACAAAAAAAGGGAGCTTCACCACTCATGCTTCTCAAAGCTTTAGATGAAGACTCATGGTTACTGTAATTTCTGGTTTTACTGAAGTAACCTTTTGTTTTATGGTTCAAAACGGTCCACTTCAAATGTTCTGTGAATCTTTTTTTTTTTTTTGGAGAGAGAGGCAGATTGTTAATTTCCTGTGCAATGCATTGTGGGGGAAGGTGGGCCCACGGTAGTGTTTTCAGTTGAGTTCTGTCTGTGAATGATGAACAGCAACCCCCCCCCCCCCCCAGTAAACCACAAACTCAGTGCTGACCTGTATCTACACCCCAGCTCCAAATAATGATATTGGAGATTAAATTAGATTTTATTAAAAATAGATTAGATTAAAATAGATTTTTTTTGTGTAATCCTGCTAATTCTACTTGTCCTATATTTTATAGTTTAGTACAACCTCAAAGCTGGAGGTAGGATGAGACGGACACTTGGTACTGGTACATTCTGGAACCTGTCACGCCATATGGGAAGTGGGTGCATGAGGGGAGCAAGGTGCTTGCTTACATCCATTGATAGTGTTGTTGTAAGCCGTGGAACCATAGCCTGGAGTGTTGAGGGTTTCCTTGCTCCCGCTACGAGAATTCCTTGCACTGCCCCAGGGGTCGTTGTCATAGGAACCAGATCTGGCTTTCATCTCCTCCTTTAAGATCATCCTTCCTATGCCACTCCCAATCTGAATATTTGACGTGCAGAACACAAGTAGTGCAAGAGGAACAAACAAAGGGGATGGTTTAGGTACCGTTGCCTAAAAGATGCATAATTTATGCTGTTTCTGACACTATGTTGAAGTAAAGGGGGAAGCGAATAATGACGCTCTTACTCTTTGAAGATTGTGACTCCAACTCTCTTCATCTCCTCCTGTTGAGTACCTTCTCCTTGGTACCCGATAGGCTGAGCGGCAACACAGATAGATACAAGACATTGCCTTATGAGTGAAAATAAACTCAAGCATACTCTGATGACTTGAGCCCAGAGGAGGCAGTAAACCATATGGAGTGAAATGTGTCTTCCATACCCCTGGGGGAGCTGCTGTATGGGTAGTAGTCACACTCGGACTGGGGGTATGACTCAGGGGAGTAGGTGGACAGGCTTGAAGATCTCAGGATATCCTCGCTGGTCCTACTTTTGGTTGCTGTGTTCAAATGATTGTCTGTGGAAAAAGAGAGGCATTTGGGAGAGAAAGGGAAAGCAAATAAAAAAAACATACTGTGTACCTGATCATAGACCGATCAAACCGGACAATCTGGTCTGTCAAATGTTTCAATAGCAGTCTCTCTGAATTAGTAAATTTGCCGTGCCCATATTAGTCATCTGAAATTTGCTTACGTCTGCTATTGCCACTTTAAATATTCAAATACCAGCTGAGAAATGGGGCTGCAGCCATAAAAACAGAATGAAAATAGATGTGTCACAGTGTTTTTGCTGAGATGAATAGGATTTCTACAAATTTAATTATGCTCCGATTCGTACCAGAAAATTAATTTCAGCTTGTATGTGTGTGCGTGTATGGCTTGCAAAAATAGTTCCAGCACTTGTGACAAAAGCATTACGTGGCATTATCTGTTCTCACATTCACGCCTGCCTGAGGAGTGACTTGCCAAGGCCTGTAGATGGCTCCTTAAGACAGGGGCAGCAGTGAAACACAAAATAAATGTAGCTGTGTGCTGTTTTAGATGGTGGCCAACCTAAGAAAGCAACAGCTCACGTCCAAAAGTTGCCTTTTTAAACGAGACAGTAGGTTAAACAAATCTGAGTTGCACAAAAGGTTCTTAATTAAGTGCTGCAATGAGCTCTGAGGCAACATTTAGGTTCTAAATTTTGTTTCCTTTTAATTCTGTTACACCATAAAGTCACAGGCACACATATGTTTAGATCCAAACCAGGTTTGTGTTTCAAATGTCAATCAGGTACCTGCCAAAGTGAGACTTGAAATGTACATGTAAACAATGAAATGGAAATTGAATTTGGCTGCTTGGGCTTTTAAGTTTAGATTTGTATTTCAGCAAATTCCTCAACACAGGAACATGAGATGAGAGGAGATTTTTTGGAAAGAAAACCGTTAATAATTGTCCTTCACAGCCACATTCACTTCCCTACGTCATTTTTCGGGGAGATCAATGTTTGAGCCAACAGCAAGAAAATAAGCTTCTTTAACCTGAGTCCGATACTGGCCCAGCCTGAGGCAGGCAGTCATTTCATGAGTGTGAAGCAATCACATTGATGCCACTCCGCACAAAAGCACAGTCAATGGAAGTCAATGAGGTTGACATGCAGCGTAATGTCAGATGGATCGCCCCATCACTGTGGGCCAGTAACCATGCCGGCCGGCCCTGATCCATGATGCATTGAATTCCAATCCACACAATGCATGACACTAGCATCGTCATCTTCGGGACACACACTTTCCACTTGCCTGACGCCACATTCACAAGTACACAAGTATGTTCACAGTAAAGTTGTGTCGGCTGTACTGTGCTGACATGGAGCTCCCAAAACAAGAAGAGAGACAGACATGAATATAATCCATGGACCGATTGAGTGAAACAGCAAGTACAAGGGAGATTACTTACAGTGGCAAGGTCACCGGGTTAAATGGAGCAGGATGTGGAGGGTAGTGGGAAAAAAAGTGTGATTGGATGCAAGAAAAAAGAGGTGGAAAGAAAAGGGAAATGTTACTGGAGCACCCCTGTGGGACACTGTGGGACATTTTATCAAGATATTTCCGTAGGCTATAAGTGGCTCAAGTTCTCAGAAAACTGACTGATATGAAATCAAATAAACATGTTTGTTAAGTAATACATAACGGGCTTGTAATCCAAAACCATGCAAATCTTGGGGATTTGGTCTCACATCATATTTCTTTATGTTAGGTTACGTAGATATTTCATGGTTTGAAAAATCGGATTAGTGCAAAAACAGATTACAGCCTGTGATGTAATTAGCATCCTTTTTACGGACAGAAGTGTTGGTACACAAGTTGACAAAATTCACAAAGTGACCATGAAAGCCAACATGCACAAACACGGAACTAACGACAAGGCCACTTGCTAAAACACTGTGCTAATGTAATATAGCTGTTGATAGTGAGTATTTCTAGTAGAACATTCTGGTCAAGTTGAATTTGTAAGACAGTAGCATCTTGAGAATACAACAGCTTCCGGTGGATTTATGCCCAATAGTGGTCAACAGTCTAGGTTGAATCATAATAATCTCTATCGTGATTTTATACTTTACAATAAATACTAAAAGTTATTTGTGTTTCCCCACACATTGGAACGTGTTGGCTGAGCAGAGTTGACTTTCTCCAAGGCCTGTGGCAAAAACGCACCCGTAAATCAAGTCTCACCACTCATATATGAAGGAAGTCAAATTGCTGTTAGCATTTGCAAGCTATGTTTTGTTTTTAGATTGCTGTAGTTGAGATAACAATAACTAGAATGTCAATACTAATCCATAGTTGGTCCTAAAGGTCTGTTGAAAGACATCAACATGGTTGTCAAAGCACAGCATGACTACACTGACAGGAGGACAGGCAGGCTAAGGCGGGGCTAACTGCACTGTACCCGTTCTCTTATAGATGGGAGGCTTCTTGTAGATGTTGGGCTCCCCTGTGGCTGAGGAGAGAAAGAGGAGATGGGAAATTGAAACGCAGTGGCATAAAAGAGGAAAGGCTAGAGGTCGTGACTTGCTATTAGAACAATGGGATGAAGAAACGGGGAGAGGTTGCGAAGCATGATTAAATCAGGTCAAGTATGGTGCATGAGAGGATAGACCAAAAGGGATTCTCTTTTGTATAACAAGACTCCTTTTACATATTATTCACATCCCGTCAGTTCCGAGGAACCTGATGTTGTTCCTCCGAGTGATTAGTGGCTCGTGTGATGAAGTAGTGACGAGTCCTACCAGGTACATGAAAATGTTTTGGGGGCTGGATGAGGGTTGGTGTGTTGGACCGTCCCTCTTGGCCGTAGTATGGTGAGCTCCTGCCACTCTCGGATCCTATAGTCAATCATACCAAAGCATTGATGAATATGAGGGGGTCCATGAGGGGAAATGAAAAATGACACTCATTTAGCAGTTTCAAAAGTCAGCTAGTAAATTCCACATGTTTATTTATATACATATACACACACATATTAGCGCATTTGCATTCACATTGACTTAAGTATCGATTTTTAAATGCTCACCAGGGTAAGCGAAGTGCTGAGGCGACCGAGGCGTAATGGGTGACATGCCTTGACGAGTGTAGGTTGGGGAGTCAATGTAACCTGGACTGGAGCATCGCCTCTGCTTCATGTCCACGCAGTTGTAGTCCTTGACACATGAGATGACATGATAAAATAAAAACACAGAAGTGGTTGAGAAAGCTCTTAAATGGTCTTCCTGTAACAGTGCAAAGAGGAATGCCCACCTGAGAATAGGGAGAAAGTGTCCCAAGTGACTGCAAAATCAAAGAAGGCAGACATGTTATTTTTAAGTCCAAACATCTTATCACAAGATCAAAATAATCAATACAGATTAAGTATGTACAGTTGTGCTGCCCCTTGGCAGGCTTCCATCAATCAGAACAAAGCAGCTTTTGTAGCCAAGATGAGATGCATACTTTTAAACAGGGTGAATTTGATGACTTTATAAAGAGCTACGATCAGGGAGGTTTGTATTCATTTGAAATAACACAAATTCAAATTGGAGACGTTGGATAAACAGGACAGTGAATTCTATTTGAATACATGTTTAAGTGGCCATATTACAAGTTGCAGTTGTTTGATTTAATCATGTAAAGTATTCCATTTCATAAAACCCCAATAAAAATGCAATGTGAGATGTGCAACCCACAAGCATTTTTCCTCGTGTGGAAAAACTTAAAGTTTCTCCTTAAATTACAGACCAGTGCCACATTTGGCCTGGAGTGTGTAGCAGTTGTACCTCCCCATAGCTGTAAGTCAAGTCTAGCCTGTCATCAGAGGTGTATCTCTGGTAGGGCTGGTATGAGGAGCATATGAGGTCTGGATGCTGGACTTCATATATGGCCTTGATCTTTGGGAGGGCAGCTAGGTCCTTATAATCTAGGAACTCATTCGCCAATCTGGCCTGGAGAGAGGACAAACACACATACAACCACCAACACAGACACAACAGCAACCACATGAACGACACCCAGAAATATGAAGTCCATGAGTGATGGCAAACAGAACATGCAGCAACAGAGAACTCAAAGCAGATGCATGAAAGCCTGTGCAAGCACCTGTTTAATTGCACACCAATGTGTGTGCATGCATCTGAAGGCTTTGAGGAGTTGTTGACCTTCAGGAAGAAAGACAGCTAGAGTGCGGGAGGGGGAGAGGAAACATCATGGAAGCCAAGTGCGCTTACACTGCATTTGTCCCTCATCCATCACCTTAACCACAAAGGTCATTGATTAAGAGATGAGAGGCAAGTGTGGCCGAGCAGAATGGATTGAGACCCCCACTTGCACGCAGGACCCGCTTGCGCACACTGACAACACACAGCAACACTCAGCACTTCGCCATGCAGAATGCCATAACACATACACTATAGAAATGGAATTCTGGAAAACAGTCATCACTGCTGACTACTTGGGTGACTTTATTGAGTCCTAAGTATACGAAATAGCATGAACAACTTACTGTATGTCTGACAAGCCACAATATTCTGCAATCAAACTTTGTGTCTAATATTTTGCCTATACAAATACAATAACCATTAGTTTAGGAAAATGGCCAATTGGTGCATCAAGAGCTCGTACAAAAATGGTGAGCTGAAATACTCCGCAGAGGAGATGCAGATGAATGAGCAAAGAAAGTGAACAGGCCATGGGACTGAGCAGCAGCCCTTGGGTTAGTGTCAAACACTCTTTTCACGGATAGTCCTTTAGTGCTTTTGTGTTCTTATTTAAGTCATCTCGATGTGCTGGTGAAAGCAAGGGGGTCTAAAAGATGCAAAGACAATTGGCTACTTACACAAATAACTCTATTAGGAGAACCAATGGAAGAGCCTGGAGGAGAGATGGAGGTCTCCGACAAGCGTCTGTGCTGTGAGGTAGCGACAAACCAAACAAAGTACATATTATTGAGAAACCCACGATTTAATTTTTAACCCAACCAATTAAAATTTCAAGACTTTCAATCTCACCCTGAGCCTCCGCTCTGCTCTTGCTGCTTGCTTGCATAATGGGTGCCACACCTCGCATCCTGAAGTTAGAGTGAAGGACAAAGGTGAATATGGACAGATGAATAGGATTTGCATCACGTCTCACCTGTCAGATACATTTCCTCTCCCTCTTTGAACATCATGTTACAGCGAGCACAGCGGGCACAAGTTGGATGGTAGTGCTTCCCTCCAGCCTGAAAGAGAAGAGAAGAACAAACATTCACAACAGATTTAACCATAAACACCATCTCAAAGGAGGCATGTTATGGAGACTTGACTCCTTAATGCACACAAATAGTTGAGTGTCTGGGTGGGGGGAATCCATCCACCCATCAAGTATCAAATTAAACATAATTTATCTACCCTGTTCTGAAAATATGCCTGCCATTATCAAACAAGCCACAAAACTACGCACATTGTTACTTGAAGCCAAATATTAAGATGACCACCAAAGTTAGCATGAGCACAGACTTACTTTCCTTAGCTAGCGGTGCTATGAATGTTAGCTTCTGACAAGCTGCAAATACGAATTTGTTTGACAAGTTGTGTACAGTACATGGTGTGGGAGTATTTGCATTTGGCGATTTGTCTGATGCTTGAACCACATACACGATCTGAAGTGAAAGTGAAAAGGTTCAGCAGCTTATGGTGAAATAAAATCTTCACAAGCACTTAAGTGTTACAAGTGGAAGTTAGGTGTGTTGTCATCATGTATCTATTATTGTGCTTGTTGTTTTAGCAGAATAATGCCGGACATCTTTTATTAGGACAACTGGGAACTGTTGATAAATGCCTAAATAACACTGGGAAGACAATTTTTGTTGAGTTAAATCTGACAGGTGTTTTAAACTAATTTTTGGTCTTTGTTTTTCTCTATCATGTCATATTTTGAGCTATAAGATCCCTGTTTCCTGAGTAAATATGAAATACATGTGTATGTATGTTTATAAAACATAACAGCATGAAAAGAAATATAATTTACAAAGGCATACCCATACTTACAAAGTTAATAGAAAAGACAACACAAATCTTAATTCCTACTATGTTGGCAGGAATTGATAGTGCTGCCCCATTGGGAGCTGCACAGACTCTCACTGAACTGTCTCTACAGTGATAAGTTGCCACGTAGCTGTTGATGAGTCCAATCATAATTAACTACCGTCTTACTACAGCTTATCAGTGGAATTTTGATAATCTGTACGTTAAGATGTAGAGAACATAACGTGCTAGAAAAAAAACTAACAATTTTGAAATCAGCATGAGGATTTTAGTTTGGCAGAAAAAACGTTTAGCAGAAAAAATGTAACTATGTTTTGTTTTTCAAATATTTCTCCAGTGCAATCCTGCTTTAGATGTGTCATCTGTTTAACACATGATCACAATGGCTTCATAGTTCTTGAGACATCATGAGACATCATCTTAATATTGCCTTCTTGTTGGAATAACATGCACGCTCATTCTTCTTCTCCTCCCTGCCAAAATTAGAGAATGTGAGTCAGGCAACGTGAAAATGAGCAAATGTGCAGAAGCGAATGTGGACAATGCACTGTGCATGTTTGTATGCGTGCGCGCACAAGTGTGTCATAAATACGGAAAGAAAAATGTCACCATGCACGTGGTGGCAACGCACCTATACAAACACCACTCCATTTAATTCAGTCTCGTCCTGAATGCAGTTCTCACCGTCACACATACCTCAGTGTACATAGTTGATGTCTGAGGCGTGCCCCCAAACCATCAACTCTACCTTTCTGACACACCGTCAGGGAATTGTTATTTATAGACACACTGCCAACATGTACTGTATGGTGTGTGCCGCAGAGACCTGAGCTGTTTATCTTAATGCATTGACGCAGATCTCATATAGGCTATTGCATGCATGTTAATACGAGCATCGACTTTGAATACATGCATCTGCAGATACTTCTGCTGTCTTTAACTAAAAATTTTCTCTATGATGTGCAGGAAATTGTCTAATGTCATGTTAATCATGTTACTCTGAAGAAAAAGTCAAGAGGGATGCATTTCTGTCTCCTGATTTCCAAGAACAGAGAGTTAATGTCTTTGGTCATATGCTACAGTATTTGCACAACAGCTGAAACCTGAGGCATTAAGAGGCTGTTCTAAATTTAGTATTGAGATTAAATGCTATGCATTTTGACAACACACTTATTTTTGCTTCAAACTTGGACTTCAATTTCACCTTCAGGCAGAGGAGTCTTGTGGTTCGGTTTGTACTTTCTGCTCATTAGCAGTGTGAATGTGAATGTGAATGGTAGTCTTGTCCGTCTCTTTATGTGACCTGTGAGTGACTGAAAATGATTTCAAGGTGTAGTCTGCCCTTTGACTGAAGTTAGATGGCATATGTTCCAACTTCGTACAACCTTGATAAGGATAAGTTGTCTAGTAAATGGACAAATATCACTGATGACCTCCAGTGAGATACGATATATAAGATTAAGTTAAATGCGTTCTACATAATAAGCCCATGAATGGAGCATCAAACTCAGACTGGTGAAAACAATTTGCGTGCACAGGAGCGTTCCTTGAATGAGACATACATAGTATAAGCAGGAATGAGACAGAGGGTGAGAGGGAGGGACTTAGAGATAAAGACTGACATGTCTCTGTGTCTATAAATAACTCAAGAGAGGCACAAAGCACTTTACACCAAACGTTCTGATGAGCAAAAGAGCTCAGGGATAGGAAGACACGGGTGTGTGTGTGTGTGTGTGTGTGTGTGTGTGTGTGTGTGTGTGTGTGTGTGTGTGTGTGTGTGTGTGTGTGTGTGTGTGTGTGTGTGTGTTTGTGTGTGTGCACGTGTGCGTGCGCGTGGGTGTGTGCAAGTGTGTGCGTGCATGTGTGTGTGTGTCTGCGCCTGTGCGTGCGCTTCATCCTAATGTCATAAAACCTTCCAAAGGTATTTAATCAATCTCTGCTAATCTCTTTCATTAGTTCCAATCCAAATGCTCTCATAAATGTTCCATTCAACATTTCAAGTCCATTTGCTCTGGCCTTGTGTTTTTTTTTTAAACCTTTCTGCCCCTATTCTATGTCGATTTCTACCAAAATTCAGTCTTTCTAAATGTTTTACTTTTCAAACAATCAACTTTCTGTTTCTTTAGTCCCGTCTTTCTTTTGATGTGGTGTTTGTGAGATATTTTGACAAAAACAAGGATAATGTAACAATACAGCACTTATGGCACAATAGAAAATAATAATAGTTTTAAGTGCTGAAGGAAAAACCCACAAAAACAGTTTTCCAATGTATTAAGACTAGTGTATGTAATACCAAAAATGTATAATATTTGAAAACAAATAAAAATATTTGAATTCAATACGACTATATATAATGAGTTTAAATATTTTTTGAACCACATAACTACACAAAGCACATGGACAGTATGTTTAATGTTTCAAATTTATAAGGGTACTTGTATTCATGCATCCACTGAGGAAAGGAATGCAAGGTAAAAAAGTATCAATTATAATAAATGATCACGCATATCTGTATTATCATGATTAAAGAAAAAACAATAAAACAATATAGATACATGCACTGAAAACAATGCAACTTTAATTCATCCATCTATTTTCTATTGTACTTGTCTATAGTACTCTCATTACAGTTGCAGGAAATTTGTGTCTATCCCAGCTGACTTTGGGCGAGAGGAAGGGTATACTATGAACTGGACGTCAGTCAATCGCAGATCAAATCATTTGAAAGCTATTTTGAGGGGAGTGGATGGCAGCAGTTACATTTACATACATTTTTGCTCCTCTTATTTATTTATGTATTTATGTATTTATGTATTTATTTATTTATTTATTTATTTATTTATTATTTCTTCATCGCTCTTGTTTATTCATTGTATGTGCCTTCTTGTTTTTACTTTTTGTGTTGTTTTCTTGGATGTTTTGTGGATGTGTGTCTTGGCATATGAAGAAATTGACAATAAACCAGATTTTGACTTTGATCTATGCACAATTGAGTCTTCAAATAACCTGATTTGCATGTTTTTGGAGTCTCAAGAGGAAAGCCACAATACCACAGAGAGACAGCCGAGAATTAAATCCAACCAAAAGGAATAGCACATGGGATACACTTAAATTGACAAAATGTTGATAGTGACCAGGGAGACTAAAAGTTGCAGTGACTATTTTATTGCATTCTCTGCATCTAGAAAGATTATCTTGAATTAAATCTGGATTCCACCTTTCTGCATAGATTTTTTTTTTGTCGTGGGAAAAACTACCACTATCACGAGAACAGAATTCCAGTATGTTTTGTGTCTGTAATGGCACTAAATAACGTAAAACAAAAATTTTAAATGGTTAAAAAGTTTAAAACTCTACCACAGGTTTTGGTCAAACATAGTTTTATAGTACACCAAAACCCCATGACCGACTTTAAACCCTTAAATCCCTAAATAGAGTGGACTAAGCTTGACGAATGCAGATGAATTTTTTTGGTTGAGCATGTCAAAATGTTTATCATAGTCTAATCGTAAGTCGCACGTTCCCCGAGCACAGCGGGGCTTAAACAGAGCCGGGGATAAAATGTGACTGCTCAATTGTGATAAGGCTGATTATTCTCAGTTAGCACAGTCATCTCCTATTTGAATGTTTCTTAATTACTGTGCACACCCTCCCAGCTAAAACTCAGTTAGCATTGTGTCACTTCTGAAAGTGTTCTTGAGTCTCACCTCCAGAACCCTTCCACTTATGTATCTGCTGCAGCCCTCACATTTCACCCCATACTGGGAATGGTAGTCCGCCTCGCAGTATGGCACTCCATCCCTAGAACCGAGAACACAAAAAAACTGTAAGTAGTTTCATGTCTGAAAGAGGAATGGACACCAGAGAGGAATCATCATAGTCAAACTCAATTTCTTCCTGGATCTTGGATTTGTCCAGTTTGCTGTTTTGACATGTTTTTAGATAATTATGAAAGCAGGAATCTGTTGTTTGTATCTTGTTTGAGTTGATATGTTGCCATTATAAAACCAAGTCATGTCACATTCCCAGAGTTGATAAATATTAATGACATTCACTGATCGTAACTCCGAGGAGGGCAAGGGGGGGACCTGAAAAAACTAAAACCTTTCTTCCTAAGTATATGCAATGTTACGTGTATTATTTTAATTGGTATACAAGTGTGGAAATAAAATATTCAATAATAATCCAACTTTAATTGAAGATCTCACACTTTTAATTTTTTTTAGCATACTTCTGCTCGCACTTATGTGACAGGCAGCACTAAGACAAAATCAATAATAATCCAACTTCAATTGAAGATCTCCAACATTTCAGTTTTTTTGCATCCTTCTGTTTACAAAAATCACTTGCCAAGAGTTAATTAGTATTGGATTCTTGGAGACTTTATGATTGTAAGGGGTTTCAACTTTGAGACTCACTCCACAGTATTTTGGTTTCTGTTTATCTTTGCATGCTCACTTGCTGATGTACTCTCCGGTGAGGACCATGTTGCATGTTTGACATCTGAAGCAGCTGACGTGCCACTGCTTCTCCAGTGCCAGGAGAGACTGACCTTGCTTGATCTCTGCTCTACATCCAGCACAGTCTGGAGAAAAAGAGCAAGAACAACACAGAGGAGGGAGAGATAGGGAGTGGGAATTGAGCAGCAGAACAAAATGAAGAAAATAGGTTATGTGCCCCTAAAAGGTATTCGGTGGCGGGGTGTGAAGGGCGAACGTGACGCTATAAAAGGATGATGTCATTAATGTCAATTTGATTTCAATTAATTGTTCAGCCCTGGTGGACACTTAGTGGAGATTTCAGTTTATGTGTGTACACTGCAAATAAGAGCATTTTTCCTTGTCCTATGTTACCTCTCAGATTTCAATGTTGAATTTTGGTGTGTGTGTGTGCATACCCCACTTGGGCATTCTTGTTTACTTGTCTACCAATCTGCTGAAGCCCACCTTATCCATAGCTGTGCAAATGCGGTATAATGCTGAGCTGAGCTAATGCTGTTTCTTCTCACAATTGTAAAACTGTGACATGATTGAAAGTAAGAAGAAAATGAGCCAAAGGTCCTGCATGCTATCTCCACCAGCAATTAACAACTGTATTTCACATCACTAACAGGACTATTTAGATCATGAGGGTTCACATGATTTGTGGCTCCCAAGTATCACACTACAGTACTTGGGAAATAATGACTTGTTTCCATTAGGTAAAAGACTTGGCTTCGGGGTATCTTCTTAGACATGATCAACCGGCCCTTGGAGAAGTATGCCCACTAACAAAGGGACCGCTTCACTCTGCAAACTGTCAGCGACGACAAACTGCACTTGACTGTGAAAAACTGCTGCAGCGTCAGTGTGTTTGCTTCTGGTAAATACTATATTGAAACTGTCATTCAGTGGTGATGGTGCTGGGTCAATAAAGCCATGACTTTATTTCTCATTGTTAAATGTTTTTCTACTGAGTCATGATACATTTGCTTCTTGCTTCAGGCTGCCTAAAAAAACAGAGGATTACATTTAGAGGTTGCCCTCTGAGCACCATCACACACTCTGACAGGGTGATGAAAACGCATCTTGGGAGCCATTGGGATTTTGTACTCATGAATGAAGCAAGCCCGGGAGAACAATAGCTTAGTCCTGCTCCACCATCTTTTGTTACTCCAGAGTCAGTGAGCATTCGTCAGCGTTTTACGTACCAAATTAATTATTTCCTTTAAATCACTACAGTTGTGGTTTGTTGTCATAGCTTTAATTTTCCAACATTTTTCCACCAATGAGGTAGACTATGTGTTCCTTCTGAGGACTCCATTATTCTGCTGGGTTACCTCAATGCTCATGTAGAAAATGACAGTGAAACCTAGATAGGGGTGATTGGGAGAAACAGCCCCACCCCCCCACCCGCACCCCCAAACCCCACCGCCCCACTCGATCTGAACCAAAGTGGTTTTCTGATATTGGACTTTCGGACAATGATCAACTTTGTAGTAGTTGTGCAGTTGTGAATTTGTGGCTGCATGTTTTGGAAACTTGAGTGAAATGAATGGCAGAGCTGTCAACTCAGAGACTTGACTTAACTTGGTTGTCTATGTGTGCCCTGCAATTGGCTGACAACCAATTCACAGTGTGAAAACCCACGCAGGCACGAGGGGAACAAGTTAACTCCATACAGAAAGGCCTGAGCCGTAATCTAACCCCTAACCATTGCTTCACTGTATCGCCTTTTCATCTTTTACTCTGAAGTAAACCTTCCCTTAGCCAGAGTTCTTAATTTAAACCTGGAAAAGATCTAGTCTTTCTTTGAGATGGCAGAATGTTTAACTAGTAAGAGAAGAGTAGGACTAGTCTAGGGTAGTCTAATCCATTCTCTGGAAAGCCATTCCAATACCGTATTGGCCCGAATATAAGACGGTGTTTTTTGCATTGAAACAAGACTGAAAAAGTGGGTGTCATCTTACATTCGGGGTCTAGACATTATACCCATTCACAATGCTAGATGGCGCCAGATATCTTTAAAGCGAATGCTGAACTTAATTCCCCAGGCCAAAGCAAACCCCTGTCACGAATAAAAATAACGGTAGCATGAAAAATAAAAAATAGCGGTAAGAAAGAAAATAAAAGAAAATAAGAGAAGAGATAACAGAAAATGGAGAAAGTGTTAGAAAGTTCCTATGTTGATGTTGTAATGTTGGACAGTTACGTCACCACGCCTTAAATCTCGTGCGAGTTACCTCAGTTTATCTCGATTGTTGGAGCTTGTGCGCAGCGGTAAGTTAAAAGTTGCTGGTATCGACTGTGTTGCTGTGATTGTGTGCGTCTTTGACACAAAGTGAGTATATACATTTTATTGTTACTACTACCGTTTGATTGATAGCTTCGGCGCGCTCCTTTAAGTTTTCTTTGCATCGTACGAGTGGCCGTTACGCAGCGGTACGGCGACTAACGGTTGCCAGTAAGTGTATTTTGTTGTCTCGATCAATGACTTATGTTTGGTGTGTTGCCGAGAGTATTTGATTTATGGTTATTTAGTATAACGGAACTGTTACACGCAGTTAGTTATGTGTGCCATCTACTAGTGTTGTGTGACGTCAGAAGTTGAGCGTTGACTCACGTGCTGTATTTTTGTCTGTTGCAGAACCACACACACCCTTCACACCCTTCACACACTTCACACAAGATGGTTAATGTAGTTATTGCAATTTGGTTTATTACGGTACATCCTGGATTAAAATGTGAGTTAATTTACAACTAGTTTTAATCCCTGTATGGGAACCTGCACATTAATGCATCGGCATGAATGCAAATGACTGATGAGTGTGCTAAAATGCATCATTCTTAGTGGGCACAATGATTGAACAGAAACTTGATTAGCTAAATGTGGGGTAATGGACACATTAAATTAGAGTCTGCGTCAAGTAGCTCAAACAGAAGGGAGAAAGCGAGGCAGATGTTGGACTTACGGCTTGGCCCGTGGATTTTGATAGGTTCATTTGGCTTGGCCAGTGAGTGAGAGCATTGCTGGCACACACAGTCCTTTCCACTGAATGTCACTCTGTCTCCGATGGGAAAGGGTTTGCTGTGGAAGTGAAAACCGGAAGAGAATTAGAACCAGTAATAAGTACATAATTGTGGTTCAAGTGCTGAGAATATACCCAGAGATAGCAAAAATTGCTGTCAGAAATTTAGTGAGATATATCCATCCACTTGAATATAAGATGCATCAGCTAAAATTTGGGGAAAATCCTGTTTTGTTCATATAAAAGCTACACCAGACTCTTTTCTATTACCTGCATTACCAAAACAAACCCTCTTACAATGTCATAAAAATCATGAAAACCCCATAGATAAACCGCACTGGACTATAAGCTTCAAAATCTGTGCAAAAAGTAGCGGTTTATAGTCCAGAAATTACGCTATATATAAATTACGGTGTGTGCCTGTGTGCGTGCGCGGGCGCGTGGGTGTGGGTGTCTAAAACCCTAAGTCAAGTCAAGTTTATTTGTATAGCCCTAAATCACAAGCAGTCTCACAGGGCTTCACATAGACAACCCTATGAACTGTGAGGTGGACTAACCAGTGCTCCACTGTGCCGCATATATATATAAATATATGTGTGTGTGTGTGTGCTTTTGAAAATATATCAAAGATTATCATAATGATAAATTAAATTCAAAAGTATGAGTGTGAATGGTTGTTCGTCCTTGTGTGCCCTGCTATTGGCTGGCAACCAATTCAGGGTGTCCCCCGCCTACTGCCGGATGACTGCTGGGATAGGCTCCAGCACACCTGCGACCCCCGTGGGGATAGGCGGTACAAAAGATGGATGGATATATATTTAAAATTACTTTTAATATACAGCATGATCTTATTTACTACCCCGCTAAGACCTGAAAATGGCATTAAGACCCTGGAGTCACCAGCAGAGGAGCAGCACACATTGTGTCTACTGTAGACCCTGAGGCAGATTTGTTCCCTCTGCCTAGGTTCAGGAACTGAGTATGTAAAACAGTCTGTGTCAGCCCTTGTTTCTGTTTGGTGCAACTGTTCCCAACGTACCCTGCCATTAATAGAGCACACACTTTTTTTCTGCTTACCACGGCTGATTTAAACTACAAATCCCAATTTCTATGAAATTGTTAAATTGTGTAAAATAAAAAAAATAAAAAATAACATGATTGTTTTTTGCAAATATCCAATCACTTTGAATTTGGTTACTGTAACACATTCCAAAAAACGCGAGTCAGTGGCATTTATCATTGTGTTACAGCATCTTTTCTTGTTGTAAGACTCAATAAGGGTATGTCCTCCAATGTGCGGTAAAAGTGTGCTGTTCCACACTTTTCAACCGTGCAGATTTTTCCATCGACACATGAAATGCACACACTCTGGATGGAAAGACCTTGAAATGAGAGCGACCCTTGATAAATGTCCTGGTGACTTAAGAATCTTTTGTCCTGCACGCTCCAGAGGCTGTACTACGGTCTAGCACTTCTTGAAGGTGAAATCATCGTGATAATGGCCCATGTGTTGTTGATTTTTATGTTTTGCATTTGATTGCGTGTGTGCCCAGAGGGAATTACCTTGATTGTCAACCTGATCAACACTCACTCATCACCATCTCTTAAGCGTTCAGTCATGAGCACAGTTTTCTGATTGGACTGCTTGTATCGGATGTATTAAAAAGTGAATGAACTAAACACAAGCTCCTTCGAAGTAACCTGTAGATGAGCCGCATGTACGTCACTGGCGACGATCACTATAACATCTGGATCAATATGAAGTTAATTTTAGATTAAAAATGTGCAATATTTTCCAAATGGATTTCAATCTAATTCACATTCCTCTGGAAAATTCCACAATTCGGTTTTGCAGGAATCCTCAGAATTCAATGGGTCACACTTCTTTGGTGGCTGGTACTGTATTCAATTGAAAATACAGTAGGTTGAAAAAGATTTGAAAAACAATTTACTCTGTTGATATTTAGATTTAACACAATACCACAACTTCATTGAAATTGGGGGATTTGTATTGATAGCTATAGAATTCAAAGGAATCTTGGTCTTTGCAGTGCGGGAAGTGTTTGCACAGGTTCCTTGACTCAAACCTCAGTGCAGTGATTTTTTTGTCTACTGTGAAAATACCCCAGTTTGTGTATTTTGAGAGTATATTTGTGTGAAGGAGTCCCAATGTTTGGTGCACAACTCACACAAGCAGATGTAAACAATTATGGCGGAGCCCGGAGATCCGGCAGAAAAGAACAATTTTGGAGCGAGGGCAAAACAGACATCTTTACTCTTGTGGTGAGTGACATGAATATGATGTGTTTTGGTTATGGTAGAGAGTAATACGACGGAATGACGTCCAAATTGCGCCATGTCGTCGATGTGCGGGATATTTAAATGCACAAGTTTCTGTTTGTTCAGGCATCTAAACGGGTTATTCAGATTTTTTTCAGAAACCCAAAATGGCCTTAACCCGAATATTGACTGCATGTGAACGGAGTCACTCTTTTGAATTGCAAAACAATCGCATTAGGATGCTTTGCATAGAGGCTTTTACCTGTGGTGGAAACTCCCTCGTTAGTATTCCATTCAGTCGTAAAAAGGTAGTGGAGCTACCTCTAACCAGCTTCCTCGATCGTAATTTATACAGTGATTTTTCCTTGCCATTTAAAAAAATTTTTGTCTCTGCGGCAAAAATGACACTTTTTCTTGTGGTGGGTGAAATGACAATAATGTGTTTTATTTATGGTAGGAAGTAACAAGCTGATATGTGTGTCAAATTGAGTGCAGATATGACATTTGACCTTGGCCTCATCAGTAAATTGCTTTGTCAGCAATGCTTTAACATTTTACGATATTAACATGTTTAATGCATGTTTTAACTAGCCCCTGAAGTGAAGCTATTTGTGGTTATACTTGCAGCTTGCCCTTTTGATCATTCCCCATGAAAACCTTAGCGCAGAAATCTGCTTTCTGATTTCATTAGAGCTGAGGAAATGATGACAATCACAAAGGCAGGTCACGGTAGAATGACAGAGAAGGGCGTTGTGATGTGGATGATGATAAAGAGAAGAAAGATGATAACCATAATAATGAAGAGCGCGACTAAGGGGACAGAATTGAGGTTGGAAAGAAGAATGCAGGGAAGTTAGGGTGGGACAAAATGTTAAAACTATTTGACATTGTCTTTATCCGTTGCAACACTGATACATTTTATTTCTAAAGAATTCTGCACAGGGGCTAGCACATCTGTCTCTGTCACGAAATCTAGTTTCAAATATCAGTTGGAACATCTTGAATTGAATTTGCATTTTCTCATCATGCCTGTGTGGATTTCTCCAGCTACTCTACACCTGAAAAAAAAAACATGCTTGTTAGGTCAATTGACAACTTTTAAAGCTGTACTGTTCATATAGTAGATATGAAAATGTGTGAGCTGTTGTTTATTGACATGCATGTGTCTTGCACTTGACTGGTGACCAGTCGAGGCTCTACCAAGCCTCACTTGCTGAGTCAGCTTTGAGTGACTTCATCGCACCCGCAACTCATGAGGACAAGCACTAAAGAAAATGCATGGAAGGAAACCCTGTAACCATTATTGGGATCTATAAAATATATACATCATACAAATATCTAGGCTTTTTCCTGGGTTCATATCATCTGTTTTACTTTTTTTTTGCTGTAATAGTCTCATTTTCACCATTATGTGGTGCAGACAATAAAATCATCAACATAACAATTAGCAGACAAAAAAATCTGAAAAAATGTAACTACTGCATAATTCTTGCTCTATCAAAAGGTGGAGAATATCCAGAAAAGAAAGGACTAAGAAAAACACAGCAAGCAATGTAACAAAGAGCAGACAGCAGGGAAAACGAGATCCGCCCTATGGATTCTTCCAGTGTTCTCCAAATGTAGTGACATGACTGCTCCATTGACGGCTGTGTCCGAATGTACACACTATTGCCCAAGTATATAGTGCACCAGTAAGGGGTTACGCCATTTTGGGGTGTCCGAATGCCCAGGGAGCATAAATGTAGGGCACTCAAGATTACCCACAATGCACTTGGAAAAGTAGTTGAATATAGACCACAATGCATTGCGGTTGTAACATCCATGTTATTGGAATGTGGGAGAAAATTGAAAACCTATGCAGGCATGGGGAGAACATACAAACTCCACACAGGAAGGCCGGACCTGGAATCAAACCCGCAACCTCTGCACTGTTAGGCGGACATGCTAACCAGTGGCACACCGTGCCACCCACCCCTGGTCATTATTAAGAAACAATGCTTTGAACAACCACATTCTGATATTACTGAACCATAAACAATCTAACATGGCTTTTAAGGAAAAACAACACCCGCAAGATAGACCTCCAAACCAGCATGCAAATGCTTCAGCGCTGCTCTTGGAAAGACCAGACACAATAGCAGAAGCACCAATACTAAAGTTTCTGCTTTGACCAGTGGGATAGAGGCCTAACACCTGAACAGATGACATCGGTAACCTCCAGTGGCACAGACATGCCACATACGGATCTCCAGACTGGTACACGCCAACAAGGGCGGACCCGAGCCACCTCAGCAGTTAATCTGGCCTCTGTGACCACACGAGGGGAAACACAGTCAACACAACAGGGGGACCACTCCATAGCAAAGTGAACTGTCGGACACAAATGGGCAAAGCCGAATGCAGGGGCCACAGTCACCAGATGCAATACGCACACCACCAGCGGCTCATGTCCAACAGGAGCAGAAAGTCACATGCACCAAAAATAAATAAATGCGGTGTGGACGCAACCTGCATGGCACACACAATTCATCCAGCACAAGCCAAGACAATTCTCAGGGGGAAGGGACAATCACCAGCTATGGCGAACTTCAAAGCAACTCTGCTGCCAAAACCCGGCAGCAGTTTCAATACGAAGGGAGGAGTAATGGCACAAGGTAGCGAGGAGGGCGCGCACACACACACAACCATCGCTAGCAAGGAAGAAGAGACAAAATAGAAGCAGGTTTCCCCGGCCCGTTTAGCTATTTTATAATACCATATTGCAAAGAAGGAAGGAGACAGTGTGGCTATTTGAGTGGTTGCTGGCAATACTGCTTACTCAATGAAAGGAAAACAACCTCATTTTTGTCGTAAAAAATAAGTAATACAGACAGCATTTTTGATTAAGTGTTACATCTGTGATGCTATGACCCCATTCACCTGCAAATGTTAAAACAAATCAAAATTAGTTGGTGAGGATCCACCATGAATAGGTGACGCTCTGTGTGCGGCAGGCTTTTGTCAATCTGTGGTCAAAACTGTGATGTGTGATGGCGAATGTACCTGCAGACACCGCAGACAAAGCACTTGGGGTGGTAAGTCCGTCCCAGAGCAGAGACCACCTCGCCCGTGATGAAAGTGTTGCAACGGTCGCACCTTGTGCCGTACAGTCGCTGGTAGTCTGCTGTGCAGATGTACTCGCCTTTCTTCTGGAAAAAACCTGATCTCGCCAGATCACAGTTACACACTGTGGAAAGATAAGTGAAAATGTGTTGTCATAATGTACAGTACATTGTAAGGTTTCTCAAAATAGTTTTAAAATTAAAACATTTCAATAATTATTTCAGATATGTTTAAAAATCCATAGCTAATGCTTCGAATTTTTCACAATATCACATAAGTCCATACATAGATCCTCAATAATTTCTCACGAAGTTCCATACACAAGTTTTGTCCATATTACCATCTCAAAATTGTGCACAAACCATTTGAAAATCAATTTTATTGACTTTTTGGGTCATTCTTAATATTTAAAAAATATTAGATTTTTCTAAAGCTGCTGCACTTTCCCTCGAAGTCCCATGTACTTTGAAGTCAATTGGCTCAGCTCATTCAAACGCTCTTACCATCCATCCATCCATCTATTAGCTGTACCGCTTGTCCCCACGGAGGTCGCAGGTGCACTGGAGCCTATCCCAGCAGTCATGGGGCAGTAGGCGGGGAAACTGAACTGGTTGTTAACCAATCGCATAGACAAACAACCATCCACACTCGCACTCACACCTAGGGGCAATTTGGAGTGCTCAATTGGCCTAACAAGCATGTTCTTGGGATGCGGGAGGAAACAGGAGTGCCCGTAGAAAACCCACGGGGGCACGGGGATAATCTACAAACTCCACACAGGGAGGGCCGGAGGTGAAATCGAACCCGCAACTTTTGAACTGTGCGGCGGCCATGCCAACCAGTGAGCCACAAAGCCGCTTACCAATTTCATACCATTAATTAATAAAATAATAATAATAAGTTTATAACCAGTAATTTTACCAGTAAAAATTAGATTCTGCCCATCTCTGATGCAAATTTATGTAAACCAAGATCCTTTCCGAATTTAATTAGTTTTTTATCTGCCTGTGTGATTCCAATGTGTGTTTTGTATTGAAAATTGGCGGAGAGGCATTGTCCCACAACAAAATTTGCTCTAGTGGAAATATAGTGGAGAAATCACTGTGCACAGCTACCACATTTGAAGAACTTGATAAAACAGCAGACCACAAGCTTTTCTCAACTGTGTGTGTGTGTGTGTGTGTGTGTGTGTGTGTGTGTGTGTGTGTGTGTGTGTGTGTGTGTGTGTGTGTGTGTGTGTGTGTGTGTGTGTGTGTGTGTGTGACGCCATGTGGGTGTTGTCTCTAAATGGTGTACCCAAAGCAGACTTTATGCTTCAGCATTTTGCCATAGAGCTGTCAATGAATTCCAATGAGGTTGGTAGCATACTAAAAGGCCTTTTTTGTAGAACAGTGGTCAGCATGGTAACTGGTGTTTGGTTTCTTCCAGTTTCTGTGGTTAACCAACAAAATGAGTTGACAGATGTTGTACCCTCCTACTGGGGAGAAAATAAGTTAAACGTGGCACTGATGAAGATCACATGTGATGCAGATGAAATCCAGACTGTCATATGATATTCTTTCAGATTGTGAGCATTACAAATACACAGAAAGATGCTTCTGGTGAACTGGAGTACAGTTCTGGAGAAGACTAGTATTTTATTAGTATGACAACAGACAAAGTGAATCTCCACTAAGACCACTGTGACTCCTAGTACATACTGCTATATCAGGGTAAGGAACCATAATTGGAACATGGGAGTCCCAGAGCAAGTTTAGCACAAAATGCAGTTGAACGAGTGTGCATGGAAAATATATTGTTTCTTTTGGTAATTTTATAGAAGGGCACAGTTAAAAATTGGCGTTTGCACGATTGTGGGAGTGAACTTAGTCAACTTGATTTATGGCGAATCAAAGCAGCTCCTTGCACTCCCTTTACGTAGATTCAACGCAAGTGAAGCACACAGAATTTGTGGCAAAATCATAACGGACGTGCGTAAAGTAAGTTAATAAGAAACTTTGAGAAGATATCCAGTTATGGATGAAGTAAATTAGCCGCTCAAAAGTAAGTGGAGACCACCTTCCGTCCCAAGTCATGCTTTGTGTGACAACCAACCCAACAGAGCTACAAAGACAATTGTGCTGCAGTTAATTGGGTGCTTTTGAAAATATATCAAGATTATCATAATGATAATAATGCATTCAAGAGTATGAGTGCAAATGGTTGTTCGTCTCTGTGTGCCCTGCGATTGGCTGGCAACCAATTCAGGATGTCCCCCGCCTAGTGCCTGATGACTGCTTGGATAGGCTCCGGCATATCCGCGACCCCCGGGGGGGACAAAGTGGGATGGACAATGGGTTAATCGGTTATTTCTACAATGATTCAGAGGGTTTGATGCACGCTGTTGTCATATTTATGCATGATATCCGCCACACACATTGGAGAAGCACAGAATCTTTTTGCCTAAAACCCACTAAAATTGCACCTGCATGACAAGTCAGACCTGCTTTTATTTTGTTGAAGGCAGGTATGTCCAGCTTCGATTTTTGAGGGCCACAATCCTGCATGTTTTAAACGTGTATTTCCTCCAACACACCTGATTGAAATGATCAGCTCCTCAGTAAACTCTTCCGAAGCCAGATAACAATCTTTATAAATGTATACTTTGCATGCTTCGATCTTCTGCATGCACTCTGGCAAGGCTATTTCTGCTTCTGCAACGTCAACGTTTGTGTGCCTCTATTTTGATTGAGAGTTTGAGAGGAGCAGCCTCCATTGGCCATGAAGCACCTTTCGAATTGCGTCGGTCTACAACATAGCAAAAGAAACAACACTCCACCTAGACAGTTAGATTGAATGTTGCGCTAGGCTTGAGACCCTAAACCTACACAAAAACCCATGCATACAACCATACAGCCCGAAAAGGGGCTCATTTGATCTCAAACTGTTTATAAGATGAGTCAATGTTGTAATAAAAGGTCACTATGCCTTCACTTAGGGAACAAAACCATCTCAGCAGCTGCAGAAGGTTGGAAGTACATACATAAATCTATCTCTGATGCACTGGCAGAGAGCATATAACAGAGGCACAGTGATGAAAAGTGACAGTGTGTATGGTGAGATGCGATGATGGATCTTTATCATCATGACAGGTCATTGGCATTGAGCGACGGTGGCTGGAAAACTACAGTGAAAGAGTAAAAAGTGGAAAAATGCGAAAGCTGCTCATAAAAATGTGCGTCAACCACATTTTCAAAACCACTGCCTTCAAAGTGTTCCCACCACATTTTGATTTCGCATGACTGGGGCTCCTACCAAAATCTTAATCACATGCTATCTGATACCGTCATGGAAAAGGGAAATGTGGGGAAAATGTGTCTTGAAATGCTTTAAAGCTATTTCCCTCCATTCTGCTTTCCAGTCTGTTATCCAGACTGTCAAATGATAGAATATTTGCACTTTGCATAATGCACTTCATTAGCATACGGACGCCTGAGCAACTCACAGCATTTGCTCAAACTGGACTAGAAAGTCCAATCTTTTCTGGCTAATCACAACATGAACTGCAATATGGACAATTGGCTCAGAGATTACAAAGGAGGTTCCCGTGCTCAGTTGCCATAGGAAACAGAAGCCATGTACGATTGCCCGAGACGTGTGCCCATTTAAATTAAGTTGGTGTTAATGTGCTAATGGCTGCTCTGGATCAATGGAAATACTAAAATTAGCTCAGACTCTGTCTGTCTGCACCTCGGTTAAATATATGAAAAACATCTTAAACTCCCTGAGCCATTACTTAGACATATTTCTAGCAGGCGTAAAGTTTACTCTCAGCCACTAAACTGCCAAGTGTCAGGGGCATGCCAAAGAAAAAGCACTCAGTCGACTGAAACATCCTGCACGGTTTCAGAGCCATCTGTCAAATTTTCAAATACGTATGTTAAATGAGGCTTCCACCGGCACAAAAGATGCACCAAGTTTTACGCTTGAGCGCACTAGCGCTGTGTACAAATCTAGTGCCCTAAGTGGGCAACCTCAACCAACTTACATTTGGCACCTAACCCTTGTGTACAAACTGAAGATAAAAAATAAGCAAAACTGCAATCTGTGGAGTTCTTATCGGGATAACGCATTGTCCGTGCCGCCTGTATTTTATTGAAACACGAACAACATGGCATGATTGTCAAGTAAAGGCACACAGTCATTGTATTTCTCTGTGGGGTTCCAATAAGAGAGAGAAAAGGTAGAAAGAAGAGACACTAGCTAAAAATATACTTTCACTTTCATGATGATAATGGGGCATTTTTCAATCTTGATTTGACCGGTAACTTCAGTCGTACCAAAGCATAGCATGCTCAATGTTATATCGTAACTGTCAAACAACAACCTTGTCAAGAGATTTACATTTTTGACTGTCAAAAAGAAACGGTCATTTCTTATGGAATGCAGTTTGTTACAATTCAGTAATGTTTTCAAATATGTTGAATAACAGAATGCTACAGAGAACTGTATTCCCATTAATATACAGTAAAAGCACAATTCTTCAAAAACTTACAAAAAGTTAGATTTCAGACTAGATTCACTCTTTACCTTCAAGCAAAAATTCTAAAGTTTTGCTGCCAGAAGTGTGGGTGGACTTGAGCCAGAAGTTCCTACCCCTGCAGAGGCATGGCTTAGGTTGGCTCAACGACGAGAGGCTTTGGTTACATCTGCACAACCAGTAGCACATGGTAGCAACATATGCCGATAAAGTCAGCAGTCAAATAAAAACCCAAGTGTAACTCTCAGCTTTTGAATTATTCCATGGCTACTCAAGAGGGACTTACGATCTCAATTTTTATGATTACACAAACAATAAGATCTTTTGAAATGAGAAATACATATTATACTATATTACCAAACATAACTGGATTTAGCCACAATTGCTTTCCAAAATGAATTCAACAACATGTTAAGTACTACATCAAAGACCTAATTGAATACATTCTGCTCATTTTCAGATCAATCCCTGAGTGGCTTTCTAATGCATGAAAGTAAAAGACGGGTCTTTTGACTTCTGATTTCTCATTTCGGGCAATCCAAGGACTTGGTGAGAGATCACAGGGCAAGTGATTGGAGGTTAACACACAGGCAGCTGTGGTCATTAGAACTACACTGATTAGACCCCAACAGGGGGTCCGGGTGATTGGGTATTTATCTCCTGCCAACAGACGCAATTAAAATTCCCATCTCAAGTCAACCCAGGCGAGAAACCTAAAATCATTTCGACACCTCCTGTTTCTCTCCTCGTGTCTCAGCTTTTAAGTTTCTGCTTCAAAACATTGTAGGGTGACCACAATGTTGTCTCAAACGTGACTGCATTGGAGCTGATTATGCACTAGAGCTTTATGGTGAAATGATCTCGCTGTAGACGTAAAACGTTTTAGGTTTGATGTGAAAGATAATAATGAACAACGAAGGCAAACGAGGATTAAACCTAGTACAAGAGGTATTCCTCCATAATTGAGCTACAAGCATGACGGGGTGGGTTCCTCTAACATGCCCTTGCATTAAATACTAAGTTAACAGAGTCATACCAAATCACAGGTGGTAGAGAAAACCGTGAGATAGACGTGAGCGGGAGAAAACTGAAGTCGTCAGCTATACGTAATGTCAGGCTGCATCTGAGTAAAGGCTTTCAGCTAAATGCTGATGTGCCCAATTTAAAAGGTATAATGACTATTTAATGGGCAATGTAACTCTGAATTTTGTTGATGAGCATCCAAAGGTTATCTGAACTGCAAATAATATGAAATGGCTTTTATGGTACATTGAATGTACGCATCTCCAATTTCAGTTTCCTCTTGCTATTGCATAAATTGTAAATAAATTGCTATTTTTAAGATGACCAAGTCGCTGGTCTGACTCACTTTTACAGCAAATAGTGAACTATTAGAGGCACGCAAACATTAACATGCAGATCCAAATAATAACGCAATGAAAACATTTGTAATCACATGACAAGGATGAGCAATCCAGGTGATTTCTGAATAAGAACTGAATAAATTTACCATTACTCAAAAAGAGAGCAGATGCATGCCAAAATCAAAACACCTAAAAAACCTTCAGACGCTTGAAATGTGTACATTCTTCTACAGTCATCCAAAAGAAGACATCATTGTCATTGCCATGGTATGAGAGCAAATTGCTCCCGCACCAGAAAAAAAGGTCAACATCATGTTACTATATTGGGATAAATTTTACATTCTAATGCATTAAGCTTCACAACAAACATCATAAGTTACGTTCAAGTGGGTAAATTAGACTTTTTACAATTAGTTCCAATCCATGCAATCATGCAAACATGATCAGATTATCAAGACAAGTGTTACCAATGAAAAAAGAGGGCATTTGCAAAACGTGAGCTGAAGAGGCTGGTAAAAGTAGCTGAAATAAAAAAAACCTTCATCTTTATTATCAAAAAAGTTTGCAGTGGCATGGAAACTGGCCACTGGCCAGCGTCATCTGTACATTTCGTTAATGGCTCGAAAGAGAGAAAAAAATGTACGTATGCGCCAGCCAAGTAGTCATTGTGGATTACCGCAGATTCTCATCTCACTCTTAATCCATATGAACGTGAGTCTATATGATTCTCTTCACCTGATGTAATCACTGCATTCTAATCATAAGATATTTTAAGTCAAAGCGTTAACATGAACGGGATTTTTATAGAATCTCAAATTTGAAACCTGTTGTACTGAAAACTGAAACCTTCAACGATGGACAAGGACAAGTATGATGTAAACAAAGAAACAAAGACAGTGGGTGGAGGCTCTAAGCAGAATTTTCAAGTGGAGTAATACTGTGCATTAATGACTTCTATCTTTTGGCACTCTGCAATGGCTTTTGGATGGAGACAGATGGGTGGCCAGTGGAGTCTCCTCAAACCAGTCAGGCTACCGAGGACCTCAGAGGGCTGAGGGGCGATTTGTCAAATGGTGTATAAAGATGAATACAAAAGAGAAAAATTAAAAATAGCAGGGAATGTGCTACCATAACTATTGTATGTACACATACGGAGAGCAAGGCTGTGTTTATTGTCTGACAGAGCAGAATGCTTTTTCCCCTCACACACGCGTGCACACGCACACACACACACACACACACACACACATGCACGCACGCACACACGCATGCATGTACGCACACGTAGTGACAATTTAACATAAATATCTGCACACATTTCAAGACAATAGATCATGGCAACATTGAATGAAAACCCTTTAGTACAGTGATGAGCAGAAGAATGAAACCCCGTCATGTCTCTTGCATCCTGGAGAGCCATTGGGGAGGAGTCCCATATCCTTCTCTCCCTAGCAACCGGGCTTTGGCTTGGTGATTGGACAAGTGTACCAGTGGTTGCTATAGCTACAGGAAGCCACCCTTCCATGTAACCCCCCACTTTTAACTGTGTTTCTGTTTCTTTTTTCTTCATAACCACTCTTCGCCTTTTCATTGCTCTCAGCAAAGTCTTGTATATGCTGCATTGGACATCAGACAGCGGAATAAAGAGATGTTGAGAGAAGCTGTTATGAATGCAATGGATGAGTGATAGGATTAATGGTGTCTTGACGAAGGTGTTGAAAAGAACTCCTAAAATGATGCAATCAGGAGAAGCAGTACAGCCCTAGTATTTATCAAACCTAACTGTGTAACTCATTTTCCCTTCATTGAGAAAAAAAAACAATCAAAAGATGTGGAAGAGTGAGACATTTGTTCACATACACAATGTTCATTGGCTGCGTTATAAATGGATCGCTGTTTAGCTTTTGCATTGGTGTTAATTTTATTTACATGCGGGTATGGTACCTTTGTCAATCAAAGGCAATTCGTCTCTGTTGCAAACTAGGAGTATAGTTTACAATTTGTAAAGGGTGACTGTGGTCATTGTCGATAGGCTGCAAAATGTGAGTTGTCTCAGTCTGTAACTCAACACCGTGTCATCAAGTAAACCTGCTGCTGAACTGGGCGTAGCTTAGAGAGCTATAAATTACACACAGATACTACTTCCTGATTTGAATTGATGCATGGCTTCAGTGGCTGTCAGTAGGAAACCTGCGGACCCTCATGAGAGGGCGGGAGGTGTGTAATCACAAGGTTCATGGCATGACACAGGGGTTCTGTTTCTCTCTTGTCCACTCTTGGTCTAGCCTCTTAGGAGCATCCATCCGGCCTCTTTTCCAGCTGCTGTGGATCACTCGTGGATCCGGTAGCAGGCTGTTGCCCTCCCAAGGGGGTGACTGACCCCTGCGTCCTGCTATAGTGGCGGGTGGGGGCCTCTGGCTCTTCTGGAAGACGGAAGCCATTGGTTCTTTTTCTTTTATTTTATTTTTTTTAATTACGGTGATATCAATGACCACTCACACAGTCGGAAAACTCATTAACCCCGGTTATCGTATCATATTGTCTTTGAGCAAGACATTGAACTTTATTTTGCTGCCAGTAGGCCCTGGTAGTGCCGTCCATGGCAGTATCATGACTTTTTCTGTCTTCTTGGAGGTATTTTCCACCGAGTGTAGCAAATTTGAATAGGTTCCCCCTCTTTAAACAAAGTTACAGTGGTACTCATTCTAACAGCAGCCTGACTAGGATAAGTCAACCTCTGAGAATAACTTGCCCCCCACCCACCAATTTTCAAATTCCCAGCCATCAACATTTTCTAGCCAATGGTGATTCTTGACTGCCTAATGACTTTTTCCCATGGCTCAGTTGTAGAGTGATAGTCTCACAATTTATAAGTGGTGGGTTCAATTCTTAATTGCACCAAAGGATTGTCATCACCATTAAGGAAATTATGGTAGTAAATGACAAATATCTGTGATTACAACTACTGTGATGACAACCACTTCAGTCCACAGTCTTGCCCACCCGTAACCCTAGAGAAGGACAAACAAAATGGAAAATGGATGAATGGATGTCTTTGTCGAGATATTTTTTAATCAATTAAAATAGAGGAACTGTCCTTAATCTTAATTCCTATCTGAATTTCAATTGCATCTCAATTGTACGAAGGCAAACAGTTTTTTAAGTACTGTCTAGACTACAGTCACACTATGGTCTGAATCTTTTAATAGGGCACAGTCAGCCCTTTTGAGCAAATATGAGGGAAATTGGGAAGCAGTAGAGGTAGGGACAAGGAAAACTGAAACTATCTGTCACAGTTTTACAGTGACAACAATATAACAGAGGACAACACTATGGGTCAAGTTCAGTAATCCAGGAATACTCAACTATTCTCTGAGGACAAAAAGGCTAAAGAACAAACTCAAAGATTTCAACACACCAATCTCCAAAGTTCCGAAACACAACTGAAGGCATCTATCTGTTGACAGAGGATTGTCATCCTGATGAAATGGCATTTGCCATTAGCCTCCACACACCTACCATGACTATGTCATCCTGTCCCATGATGAGAAATTGATTTCATGGTTGAGTGGCCTTCAGCAGGAAGGACAGAAAGAAAAAGCTTGCAGTCGGAGAGATTAAAAGATTATATTTCCAAGTGAGCTACAGAAGCAAAATTTAACCTTCAAGCACCCATAGCATGCCAAATCAACTTTTTGGAGCTTTTAGCCATGTTAAAATGACAATAGTGAGTACAGTGATCCCTCGTTTATTGCGGGAGATGCGTTCCAGAACCCCCTGGAAAATAAATGAAGATCCGCGAAGTAGAAATGGTATACGTATTAGCACAGGCGGTTCAGACCTCCATGGGGCCCTAGGCAAAAATATGTCAAGGGGCCCCCATAACTGAAGTTATCCCCCCCCCCGAAGACCAGAGAGACATTTGACTGACTCAAATAAAATTTAATGGGTGATTAACAATTACTCAGTTTTAAATAATCAGTTGCTCCACCTACTACTAAGTACCAGTATACAGTATATAAATGTACAAAAACAACAAAACATTGGGAGACAGACAGATTCCTCCTCATTGCAGTGTCCAATCACACAGTCTGTCAATCAGTCTCACACACGCACACACACACACACGCACACACACACACACACGCACACACACACACACACACACACACACACACTTCCCAAGATTACCACACTACACTAACCCGGGGGACACATCATGCGTAGCGAAACCAAAGTGAGTCACAGTTGTGCATGAATCTCCTGTTGCATTGTGGTCCAGCACACAATATTAAGGTTTTGTAAACCTTCCACAATATTTTTACAATACATAAACTTTTCTCATTCCCTTAATAATCGTTTGCACACTGTTCTGTGAATGTATTGTATCTTTACAATAAACAAAAGAACAAACATGAAATATTGTCCTGACTCCTTCTGCACTAGTTGATGCTTCTTCCGTTCCCCATGGCCGGCTGTCGGGCTCCCAGGGCTCCCAGGCCTCCTGCGCTTGTCCTCAGTCATGTGCAAATTACTCAGAGGCACGCCCCGCGCTATCAGAGCTCATTGCCGCTGTTCCGACTCGTGCACGGCTGGCTGCCACGCTTCCCGCGCTTGTCGGCAGTGATGCACATTACACATCAGCGTGTATTTAAACGCTGTTCTTTCGTCACTTATTAACCTACAAAATAACAAATTCGCAATAGGTGGAGCGTGTGAAGTGGCGAGGGATTACTGTACAGCAGAGGCGGGGTTTAAGTGAACCACACATCTTACTCATGGGTTGGAAAAATAGTCACCAAAAACACTCATATTTTATAAGAGAATCATTATGCCAAAGGAAATAATATCCAATCATATACATGCCTATAATTTACAGGGAAAACCTTCTTGATACAGCTTCATTAAATGTATCTTAATTTGCAGCCAGTCAACTTTAGAAATTCATTGTGGACCAAACAAAACAGACAGTACCAGCAACAACCATGATGCTGTCAATGGAGTTTCAAAAGTAAAAAAAAAACCAGCTCATTTGAGCGTGAGGGGGAGTCAACCACAGAACAATAAAATCTGTGGAAAACTGCTTGCTGAGCAGAGGCCCGCATAGAGGCCTGCACATTATAGGGCAGGATGTGGAATTGTCTGGCCACACAATAATGCATCATAACCTAAACTAGAATGGGAAGAGCGCTCTGAAACATGAGAGAGCTGTTTGATGTTCATCTCTGAAGGTTTGCTCTTACTGTAACATAGCGACCGGGAGTAAGGAATGGGAGAGGAGTGGCAGAAATACAGTATAAACCTACTAGCTATTAGACCAAAGTTATGATGTAATGTGTCGGCGACACAAACAACCCAACCCCCACCCCTTCGTTCCTTCGTTGTCTTCCTGTGTTCACCACCCCATTTTTTTCTCTGGGGCACTATTCGTGCCCTGTGATTGGTTAATAGCACCATAGAGATGCTGAGAATATCCACCAACCAGGGCACGGGTGCCCCACCGGTCCGTTACCACAGCAACTCTTAACAACCACAGTGATAGAGCATGTGTGGACACAAATGCACGTGTGGATTCATGCACAACAAGCGACATCAGTGTATGTGTGCGTGTGTGAGTGCGTGTGTGCGTGCGCGTGTGACAGACATTTACACGTAGGCAGCGTGTTATAAGTAGCCTCCAGTGTGTTCATCTAGCGTAGAATGACAGAATGCTGTTGTAATACACAAACTACACAAGCTGTGAGAAGATTTGAAAAATATACTCTGAGTAGTGCTATTTTTTTCTACGCCCTTAATAAATTTATGAGCACAAACCTGAAGACAGACAGAAAACAAATGGGTGAACAGATGGTGTGTAAAACAATGTTAGCAGGGGTAAAAAGCATTGAAAAATTTGGAAACTTGATGTTGCCCGACTTTATCTCCCCTGATACAAGAGGTGTCAAAATTCATCAATTAATTAACAACTAATCAATTATCAAATTATTATATGCTATTATATGAACTATTCAGAGACATAATTTAAGTGTTAAGTCCTCTTATTTCAGTCTACTATTGACTATTAAAGTAGTAGCATTATCTTTTCTGTGTAATCAAAATCAGGCTTTTGCAAACATCAGCTTTAACCTTGGCGAGAAAAAATAATTGAATCAATTTCAAGGGTTTTGAGTACAATGTGAAACCAAATTGTTTAATTGTTTTCTGTTTAACCACTTAAATACAAAGTCAACAACAATAATTGGTTAATAAACAATAATCAGGTAAAAAAACCATTTATAATACACTTTAATACAAAATAAAACTGTATCTGGTTATTGGGTTAATCAATGGCATAGGAATAGAGTAATCTTATTCCGTAGACCATGTTAAACACAACAATGTTTTTATTCTTTTTTTATTGAAATAGAAAAGTATATTTTTCAATTCACTAATTTGAATCTTTTCATTTTATTGTATGCTTACACCTTAGGCCTAGAGATATTATAAATGGTTATCCGTCTAATATATTTGATTATTGCGTACTTGCTGTAGCACAGGTAGTGTTACTCTGCAATTGTCACCCTGAGTTTTAGCTGCTTCATATAAAATCATTTGCACATGACTGAAAAGTGATTCTTGGTTTAGAGGTAGCACTATTCCTACCTAAACATACTTGCTTCCGGCCACACAGCCCCATGACAAATGATGTTTCTTGGTTCTTTGATTTCTAATTTGCATACTTGACTGTCATAAAGCCTTTTTTGGAGGAGCACCAATTTTTGTAAGTGTGCCATAAATCACTGTCATGTTTGACAGGAGACCTTGAGCCTTTCCTGCAGATAAGCCATTCTGCTACCTTAGTAGCTTTAGTGTGGAGCGTAAAACCGGAGAAATTAAATTTTAAAGAAGCCACTACTAGTGTACTTGTAAAAATATTGAACTCCCTAGCGATAACAAACCTTTAATATAATTGTTAATACAAGTATAAAATATAAAGTGTTATTTCTTTGTAAACTTGAAGCTGCCTCTAAAAGCAGAGTGTAACGATGAGCAGTAGATGCAAAAAGTTTCCACACAGCATTGAACACTACTTTACTTACTCCATTGTAGGGCTTTTCCTGCCTGGTGGCACGAAAAAAGCTGGGAAACAATGTCATTAGAAAGAAGTGTACAACAGGGGAAATCCCTTCTGAGTTGACTATTACAAGCTACCTTAGCAGGAGTCTAAGTCCCCCCCGCAAGGCAACTCTGATCCACTCCAATCCTCACTGTGCACTAATAGTAACACTCAGCATGGGGACTAGGATGGATTAGCAAAGAAGAGATACTATTCTAAGCAGTCAATGCAGCTTGTTTGCAGAAATAGTAAAAATGGGACTAAGGCCTTGTCTATACTCTCTGCCTTGAATTAGTCACTGCAAAATTCATAAATCCTAGTCTTATGTATAGATCAAGTCTTACCTGTGCAGGTGAAACACTTGACATGAAAGTGGGTCTCTTGAACTCGAACCACCTCTCCTTTGCACACTTCACGACACCGTTGACACCGAATTGGCCCACCACTTGGCTCACCTCCCGTTGAGCCTTGGTGATGCGCTGAGGTGGACAGAAAGACAACAGTCTAAAACTTACAGCTACATCAGCAGTCTTTTATTTATTTATTTATTTATTTATTTACGCATCTATTTATTTATTCATTTATTCATTCATTTATTCATTCATTCATTCGTTTATTTATTTATTTATTTATTCATTCATTCATTGTTTGTCTATCTACCTATCCATGTTTTGATTATTTCATGGAAAAAATATTTGAAAGCTGTTTAAAAAAAAAAAAAAATTATCAAGTAGCAATCCTTCAAAATCATTTTGATAGTACAATGACTTACAGTATGAGAAAAATAGTTTCTTTGTTAATGGCACAAACAAATGGGCTTTGTGCAAATCTCAGACCAACAATAAGATGGGAGAATGTTATTCATGAGTGTTGACACCTACTTCTTGTGACCTAATGTAGCCCTCCACTCAATTTTTTCGAACCAAAATTGCTGCATCAAGATAAAAGTGGAAGACTCAAGATAATTGTTTGCTCATTTTTTGTAAAGTCATGTAAATGTGTTTGTATGTTTTTGCATTGTACAGTCTTGCCAGTTGTCTGATGGTCAAGCGATTTAGGATGCGGAGCTTTCATTGCCCGCGGCCTGGGTTCGAATCCCTGTCGGGGAACCATATGCAGCCATGCTGGTCCCAAACCCGGGTGCAGAGGGTTGCGTCAGGAAGGGCTTCTAGCAAAAAAACTGCGTCAAGCATTTCTCATGCGAATCATCTGGACAATAACAGGTGTTTCGATGTGGCGACCCCTTCGGGGAAAAGCCGAAAGGAGCCACGACCACAGTCTATTTTTTTGGTTGCATCAAAATCGATTTTCCAATCCAAATCAATTTTTGTTGCACCTCTACTAATAGTGTATAATGAAATAATGGGAATTTGTATTGACAAGACACCGAGATACCCTAAAAAAATATGTAAATCAACAGCCTTTGTGAATCAACAGCTGCAGGCAGTCACCCTCGCTCATTTAGCTCTTCATCCTCCTCAAGGAGCATCCGAGTGGTGGAGAGGTATAATGGCAGGAGAACCAGCTGGCCTTACTCGTCATCTAAATAGCTGACTGAAGGACTTTGCTGCTTCAGCGGTGGCAGCACATGGACTAGCGTGCTTGAGCTACTCAGTCCATTTCACTGAAGGATTCTCAAAGGACTCACAGTACTTAAAATGTCTAAGAGCCTTGCACGCCTCATATCCTGAGTGCCGTGAGCCGGATGATGTGCATCTATGCGACTAGTCTTTATCTCGTATGGACAGCAGGCAGAACCTAATGTATGATTGTATGATGTTTACCTTCCCGTTCAAACCCAGAGAGTGGGCATTGGAAATATGCAAGCTTCATCATTTCATACGCTCTCTCCCACACTAAATCACTGTTAATTCATTGTTCCCCTCACAATGCTGGCTGCACCAATGGAACTTACTACTCTATCTGATCAAAGCTAAGCTTGTGGCCTGAATAATGACACTTTCTTGCAAATAAATGTGTGTAAGGAAGACACTGTTATAGAGAGCAAGATGAGGAGAGGAGAGGAGAGGAGAGGAGAGGAGAGGAGAGGAGAGGAGAGGAGAGGGAGAGAGAGAGAGAGAGAGAGAGAGAGAGAGAGAGAGAGAGAGAGAGAGAGAGAGAGAGAGAGAGAGAGAGAGAGAGAGAGAGAGAGAGATTTACAATAGTGACTTTCTGAAATGGTGCCAAGACAAACTGGAATATCCTCTGCTCTCCACACCCAGGAAAAGTTTCGACCAAAAAGATGAAGAGTTCAGTGCTTGGATGGTTGTGAGGAAGATTGAATACAAACTGCCAGATTTAGCTTAGTGAATTAAATGAAAGAAAGGCTTGCTTGACTTGAATAGTAGGGCTGCATAATATATCGAAAAAATATCAATATTGTGATATTGACCGAAGCAATATGCACTTGCAATAGTTTTCTCATGGAATTACCGTATTGGCTTGAATATAAGACGAGGGTTTTTGCATTGAAATAAGACTGAAAAAGTGGGGGTCGTCTTATATTCGGGGTCTAGACATTATACCCATTTTCACTTGTGCGCAGCGGTAAGTTAAAGGTTGCTGGTATCGACTGAGTATGTTGCTGTGATTGTGTTGTCCGTTCGCAGTTTGCTTCGTGTGCACGCCGTTTGATTGACAGCTCCGGCGCGCTCATAATCGACTGAGTATGTTGTTGTGATCGTGTGCGTCTTTGACACAAAGTGAGTATATACATTTCATTGTTACTACTGTCCACTGTTGTGCCGTTTGTCCGATCACGGACGTTTGATTGACAGCTCCGGCCCGCTCCTTGAAGTTTGCCTCGCATCGTACGAGTGGCCGTTACGCAGCGGTACGGCGACTAACGGTCGCCAGCAAATGTATTTTGTTGTCTCGATTTTATTGCAATGTGTTTCCTTATTCAGATTGTTTCAAGACTACACTTCACTTTGATAGTTAATGCAGTTATTGCAATTTTGTTGTTTTATCACAGTAGGTTGGTTTATTTACATTTCAGAAACCAGAAGCCATTCATTTACAAATGTGATTGGACTTTAGTTTACATTTTTAAATGTTCAGATATTAAGACGTGAGACAGTTTTTGCTCATGATTTGAATGAGGCAAAATAACATGCTTTTTCTCTAGAATATTTTGTTACAATCATTTGTTTCAGATGTAATTATTTTCTGTATAAAAATTAAATTTGGGGTTAAATTTGGTGTTCAAAAAGTCTTTTTTCAAACTTGAGTCTTGGAAAAGAGGCCGTCATCTTATAATCGGGCCAATACGGTATATGCATTTATCTGAATTTGACCAGTCAAATGCAAACCTGCAAATATTATCAAGCTTAATTGCAATTAATTAGCTAAGAACACATTGAGCTTGCTTATTTTTCAGCATAAAAAAAATGAATTATTTCATTCGATAATAAAAATGTATTTTTTTTAGGTACATGTTAAATATCATAATATCGATATTACTATATTCAACAACAATATCACGTCTTTCCAATATCGTGCACCTCGACTGTGAATGACAACATGCCGTACTTAAAGTGAGAACGCATACGAATTATGACATTCTATCCAATTATGTAAGTGGATTCATTCCCATTCAGCCCATTCAAGGCCTCCATCTTTTCCCGTGAAGAGTTGGTGAGTCATTCTTCTAACGATAGCCACCAAGCACCAAGAGTAATCCTAGACTAAATCATTGGCAAGTGCCCGAGGAGAATCCCGCCTCAAACTGACAGGTGATAAGAACAGGGTCAGGGTCAGTGAGGCAGACAGCATCCCCAGACACCAAGAGACTGCTACTATTTCTGCCTCTGACCTGACAGCCGCCGCTTTGGCGTATGCTCAGAGCACGGCCGCGAGGGATGCTGGGATATTGTTGGTGATGAGGAATGAAGAGATAACAATCAAGAAAATCAATGTGACGACCTTGTGGAATTGTAATAAACTGGCACATTGAAAGTTTTGTGCCTGGGCAATGTGAGTATAGATATTGCAGAACTGGAAAACCTTTGACCAAAGGAATGTTCCAAAATCCTTCCTGACCGCTGTTTAGGTCTGATCTCCAACGACAGAAAACATTCAGCTGAGTTTATTGCTGCCAAAGGAAAGTCAACTACTTATTAAATCCAAAGGGTTTTTCACTGTGCACTGTGGTGTTTACAGTGAAAACATGCACACATACAGTTTTATTTTTGTGGAATTATTTTAGATATTATTTGTTTGTTGACTTGATTTTGAGAATCTTAGATCACATTTTATAACCGATTTATGCAGAGATCAAGTTCATTTAAAAGAGTTCATTTTCCACTTTTTCTTGCAACTGTTTATTACTGAGATCTGGGGTGTACTCTCAAACTTTCTCCCATAATGGACCCTGTAATCTAAAAACATCGACGGTATTCAGAGAATCTGATCATTTACTGCAAACAAAAGGTGATCATCGGGGCATATTCAATGGAATGCTTTGAGTAGAGGAAATTGGATGGTGCCCGGTTAGTAGTAGTAGGTGTTGGGTTGTTAAACCTTTTTGCAAAATGTAACAAAACCAGTTTGGGAACTGCTACCACACCTCTTGCTGTTTCTTTAATCTGTCTAAATGGTTTGAGCATCCTTACCAACACTTACCAACCCTCTTGTTTCACATCTTTATGGAAAACCCCATTTCCATTCAAACTGAAGGCTTTGACGAAAGGTCAACAAATATGGCAACTCAAAACCTATAAATCTATTTTAATTTGAATTCGCTGCTCACTTGGGTTTGTTGACTTTAACAGGAATCTTTGAAAATAAATTTTCCTAAATAAATTAATAAATATAAATCTTTGTAATGGTGAAATTTTCACAAACAAGCCATGGTCTAGTGGCAAATGATGAGATGTTTGCCCTCCAGCCTCACCCCACCCTACCTCCATCATCCTTGAAATCAGCCGAGACCTCGGATAGGAGCATTTATCAAAGCTACAACTGCCCAGTCAGTATCACGACGAACATTGTGCTCCAGTGCAACGGGAGAGCAAAAGGTTACACCACTGACAATGTGAATGATCACTCAATCTTAACAGAGGTCTAGGTCATAGAAAAAATCATACATTGTTTACCTCACCAATAGAATATTGTTCTGGTTAAAAGGACCCAATCAAAAATAGATTTTATGCCCCCTGCAGTACTGGCTACAACAAAACTGTACAGTACAGTAACCAAACTGCTTGCACTGTCACAACTTGTCCCCTGGTTGCTGTATTGTGTCTTTATGTTACCATGGTTTCTGTTCTCATTGCCCCTTCCCTCCTGTGTTACCTCTATCAATGTAACCACAGTCACCTGCTTCTTGTTACGTGTTTTGTATTTAAGTCCTGTCTGCCCTTTACTCGCCTGTCGGATCATTGATGTCTTTTTGGTTCCTGTCTTTGTCAAGTCCGTTTCGGTTAGCCAGTTTGTCGGTCGGTCAGTTAAGTTATGTTAGTTAGCCAGTTCCTGTTTGTCTGTTCCCCCTCATCTTCCCTTCCAACTCCCTTTTTCCTCAATAAACCCTGGTCCAAGCTGCATTTGGTCGCCCTGCTCCATTCCGATCCGTGACATGCACTACAAAAACATTTTTCAAGAGTAGATGCTACACTAATATACTTATTTACTTGTATTATGATTGATACACCCTTTAAAAACATGGGTGGTTGTGTATAATTTGGTCCAATTTTTAACCCAAATTGGGTTGTTTGTAACCGAGTATTTTATTTCAAATTCAGGGCACGTGACAAGATAATAGCATATTTATTCTGTGAGCACTTGAGTCAATTAGATTTTTCTTTTCATTCATCATTTGTTCTAAAACGATAATCGAGGTTCATTTTTCACCGAAAACTATATGTATTGTTTTCTGGAAAGTAGTGCAGTAAAAATCCAGATGTTTTCCTTATGACGAATAATTGTGATTAATGATTTTGATTAGTTTCGATCAAAGTAAGCGTGATTATCAATTTTGGCCACCATTGTGCGGCCCTGCCATACTCAAACAAGTATAGATTTATCAGAAATATAGAATGACTGACTGAGGTCACTGTAATAAAGAATGCAAAGACCACACATCCTCCTGAATCACCATTCCATTTGGACACTAAAAATCACACCCAGAACTCTGGCAGGCCATTTTCTAGGAGAAATTCAGAAATAAAGATTGTCATTACGGTCAGTAGAAATAAATTCAAGGTCTTTCTGACAGTTTTGGGCTTAATGATGTCAGGAGAACCTCCATACAGCACTTAAATAGATGGGAACTGTCTGGAGGTATTGTGGTGCACAAGATAATCAAGATGCCAGTAACAATGGTTACCTCAACATCCCCACAGTGTCTAAAGTAGCACAGGATTTTTGTGTTATATGTATGTATGTTTCCAAGGTTTATATTCTTAGCATTTCTGCTGTGTTGCCAACAAATCATATCTATTTATTTGCTTACTCAATGTGGATGGTCTGATGACTTTTACAATATCAGAATAGACACAAAATAATCCCAGTGCTCATGTGATTGCCTCACAGATGAAGACAGACAGACAGCGCTGTGTATAAAATGATGGCCTCTAGTCTATCACGCCCGATGCTGTGGAAAATGCACTCGCTTTGGCTTAACAGGCCCATTCATGTACAAGCCAGAAGAGTGCCGGAGGGAACAGGAGGACACATGTTGGTTGACTGGAGGAAAGGATCTGTCCTCAGATGTATTCATGCCAACAGATTCATGTTCACTAAGCATGTTGCACCACCATCTGCCTGCTGTGACAGCACTGACACACTCCTCGAGCATTCAGCCTGCGGTAAACCCACTCCAACACCAAGTTTCTGCACCAATGACATGATCAGCTAGGTTTAGATGAAGATTCAGAGCCACTTTCAAGCTAAAGGCTCAAGTCTAGCCAATGGACTGCATTATTGTGCTTAACACAACACTTCCATTGAAAGCAGGGGTTCAGAACATTCAGATTGAAAGCAGTGGTTCAGAACATTCAGATCAAGACTGTCATGTCCCGGAAATTCCAAAAACAACAATTCATTCCTTGATCATATTTTTCTCAGAGTGGATCATCAAATTTAGTCTGATGCCCATCCCTAAACTGTTTGGGTTTGAAACCTTTTCAGCAGGGTGAGATGGAGGACTTTCAGAATAAAATTGGTTAGTTTAAAATGACTTTTAGTTCAAAAAAGACAACTTCAGATGGAGAAGTAGTGTATTATAAATACAAACTATCCACCCATCCATTTTTAACACCGCATATCTAGTCCAGGGTCACGGGAGAGCTGGAACCTATCCCAGCTGACATCGGGCAAATGGCAGACCACGCCCTGAACCGGTCGCCAGCCAGTCACAGGGCATACATTGAGACAAACAACCATTCAGACCCACATGGAAAACCGCCCCTGAGGGGGAATTTATCTCATGCTGCCGGCACACAAATCAGGCGTGTGTACGCCTACACCATCAACGACTCTACATACAAACTAATGTAACCCTTAATTAGTCAAATCTGGGTTGACTTTTTGCAAGTTTTCCCAGGTTTCCAAGATGCAAACCTGCGAGGGTACTATCCAGAATAGAAGTTATTGTTCCATGAGAGTTACCATGAAAGTGTTGCCTTCGTGGCTTGAACTAAAACACCATGCAAGTAAATGGTCACAGTTGAAGCATACATTACATGGGAGCTCGTGAGGAACAAGTTAGGAGCCTGGATGAATGATGGAGATTCTTACAAGGACAGATCCGTGTATGACTGATGCAGTAATACAAGATGCCATTAATTTGACATGATGGGAAGTAGAAGCAGAACTGGACGGGACTATACGCAGCATTTTGAACTTCTGCAACTGAGGAGATGTTTTTCCCTGAAAAATCTGTTTTACTCGAGAATTAACAAGGGACAACTTGTACAACTGCGCAACAACATTCACTGAGCCACCAGCCCTGTGGGAGAAAAGTCCTGATTCAGCTGACAGGGGATCAGGGTCAGAGTCAGCTGATACAAGGTCAGCTTAACATCACGGCAGCCCCCGGGTTTGGCGAAGATAAGTACAACATGGGGCTAAGGGCATCTTTGTCATGCTCTGAATCGCAATCACACAAAGTCCACGAGACCAGCACTAGGCTGCCTGGAAAATCCTCTATTGGCCACATGATGGAGAAGAGACAGGTGGACATTTAGTGAAGGAAACACTTGTCTTTTGGGGGGTTGAATATCCATCAAAGACCTCCTTTAAAAATATACAACTCAATAAGTTTCCAGTTACGCTGTATGAGCATATGAGAGCGCGTGAGGAATTGTATCAGTATGATAATATGAGTTAATGTTATGGGTGTTAATAGTAACTAAAATGAGGATGAAAAGAGATAAATGGGAGCAGAATCTCCCCAAAAGTTTGACAAAGGCTCAACTCCGATTTTTTTTGTTTTTACTGATCTTGCAATATGATTACTCCCAGTTTTATCATGGCTTCATGGGCCATAATATTAGGAACACCTTTCAAAGCTATGCAGTTCAGTTAGACAAATAGGCAACTTGATCCAACTTAGTGAAATAAATGAATTTTATGAATTTTAAGCTAATTAAAAATATCATTATTGTATTGGCTTGCACGCAACTGTTCAGGTGTAACTATCTAAAGGGGCAACTATTGATCTACAGTAGCTCTTCCCACTGCACCCACCTACTGTATATGAATTGACTTACCCTTAGAGCTCATGATGTCTAAGGTGTTGTTCGCCAAAGCAAGGTCGTTTTGTTGAAAAATACTCCCATACACTCAGAGTACTGTATCCAAATGGTGTCATTAAGAATGAATTTCCGAAGGTAAATGATGCTCCTCACTCACTCATTCCTCGGAACGTCGCTTCTTGTCCATTTCTGAGAAAACGGGGGGGGGAAACAAACAATTCTAATAAAAAATAGGATGAAATACGAAAAATCATCCTCATGATCCTGTTGTCTCTACGTGTGTGTGTGGTTTTTTTTCGGCGTAGAAACGGACAATAGTTAAAACACAAAGCCACCTTGTTCACATAATCTCTCTCTGCCGGCTTTGTAGCGGTGTGCGCTGCTCACTGTGCTGCTGACAGCGAGAGCGCTTCTGAAAAGCTTCCTACTATAGTCATAGATTGCCGTTTCCGGTAAATTTATTCAAAATAAAGTACGTACTCGCGAGTTTGACTTAAAAAAAAAAGAGAAAGAAAAGGACTCGCAAACGCTATTTAACGAACAAATGAATATACTCACAAGTCTTAATTCATACAATAATAAGTTTTATTAATAATAAGTTTATTATTTTGTATTTATATTTTGTATAAATATAAATATATATTAATATGATATATATTCTCTTTCTATATTTATAAATTATTTATGTGTCTTGAATGGGGGGTTTTCTGTGTCATTTCTAGTGCATATACAGTATGTTGTGGATCACTTTTGAGTGAGGCCAAGAATATCATAATATTTTAATTCAATTATTCAAACACCAACAAGTGCATTTGTTTGCGCTGTGGTAATCAGTGAAAATATGGTCGGAAAGGAGATTTCTAAGGACTGTTTCAAGCTTGGGCGGCTCAGTGAAGCACTGGATCGCACGTCCGCCTCACAGTTAGTAGGGTGTGGGTTCGTCCCTGTTTGGAGTTTGAATGTTCTCCCCGTGTCCGCGTGGGTTTTCTCCGGGCACTCCGGTTTCCTCCCACATCCCAAAAACATGCTTGATAGGCCGATGGAGCATTCCAAATTGTCCCTAGGTGTGAGGGCGAATGGTTGTCTCTGTGTGCCCTGTGATTGGCTGGCAACCAGTTCAGGGTGTCCCCCGCCCACTGCCCGATGACGGCTGGGATAGGCTCCAGCATGCCCGTGACCCCCGTGGGGACAAAGCGGTACAGAAAATGGATGGATGGATGTTTCAAGCTCCCCCTTGAACACTGCTAAAACCAATTAGAAATACACACATTTGTGGCAAAGTGTAATTTCATATAATCAAAATTGTCACTATCACCAACATTGTCTTTGTAAAACACATCGGCAAAAATTGGTTCTCCAGATACATAGATTCCGCTCATTCCCTCAATTGAGAGAAAATCTAGCCCTCAAGCAAGTATTTCTAAATTCAGTTATGGAGGTTGAAATCAATAGCTTTGATGCAATCCAAATCAAGGTCTGGAACAATGAAAATTGGTTTTGGGGCTCCTAATTCTGTAATCAATTTATAATATTTTTTTATGCTTGGGTTTATCAATGGAAGGGGGGAGCCATGTGGGCAAGCAAGGGGTTCTTTCTCTACTGGCTTAAATATTTTCGGAAGCACTGACTTCTAACAAATTTAATTTTAACATGTATTCCATTAAATTGTATTTATTTATTCAAAAAAAGGATATACTCTCAACTGGTTTCAATTACTTGTGTTAGTTCGTTAGTCAGTCAGTCAGTCAGTCAGTCAGTCAGTTAGTCAGTTAGTTAGTTAGTCCTCACAAAGCCAGAAAGCCCTCAACGATGTCAGAGCCTAGGTACCAACCTTCTATTAATGTGAAAGATTATCTGTGTCAATGTAGCTCTCATTACTTGATGCCCCGGGAAGTCGCTGATGGTGTAGAGCAGGGGTGTCAAACAAATTTTTTTTTCGCGGGCCGCATTGTAGTCATAACTTCTTTCGGAGGGCCATTATGACTGTCAACCCAAATAAATGTATGAGCACTTCATATTATATACAGTAAAAGCTACAAAACAAACTGACAAATAACTAGTTTTCAAAACAGATGAGTAAAAACTGGTCAAATATAAAAAAAAAAAGATATGAAAAGGGAAGACTATTTGCAATTCTAGTAATGACACACAAATTTGATGCACAATTTGTCTTCACGGGCTACATAAAATGATGTTGTGGGCCGTATCTGGCCCCCGGCCTTCAGTTTGACACTTGCGGTGTAGGGGTACACTTACCTGCCTTGTGTACCCACACAGTTCGAGTCCCACGTGTATGTGTGTGCGTGTGTGTGTGTGTGCGTGCGTGTGCGTGTGTGCGTGCGTGTGCACGTATGCGCGAGCGTGAGATAGAGAAAGGGGGGAGTTGACGCACGGGTCCTGTCCCCAGGGAGTGATGACGTCACTCCTGATTTAAAACCCGCCTTGACTGCACGCCGCTTTTCAAATGAATGATTATGAGAGTCATAATTTCTAATACATAATGCTGTGCAGAATGAGGTAGATATTTGTAGCTTGTCTTAATTTCAAGCATGGCTAAATGTGTTTGAAATTCAACAACAGAAATCCTTGATTGTCTTTTGTTAAAGCGCGGCCAGGGTTGCCAAAATTGCTATTATACCGCCCTCTTGTGGAAAATTCTCTTAAACAAATGTTAATTTGATTATTTACTGAAGAGATAATGCAAGTGGCGAAATTAATTGTTGCGAGGAATACTTCACAATTTGGGATTGTTTCAGTAATTGCCTTCACAGATCCTTGTAGTTCCTTTTATCTGTAGGAGCCAGAGTCTGTGAACTAGTTTGTTTGCACCACATGTAAAAGTGTGAATAACATAATATTAAAGGATAATTGAAAAAAAAAATCAATATTAATGTACACATACTGCGCTTTAAATAAAGGTTTAACACAATGACGTTGTCTCTGCCTCACAGTTTTGAGGTCCGGTGCTTGATCGATAATGGCAAAGGCTGTCATATGTGGCATTTGCATGCTCTTCCAATGATAGTGAGGGGTTTCTTCGGGAGGAGGAGGGGGGGTCTTTTTTCAATGATCCACCCACTGTGTCCAAAGGAAGCCCCGCTTGTGAAGCGCAAAGGAAGCCGGACAATGGGTCAACGGGATGTCAGCGGCGCCTCACTGTCCTCCATCGTCATTCTTGCTGGCAATTGTTTTCAGTGGCCTTTTTGTTGTTTGATTCACTGGCTAATTAGTTGTAAAGGATTCCACTCCAAAACGAGCGTAAAGATGATTCGAGTGTTCTGGTGCTAATCGGCATCCTCAACTTCTGCTTTATTGCTGTGCTTGATAAAAACTATATATACATTGCTTGTATACAAATCTTGGATCTCTGGAATGAGTGTTCACCCACCAAGTGTTAAATGAGAAGAAAAAAAAATATTTCGACATCTGCTTTTGTCATCGCTCACTGACCAACAGTAGCACATTTTAGGTTTTGTCAGGGTCCGTAAAACTTTGTGGCTCCGCTGTGGTGGAGTCATTGAGGTAAATCAGTAAATCAAATTCATTAGAGTCAATTGCTT